>NT_166520.1:682023-962163 GCF_000002855.4 Aspergillus niger
ACTACTACTACTACTACTACTACTACTACTACTACTACTACTACTACTACTACTACTACTACTACTACTACTACTACTACTACTACTACTAAATTTGGTTTCGTAGTCTAGGTCCTACTTTACGTGACGCACAATCGTGCCCTGAATGCAACGAATATGACCACAGTGACTGTGCCGAACTATTATGTACATTAAGTATTGCCTTGGGCCCTCCACTTGAGCCAAAGCTTAGTATGGCCAACGAACCTGCGAGCCGCACCGATTGCCACTCCCTGTTTAACAAAAAAGTCCGGGCTTTCCCCACGGATCTGAGCAATATCAAAACAGTTCTCCAATGCTATATCACGTGCTTTCTTTATGTTTCCTTTGTAACTTTCCGTACCCACCCATGAAAGATGCCAAAGACCTTACTTGATGTAGTTTAGCCAGAAACCTTCAGAGAAACTTGGAGATCATGAACATTTGCTCTATATTTGCAAACAGCTGTAGTATTCTCCCTCACGCGGCATTGACTCATGGAGGATAGCATCTATTCCAAGAAATGAAACCCCCATGAATGTATACATATCTTCTGAACGTTTTGCTCTTTTCAAACTTCAACCGGATTATAGTCTCTAATTGTTGGCTATTCTGGCTCCCTGATGAGGTGGTTACTGAGATCTGTTGGGGAGATGGACTGGAAGGAACTTATTACAGACATCGAAGGACATCGGTTAAGAAGTCCACGTTAACAAACAACCACAGGAATGTTCGGACTGGCACAGCTTCCGTCCAACCTTCCCGCGGGCCGGATTACCAGCTTAGGAAGCCGGTGTGGAGGTTTGATTCGGCTTGCCGGCTGTCGACCATTGACTGTTGTGGATAAAGTAGGTATACCGAAATTACTACTAGTGATTTGGGTACCAGGAATCAGCCGGGATAGTAGTCAGTTCTTGTAGAAGATAGTAGCACGATCCTCGGTTTATGATTGCTACAGTAGCTGGAGGCCTTCAACATATCAAGATTTGAATTGAATTTCCTCAAAGACAGAACAACTCCAACCATGCCGGTTCATAATCAGTCAGGCTGAACGAAGCTAGAAACCAAAATGTAGAAAAGACTATGTACAGAATTCACCCTAATATCCATGGGGAAAAGATCTTTAAAGTACAAAACTTGTGAGTTGCAATATGTTCATTTACAGACGGCTTTGCTGGGAGTCCTGGCCTAAAGGCTTCGTTGCAAACGAGCCGAAGAAGGCATTGAGGGCGTCCACAGTGCCGCTGCCCTCGGACAGCTGAACGGTACAGGCAACGTGGCTGTCAGGGCGAGTAACAACAACACCACCCTTCTCCACGTCGAAGCCCAGCTTCTCGTGAGCGGCGTACGTGGCCTGGGGAACGCGCACGTCGGGGATGTTGTCGGCATAGAGGTGGTGGTGGTAGTCGCGGAGGATCTTGGGAATAGAGTCCACATCAATCTGGTTCTTCTCGCCTGCGTAGACTAGGCAGATAGAGAATAGCTTGGAGTGAGGCAGGTGGTTTTCGAAGAACGACACGTCGGCAATGTCGGCGCGGCGGTACACGGAGAGGAACGAGCGCTCCTTCTCGAGGTTGGCAGCAAGATCAGTGATCGCCTTGCTGGTCTTGTCCTGCTTACCGGCGAAGATGAAGATACGGAACGCACCGTTGGCAGGAATCTCCTGTTCCAGGTGGACGTGGTTGGAGTCCGCTAACCGGGTGACGGTGGTAGGCGTGAAAGCGCGACCAGGGGTCAGGCGGACACCGGGGACGTCGAACAGCGGGGACTGAGCGGGGTGGGTAGCGTCCCAGGTGAACACATTAGGCTTGTAGGCAACACCGTAGCCACTGGTGAATTCACAAGAGGACTTGAAGGTCTTGACGAACTCGTCTTCCTCTCCGCCAGCCGCAGCAGTGGTGTGGCTGGCCTCGCCGACCTCACCGGCAGTAGGGCGACGCTTGGAAAACAAGGCGGCGTACTTGTTGTCGAAGCTCAGCAGAGTCTCGGCGATATCCTTGCGCTCGGTCTCGTAGGTGCTGAGGATGGAACGTTTAGCCAGACCAGACTCAACGGCGTGGAGCTTCCAGGCCATGTTCAGAGCATCGTGGAAAGCAGTGTTCATTCCCTGACCAGCCTTGGGCTACAGTGTCTGTTAGCAACGCATTTTTTTCGGCAGGCAGAATACCTTGAGAAATAGGCACACTTACGCTGTGAGTGTGGCAAGCATCACCACCCATGAAAACACGCTCATCGAGAGTATACTTCTCAGAGATACCTTGGCCGATCGGGTACACGGAGTACCATTCAACACGATCCCATTCCACCCAGTACGGCTGAAGGATCTTCCGAGCAGTGGCCTGGACATCCTCTGCGGTTGCTGTCTTCCTGGGGTCGAAGTCGGGGTCGTCCGACGAAGCGATCTGGACATACAGACGGACCATGTTGTCCTCACGGGGAATAACCATGATAGAACCGGCATCGGAGTGGATAGTGCACTTGGTCTGTTGGCAGAAGATTAGCGACCGTTCGCATCGTGACCGAGTTCTGAATTTGCTTACCTCGATGTCGGGGAAGTTGGTCCTCACGACACCATCCATAACACCCCAGACATAGGAGATGGGATCCTTGTACTGGATCTGGATGCCAAGCTGCTGTCTGATGAAACTCCGAGCACCTTCACCGCTGAAGAGATACTTTGTGCGAACAGTCTCGATTACGTTGGTGTCAATGCTCTTAAGCTGCACTTCGACGGGGTAGGTCTCGTCCAAGCCATCATTCTTGAAACCGACGATGGTCCACGGTCTCTCGACTGTGGTACCGGCCTTCTGGATCTCATCCAGGAACACGCGCTCGATCTTACCCTGGTGAACCAGGGTGGTGAAGGGGTATCTTGTATCGATAAAGCGGGGGCAGCTGGGCCAGCTGCCAGTGCGGTGGATACCTTGTCCGCCCGGGAGAGGGTCCCAGAAAGCAACGTCGTACACCTTAGCGGGCTTGAAGGCCATTATTTGGCGCTTCAAGCCCAGATTGCGAAGGATCTCCGTCGAACGAGGCTGGATACCATCGGCGCGACCGGTGGCGGTCGGCACCGGACGGTTGTCAATGTGCTTCACCTTGTAGCCCCAGCGGGACATGCAGAGCGACAGGACAATGCCAACGGGGCCAGCGCCCACGATGACAATGTCATACTTCTCTTGTTGTGAAGGAGCCATGTGGGCAGTGTGCACGCGAGAGAGCGGGTCAAGCTTCGGGGTAGTGGTGGGGTGGGGAAGTCAATAGATACGGAGTGGGGATCGGGTATAATCACAAGAAAGAGACAGATTAGAACATCACCCAAAGGTGAGAGAGAAGAAGATAGAGATAAGTGAAGCTGATCTGGAAGAGGAATCTTCATGATGAAAGTGAAGGGGAAATGGCGATATAAATACCATGCATTGAGCTGGGGTAGTGGCCCGAAGGCCACCGCGAGACAGACATCGGGGAACCACAACGGCATTCATAGTCGGCTGGATCGTGGAGAGTTCGGGGGGGAACAGCGTGGACAGAGCGTGGGGACGAACAGGAAGCACACTGAGAGGGCTGGAAAACCGCGGTGTCAGCCATGCAGGGGGGGCGAACCGACTAACAGAGTAACAGAGATGACCAAAGGTGGACCGTGAGTAACCAATACTAGGGGAGATCAACTAGGGCAGCGGGGACTTGGGAGGCGCTGGGACGAAGCTGAGTGGTGCACGCAGACTGCCGTCGCTCGATCCGAGCCCCCGGACTTACTTGGGACGGACTTGGGATGCTCTGCGGCTAAGCAGCTCGGCAGGTGGGAAGGGTGTTCCCCACGTGACTGCCCGCCGGTCTCCCGGTCACTTTTCCGATCCCGTATTTGCCGCTGGCCTGAGGCAGCAGTCACTGACTCGGGTACATGATGCCGATGAGCAATCCGAATTACTTTCACGTAATTCGAGGGCACTCATTGGCCGAGTACTCTACTAGCTAGTTACTGCCTTAACACCGGGATATGCAAGCTGCTATCAATTTCATGGTTTCTATTCTGACAGAACTGCGGCGGGGTGAGCTTGAAGAGATATAATCTACTAACTTCTGACACAGTGCCAAAGTGCGGTTTCTAGTAAACAGCCCAGATCAGTATCTCCATCTGGACTTAGCATGTGTCCAGCAGTACTCCCCTTTATATCTTCCCAGCGTCGCCAGTGCTCGTCAATTCTTTCACCCATACCTGATGCATTCAGAATCTCTGCCAAGCGATAGTGGCAATCAATTAACACAGGATTTGGTAGTGGGAGATCCTCTGCGCCCAGTGCTTGCTTGAATTTTATGATGTTATTTTCAGGCAGATACATATGGTTGCGGGTAGGAAAATCGCTATATGTCATGCACTGGTATGTATGCAGGATGTCTGTTCTCTTGAATGCAAGCCTAAATGAGCCGAATGAGGAGTGTAGAGGTGCTTCCATCGTGAGACCATTGAATACGTGATTTATTGTTTCAGCTGAAAGTCCAATTTGGCGGATACCTGGGAAACAACGCATCAGTGCCTCCCAGATAGTGGAATCCTGGGGTAGTGGTGTCGACGTATTCCAATTCACATAAGAGAAAGGCACAATATGTGCTACCTCCAAGTCTCTCGAAATAACGCCTTCGGGACTTCCTCTTTCACAAAACTTGTCTACATCCATGTCCCCGCTAACCACGCAACAATAGTTATCTCTCCTTAAACACATATCGCGGAACTTCTTTTCGCGCTCAAGCGGGTCGTCAAAGGTAGAGGCCACAGCTTCTTCAGCATCTAATCTGTGAGGGTGCGGGGAACATTTCACGGAGCCTGCATGTGACCGTGTTTTCATTGGCACGGCAAGGGTAGTGAAGAGATTGAAAAACACTTGATGTAAAAGGTCATCTGTAGTAGCAACTAAGATATCTTTAGCAATGGATACTTTCCCATCATCTGGGAGCCATTCGAGGAAAGCTTGTAAAGCTGGTTTGAGCTTGTCTTCATTTTGTCGACCCTGGGCAGCATATTGTGAGATTATTTCATTAGCATCGCGGAGCAGCTTCAGCATGGTTTCTGATGCCTCCGTGTCTGTTGAAAGAATAGATAAACCTCTCTGCGGGGGAGGGGGAGGCGGCATGGTGCTCCTGGAGGTAGCATCCTGGAGATTAAGACGTGCCGACCGTCTGAGAGGAGCAGGGGGGGAAGTTCGCTTGCACTTCTTTGATGGAGACATGATGACAGCTTCGTAGAACCGTGAACTACTCTCAGGATAAAATTGATGGAGGAAAGTTGTGATTGGTGTTATCCGAGAACTAAGTGCGGAGAAAGTACTAGTTAGTACTCCGTCAGAACGTAAGTGCTAACACCACTACTTTCACCGCCTTTAACACCGCCTTCTCCCTGTTTCAACTCATTCACTAGGGATTCTGTCAAAACAGATTTCTGCCAAGTAGACCAAAACGATATATCGATGGCCACCAAGCAGCAGAGGTGACTCAAATGTCTCAACACGGCCCCCTCAGACCTGCTGCGGTTATAGTGAATGCAATGATTCAGTTTCTAGGAGGTATCGCGGTTGCGTGTTCTCGTTGATTTATAGCTTTTGCGCGCTTTGATTGGCTGTCGGGTCTTTGCTGGTAGCCTCATGTTATAATTTTTGTAGGTTGATCAGGCGTGTCATCGAACCGACAGCTTGCTGGTATAGGGTTTAGGTATGATGTTGGAGCCGGGCTCATAACCTGTTGAGATGACGTTTTAGGTCGATATTGAAGTCGTAATAAACGCTTGATTCTTGCTATCGAGGCGCGCTCGGAAGGAGCGGTTGGGATTACGGAGTTTTCTGGTCACGTGACATAGACTACTAGTAATTTACTGGGATTACATACCCACATCCACATACTGCAACGGACACCTCTGTGCTCCGTGCTGGAGCAAGCGGATCTAAGTCTAAGCGAACACAGAAGAAGAAGATGAAGGCAAGGCAGATAGTTGTTCATTCTTTTCTTTTACTACTAAGGATGCTTTCTAAATAGATAGAAGAAAAGGAGAGGGCACTACCCGATTTGGTAGGCACGTTGCACCTCTGTCTGGGGTGTTTACTATTAAGGAGAAGAAGAAGATGGTGATGATGATGATGATGATGATGATGATGATGCAGAATACAAGGGGAAAGCAGTCAAGGTGTTCTGTTTGAAGCGGTTGTTGATTCTTGTTTTTTTTTTTCATATACAGGCGATCGCTGCGGTACTACCAGTCCTACCGAGTCTTTCAACGTACATGAATAGCAAGCTGGGAGTTGTCGGTCATTTGTGATATTTTCAATTATGATAGAAATACCGACTAACCTGCCTGAATGTGTCAATGGGCGTATCACTAACCTGTAGGTCTATAATTGGGATCGTGTTTTCAAGTCCTGATTGTTCTTCCACATTACTACAAAGTGCTTCGGGCTAAGTACTTCATCAATATGTTCTACAATATCAGAGATCTATCCTGTGTGTGTGCGGCATGGTTGCCGTCGTCACCGGTGGAAGCTCAGGTATGTGACGCGTGGTCACTCTTATACTCTCCGGAAACAAGCTGATGATGATATCACTATCACAGATTTGAGTAAGACAATGCCCTCGCTACCAATGGTGCCAGCAGAGTCTATATTCTGGGCCATCGGAAAGGGTCTTTCGATGACACAGCCGACATACGCCCCGGTATCATCTTTCCTATCGTCGCTGATGTAGGCTCCAAAAACTCTCTCGCCGCCGCCGCCGCCGCCGCCGCTGCAGACCAGATTTAATCTGAGACTGGATACATCAACCCTCTTGTCGCAAACGCAGAGAAGGTCTTTTTGGACACGCCTGTAATCATCAGCGACGGGCCAGGCAGCGTAGAGGTCAGGTGCCCACTAAAGAAGAATGCAACCCCAGGTGAGCTGGAATCGTTCCTTATGGACACCCCAGTCGACGAATTCTTAGATACATTTCTGGTGAATACCACAAGGGGTATTCTACACCATTGCAGCCTTTGTGTCATTACTTAATTAGTCACTTTCCTCTCCTCTACTCTATATTCCCACCATATCCATCAAGAGGGGGCACTTATAGGTAATAAATCATATATCATGGCATATTGACTCGAATGTTGTTTGCTGAATTCATTCATCCACACATACATACATACATGAAGACCATCCACACACATACTTATTACAATTAGAGTAACCGCAACAACTCCAAATCCTTCGCCACCGCCGGACTGGCCTGCGCACAGTCCTCTAAGAATTGCATCATCTCCTGATTCCATTGCTCCCATCCCGCAGGCAAAGTCTCGTGTAACCGTCTGTCCGAGGAGTGAGATATACAGTAGAAGAGGAGTATTTGGCCGAAGAATCTATGTAAACCAAGTGAGCACGTAACAACATCTTATAGGAGGGCGGGGGGTTAGCTTACTGAGAACAAAAAGCAAATTTAATCGGGATACAACTTTTCATGCGCTGGAAAATACCGCCCACGACAGGCCAATTCATTGCATTGAGCAAACCACTATGGATCTGCTCGAGATCTTTGTCCGTTAGGGAGCCGGGCGTGTGGAGCGCCTTGTAAAGGTATGGGCGGCCGATGTGGAAGTTGGCGATCATGTACCGGCCACGAAGCATGGCTTCTGAGACGGCGATCGCGGGAGATAGGGCGTGGCGGGGGGAGGGGGTGAAGGGAAGGTGTTGCTGGGAGGCTGGAGATGGAGGTATTGGGGTGCTTGGGTTTGTGGTCAGGGCAGAGTTTGTGTGGTCGGGAAACTGGAGGGCGGCGGGGAGGTTGATGCGCCATTGTTCTAGTTGGTGACGGAGTTCGGCGTTAACGGCTGGGTGGGGAAATGTGCCGGAGTCGGCTGGTAGGGATGGAGGGTTAGTCTGATGGATCTGGCAGGCGAGAGATGATGGGAGTAGGTGTAACTCACAGTGGAAGTAGAGCGAGTGTCGGATGCGGGTTAGGATGATTCGATGGGCGACCTGCGCGAGGAAATGGTATTGGAAGAACGAATCGTCTATCTCTTCTAATGAGAGTGAGCGGGAAGCCGGGAAGCCCACGGTTTCGAAGGTGATGAATTTGGGGATTGGAACGTATTCTTCGAGTCGGGAGAGACCGCTGGGCGGGACGTGTAATTCTTGGACGAGAATGGTTTCGTTCATAAGGCAGTTCCAATAGACACGAGATTTCATATCGCCTTCCCATTCATCGAAATGGACATCATGACTGACTAGTGTTAGTTTCGCAAGGACCAGAACTTCAGTTAAGTGCCATGGATGGCTTACTTGGTGAGCATGGACAGACAGCAAGTGGCCGCTCGATGGATCATGGCCCACGAATCCATGGGCCGAAGGATTTGACTGTAGTAGATGCTTCACATAGTCAGCATTCTATCAATTCAGTCAGGCGGAAGGCCTTACAATGACAAGAGGTAAAACTGGCAGCTTTGGAGGTTGTTGTCACACATTAGAAACCCAATGCGCTGGCGAGCAGTGTTGAAGAAGCGCAATCCTGGGGGCTCCTCGTAGACCACCCCCATCCAATCAGGAGGCTCGAAACGACCACTGCGCGTCCCTAGTAATGGGAAATCCCCTTCCTGGTAGGCGTGGACAGCGATGCAGCCTAGCGCCATGATATTGAGAACCACACAGCTCTCGATATTGTAGCCAAAGTTGCTCTCAATCGCCGCACCCAGGGTGAAGGCATAGTAATAGTTCTTGTCGATTATGGGTGTAAACAGGTTGAAAGTGGTGAAGAAAGCATCCGAAAGGCCCTTAACCATAGCCAATGGAAGTGCGTTCAACCAGTTGTCCCCGGCCTGCGCTGGGAAAGGACAGATGTACATGGGCAATTGAGGGCGCTTCATTTCCATGTCAATCACATAGTTCTTGCCCAGTTTCTCGTGAGCTTCGAGTAACCGTTGTGGGAGGATCTTCTGAGCACCTAACCAGGATATCACACCATGCTGGCTGAATGAAATCGAGACTAGCCCGTTTGCCTCCGTCGGATTGGGATGCAGGTGTTGGTCGTCATTCTCCACTTCGTTCAGTCGCATTGCTTCAGGCGTGAGAGTCTGAGAGCCCAAGCGTTCCAACTTACCCAAGCTGCTCGTGCTGCGAGAGTGATGCGCGAGCGAGCTCATTGTCTCCGTGCCATCCAAACTACGGGGCATCTGACCCCGAAGGGAGTGGATTTCCTTGGAAATGGTCATGGGAACATTCTCCAGCTTAGTTTCCAGTCGATGTAATGTGCTCATTATCAAGCTGAGGGAATGGTCCCGTCTACGCTAAGCATTAGCAAAATGGAACAGGAAGGACTGGTGAATGTGAATCGGCCTTACTTGGAGGTCTTGCGCTCATTGTAGACGCAATCGAGGTTCAGCGACTTACACAAGCCGCACTTCGGTCGCGACTCATCACATCGCGTCTTTTTAAGCCTGCAATTCTCACATGCCTAACGGAGTGGTTACTACTACTATGTCTCACATTACTGACAACGGGAAGCACCAACCACTGTGGCTATAAAGTTTCGGGGCTTTTTGCTGGGCCCGGATGCATGTTGCTGTTGCTCTGGGTCCCCAGGCGAGAGGCCCTGGGGGGTGTGATCCACCAGATCGGGAGACTGGGAGGCAGGGCGGGGCGGGGACCCTTGATGAGGACGCTTGCTCATGGTTGAAATTGTACACGATCAAGCCCACGGCTCCCAATTAGATCGGGGAATCGCGCATTGTGATCCCGACTAGCTCTGCGTCCTGTTCGTGCTGGAAAGGGCTTCGCCAGTCCCAATCAGCCGGTAGATTGATTCTTAGACCCGGAATCTCTAATGATTTCTTCACGAAAGGACTGGACAGATTCATTTATTATCTCACATTAGTTATTAGATAGTCCCGGTGACTCAAAATGAATGCCCGGAGTTGGTGCCTTTTTCCGCTGAGTCACCTGACTGACCCCGATCGGGTCCGTTCTTTTCCTTCCGTGTATGCTCACGTGACCCGATCCACTCCTGAGAGACGGCATCAGCTGGAGATCTGTCAGGCATTGAAATCTATTGAGAGGTTAGCAGGAAAAGTCGAGGGGCTGGTGGAAAGGAGCTGAGATGTTAAGAGGCGTTAATGAGCAAGAACAGAGGAATAGGAAAGAATCAAGTGAAAGAAACCTAATACTACTAGATGTATATGAACAGCCGCTGCCAAGATATATACTAAAGTGGCCGAAATCTTGACAGTGTAGATTCAACTACTAGTAGTATGAGTTTCTGGGCTTTCACAGTAAGCTCGACTTTCAGACCCAGTGAATGAACCCTGCCAATCAGAAGGAAGTGTCTCCGTCTACTCATAGTAGTACTACTAGTAGTAGTGCCCCTCCAGCAAATGCTAGTTCATATCTGAATATCTTGATAAGATCTTATGTTTCTATATCGAGGTTCGTTAATTAATCATCTATCTATGTATTTATGATACTAAATGGCGTAGAGGAGCCATCCTAGGCTCAGTTCAACTGCAATAAATTCAAAACTTATCCTATTACTTGATCCAGCTAGGTGAGATGCCAGCTATGTAGGTGCTCTACAGTCTGAAGCAAAAGAATATGGCTCTGAGAGCCATTCAAAACACTTGAAGCCTACGCATAATGCACGCTGCGAGGCAGGAAGGTCGTCGCCGCAGCTAAACACAACTGGATACACAACGAAAGCAAAGCAAAGCCTAATTTAGATAATGTAGAAATACAAACAAGTGCCACAATTGGCTGACCAGTTGTGTGCGATTCATCAGCACCCCTAGTCTTCGTCCATGCCTTGCTTCCTACATGTTTGTTCCTCTTTAATATGCGTGCCCTCCGTCGTTGACTTTAACGGGACGTGTAGGGATCCTTCTACTTAGCATCTTCACCATCCTCAGCGACCATCCCCAATGCCCTGAGGGCCTACCTTTTGTTTTCCCCCCCCCATTTTTTTTTTTTTTTCCTATTTTCCTTTTTTACATTTATCTTTTTATTTTTATTTTCTTTTTTATGGGAAGAATTTTTCTTCTTGTGGTAATAATTTGTATCAACGTGCAGAGTTGGTGTAGTATCAGGAATAGTCACATGTTTGGGCTCAGTATCAGCTTCAAAATTATCACGTGCATAAGCTTCATCCTGAATCAAGGATTTCTCTGAATATCCGATCAGTTTTTCCAGCTCCGATCTGACACTGCCGCACTTATCTCTGCGTGCCCGGCCAAACTTAAGGTACCCTATCTATCAAGCTGGAATGCCTGAAACGGATTAACTGCTTAATCCGCGCCGAGCCGAGGTCCGGGGTACTCATTGCCTTGCTGGCCGGCCGGATGGAGCGTGACCGTCGCAAAGAGAGCCAGCTTTCTTCCTTTTCTTCCCCTTCTGCCTTCAATCCGGATACGTATTTCTTTTACCTATCCTCTCCGTAACTACCTTACCTTCACTTCTCAAAGTCGCCGCTTCTTGCATATTCTGTCAAAGCGTCCAAGAGAACACGACTTCTACTCCACTCTCCCCGCTTATTCTCCCCGCTCCTTTTCTCCGCTCCTTGCACTTCATCCGCGCCACCATGACCGCTTCTCCCTCCGCCGCTGAATCAATTCCAGAGGAAATCAGAGCTCCGGAGCCTAAGCCCATCAATCAGACTATTGCTCAGATTCGCTCGCTCGCTGCTGGGGCTGCCGGTGGTGTGTGCGCCGTTGTTGTCGGACATCCTTTCGATCTGGTGAAGGTGCGCCTGCAGACTGCAGAGAAGGGCGTTTACTCTGGTGCCATCGATGTCGTGAAGAGGACTGTGGCCCGGGAGGGTCTCGCTCGAGTAGGTTATCTTTATAGTTAGCGTTGGCGCAGTTGCTGATCGGAAAAGGGACTATACGCAGGTGTCTCTGCTCCCCTGGTGGGAGTCACGCCAATGTGTAAGCTTCTCTCCTCTTTTTGACCTTCGCAATACTAACAACGCGCGTGTACTCCAGTCGCTGTCAGTTTCTGGGTATGTCTACAAATTTGCGAAATGTAACTCCCTTGGCGCACATGGCTCACAGCTGATAGGGTTATGATGTCGGTAAAACCCTCGTCGGCAAAATGTCTGAAGTTCGCGTGGAGAGCAACACCCCTCAATACACCATTGGCCAGATTTCAGCTGCTGGTTTCTTCTCTGCCATTCCCATGACCTTGATCACGGCACCCTTCGAGCGCGTCAAAGTGCTCCTTCAGATCCAGGGTCAGAACCCCCCGCCCCCGGGCCAGAAGCCCAAGTACTCTGGCGGTTTGGATGTGGTTCGGCAGCTATACCAGGAGGGTGGTATTCGCAGTGTGTTCCGTGGCAGTGCAATGACCCTCGCTCGTGACGGCCCTGGCTCTGCTGCGTACTTCGCCGCCTACGAGTATATCAAGCGCACTTTGACTCCCAAGGATGCGCAAGGCAATGTCACTGGCGAGCTATCCATGCCAGCCGTCCTGGCTGCCGGTGGTGCTGCTGGTATTGCCATGTGGATTCCTGTCTTCCCCGTTGATACCATCAAGTCCCGGTTGCAGAGCGCGCCTGGTCGTCCCACGATCGGCGGCACGATTCGCACCGTTTACGCCAACGGTGGCTTTAAGGCTTTCTTTCCCGGATTTGGTCCTGCTTTGGCAAGAGCTGTTCCTGCCAATGCTGCAACTTTGTATGTTCTTATACCCTGACATGCTCTGGGGCTGTCGTTGCTAATATGTCAAACAGTGCGGGTGTTGAGCTGGCTCATCAGTTCATGACAAAGCTCTTCGACTAAATGGATACATTGCGCGCTGCAGGTACAGTGGTGTAAGTCTATCGGTTAATTGATTATTGTGGCGTTCGTTGTTTCGTCCTTCTGTGGAAGCATTTTGCAAGCCTGGATATTCTCTGTTTTTGACTTAGACTAGACAATTCCTGGTTGTCTTTACTAGTGCTAGGAATATCATATTAGCAGAGAATTTGTCTCTGATTTAACCCAAAAGGCCTTGCTTGATTGTTTGACTGACAATAGGTTAATACCTGTTCAGCGTCAGAATCGGTGCTGTTGCTTTGTACAGTGCCTTGCAAAATTGGATTACGCATTTCTATACTCCGTATAGTATCACCAGATGGGCCGTTCAACCGTTGAATACGTTAATTAGATAACTAGTTAGCTCAAACAACTTGTTAATGACTCATCCGTTCAATGTGTTTTGAGATAAATGATTGGTGGTGGAGACCTGGCTAATCGCGGTGGCCGAGTCAGCTTTGCAGGACACGTCGCTAATTACCCTTCCTTCTTCCAAGACACTGATCCGTGTTGGTGCACACTCCTTAAACTGTTTCCATCCGTAGCTGATTGCCAGACTCGATTTCCATAGTCAAGTACTCTTAAGTCTGGCGATTCATTGTTATTGACAGAATGGCCCACACTCTTGATGATTATACGATCGCATGGATCTGTGCTTTGCCTCTCGAGGCGGCAGCAGCCCGGGCCATGCTGGACAAGACCCACATTCTACCCGAAAGAGCGAGTGATCCGAACGCCTACGACTTTGGCGAGCTCAACGGCCATCATATTGTTATTGCCTACTTACCGAACGGTATCTACGGGACTGTCTCGGCGGCGACTGTCGTGTCGCGTATGCGTTTGACCTTTCCTCGGCTTCAATTTGGACTGATGGTGGGAATTGGGGGCGGGGTCCCGAGCAAAAACCACGATATTCGATTGGGTGATGTTGTTGTCAGTACACCAGGTGGAAGGCATGGTGGGGTGATACAATACGATTATGGCAAGGCAGTGCAGGGTGGACAATTTGAGCCTACGGGGATGCTGAATCAGCCACCGCAGGCTCTTCTAACACATATAAGCCAAATCCGAGCAAAACAGATGACAACTGGCGATGATGTTCTCTCCTTCGTAATAAGCGAAGCCCTGAAACGGAACCCTGGCATCAAAGAAAGATTCTCCCGTCCAGTACAAGATTTAGACCTATTTTTCTGCTCTTCCTACCACCATGACGACAAGGAATCTGATTGTGGAAAGTGTGATAGAAACCAACTAGTGGAACGGCAACCACCCGAAAGAAAAACGCCCTACATTCATTACGGCTTGATAGCGTCTGGAGACCAGGTGATGAAAGACTCAGAAACACGAGATCGTTTAGCCGACCAGCATCCGATTCTTTGCTTTGAGATGGAAGCTGCAGGCCTCATGAATGAGCTTCCAACCCTCGTGGTCCGGGGTATATGTGACTATTGTGACTCCCACAAGCAAAAGCAGTGGCAAGGATATGCAGCATTGACAGCTGCTGCCTATGCAAAGCTTCTCATTTCAGATATGCCTGTCTCCCACATATACTCTCGCTCACTGGAGACACGAAAGGAGCAGCATTGGGTGGTCCCTCTACTCAGAAATAAAAATTTTGTTGGCCGCCTAGATGAGATCAAGAAACTGGAAGACCAGATCATGATGCAAGATGGTTACAGAAGGGTCGCAATTACTGGTTAAGGCGGAATCGGAAAGACGCAAGTAGCTTTAGAGGTGGCTTACCGTATCCGCGAAAAAGACAAGGAGCGCTCTGTCTTCTGGATCCCGTGTACTAGCCGTGCGTTGATTGAGGCAACATTCTTGAAAATCGCGGTGACTGTCGGAATCAGTGATATAAAGCCAGCCGAGATAAAGGAACAACTTAAAGGATACTTTAGCTGTCAGCGTGCAGGAAGGTGGCTCTTGATCTTCGACAATGCGGACGATACAGATATGTGGTTAGCGGACAGTGGGGCAGACCCTGCTCTTGATGGTTTTCTCCCTCAAAGTGAACACGGCAATATCCTTTTCACATCACGGAACCGAAAACTTGCCTTGAAACTAGCACCATTCAGTATCGTTTCAATTCCGAATGAGGATACGAGCACTGCTTTCCAGATGATGCAGAAATTGCTGGTCCAGGAAGATTTGTCTCGAAATCTTCACACCGCAGGTATTTTACTAGAACGACTCGCCTTCCTTCCCCTGGCAATTACCCAGGCATCTGCATACATCATCGAAAATGGGATAACATTGCCTGAATACCTCGCACTTCTCCAAGAGCAGGAACAGAATGCAGTGGAGCTTCTTAGTGAGGACTTTAATGACCCAGGACGTTACAAGGATATCCAAAATCCAGTGCTAACTACTTGGTTGATCTCATTTATACAACTTCAGAACCACAATCAATTGGCAGCAGACTATTTGTCTTTCATGGCTTGCATCAATCCACGAAACATTCCGCGGTCTCTTCTCCCACTTCAAGCAACAAAGAAACAGACTGTTGATGCTTTAGGCCTTTTGAATGCATACTCATTTACCAACAGCCGGGATACAGATATAAGTCTGCACACTCTTGTCCATATTTCCACGCGAAACTGGCTTCGAAAGACTGGCCAGTTTAGTGTATGGGTAAGGAAGGTGTCAGACCAAATGCAGAAAGTATTTCCCAATAGTCACTATACTAATCAAGGACTATGGCGGGAGTATCTTCCTCATGCTTTGGCACTTGTGGAAGATTATGAGTTTGTCAAACAACAAGACGATTATTCTGGGTTCATTCAAAAAATTGCAGATTGTCTTGCTAGTGATGGAAGGTATTTCGAGGCAGAAATTCACTACAAGGCTCTTTTGGAAAACAACCGACAATTGCACGGGGTCGAGCATCCTATGACTCTCGCAAGCATGAATAGCCTGGCATTAACACACCGCAATCAGGGCCGATGGAATGAAGCTGAGAAGTTGTAAGTACAAGTAATGGAGATATGTAAGGCAGTGCTAGGAGTCAATCATCCTCTAACTCTGGGAAGCATAAATAATCTTACAGCAATATACCATAATCAGGGCTGATGGAATGAAGCTGAGAGGCTACATATATAAGTAATATATTTAAGTGAGATGATGCTAGGCGCTGAGCATCCTGATACTCTGATAAGCTTAACCAGCCTGGCATCAACATACTATGAACAGGATTGATGGAATGAAGCTGAGAGACTGCATATACAAGTACTAATAAGATTAAGTAAGATTATGCTAGAACTGTGAGAGCCGATCAAATATGTCTTATTTGGTGCATCTAGACTAGAATATCGAACATGAGAAGGGAAAGGAGGAAGTGTGGGGGAACACATATAAATAATAAAGATAAACAAACAAAGCAAAACAAACAAAGTAAACAGAACTACATCATATAATCTAATCACATGTCTCTGAACACCGTTCGCCATCACATCACCCCTCTTACTAAGACTGGCTGTCCTCAGCCAGCGGGACATCATCATCCTCATAATCCAATATAAACTCATCAGCCTCGGCCGCGGCGAGCCACTGCAGCAGTTATTTAGAGAGACCAGAACAGATAGGATTCTTTACATAGTAATTCCATAACTGAAAAGAAGTATTCCTAAAATTTCCAGCAAAATACTATAATTTCATTCAGGCTGTTCCGTCTTAGCTGTTTTTTAGCATCGTTAATTATATATTGAAGAAATACTAGCAGTCTTGCTGGATAGCTAGCCGTGTATACCTCTATAGTGACAAGACAGTGCTACGGTCCGACATTGTATGTGATCTGATAGCGTTCGTAGATGACTTTACCGCGTGGGTGACCGGACCAAGTACGCAGAGCAACCGGGAAGGTATTGAGGGAATCATTAAAGAGGCGCTTGACTGGGAAAGACGAAGTGGGACAACTTTTGAAGCAGAGAAAACAGCCATCATATACTTCACTCCTAAGGCTTACAAATTGGACCGGGAGTCCTTCACTATCAAGGGACAAACTGTTGAACCCAAAGACCATGTTAAGATTCTGGGCGTCCTGATGGATACAAGTCTTAAATATAAGGAATACATTGCAAGGGCAGCGTCCAAGGGCCTTGAGGCAGTGATGGAGCTTCGATGACTTTGAGGTCTGTCTCCATCAACAGCGCGGCAGCTATTCACATCGAGAAAAAACAACTCCCCACGCGCGAATCAAACTTTCGAAATCTACGCAACCACCACAGGGCCTGCGGGCCTCATCACTCGTATAGTTATATTTAACGCCTCCGGCGACCTTTTGATACCAATTTTGAGGGGTCTTGCCCCCTCGTGGTGTTGTAATGGCGCCTAGGTCGTCCCCGTGGCCGGTCTTGGCAGCCGATACGGAAAACTCTGCAGCTTCGAGCCACACTATCAATTTGACGCAGCGCGCAGTCAACCAGCAACACGATGCGAAAGCGATTATCGAACACGTCCGAGAGGGTCGAGGAAGCCTCCCCAAGCCGGTGATGCAGTTTGTGGAGGCGGCCTTGAAGACCGCAGAAATGCTCACCACGGTCAACCTGGATAGCGACCTGAGGCGTGAGCTGAAGGAGTTGAGCGACCGCTCCCAGAGGGAGTTCGCCCAGCTACGACACGACGTCACAACGGTCAGGATCCAAACCGACCCCAAGAACACGCTCAGGTCCGTCTCCAGCGGAGGGTGTGAAAGGAGATCACATGATCTCGGACCTAGCCACCTAGTCACCTAGTCACCTCCTCGCGTAGTTAGCTAGCTAGCACACACACACACACAATATCATCCATATTGCTGTCACAGGTGGGACTATTTGGCCAGTGTTGGGGATTCAGCCCCTGAACCACCTCGAGCATGCCACGCAAATCATAGCCGAGGCCACAGCACTGCTGGAGCTCGACAGCACCAAACGCGCCAAACTACCAGGCACATCTGTGGAAGCATTTCTGAACAGCGTGATTAATCTAGCTAAGAAAGCCCGAGAGCAACCATCCGGACAGGAGATCCTGGGAAAGCTAAACAGTTTGCAGCCGATCGTAGAAGACATTATCCTCATCAAGAACGCAGTCAACAATGCACTCGCATCACCGGCTCCTGTCGCACCCAACGCAGCCACTCGAATTGCCTCCTGGGCTGACGTAGTCCGGTCGGGCGCGCCTTCATACCCGTCGACACCGAACAGCAGAGCCTCCACAAACCGCAAGTGTCAGGGATAGAGAAACCGTAGTGAAGCTGGATGCAAACGCGGCGGCCGTACTCCGCCAGGTATCATCGGAAGACCTCTGCAAACGGGTGAATGATGCATTAGGATCACGGATAAATCTGCTTGGGAAGGCCACTCAGGCCATAGCCGCAAAACAACTGAAGAGTGGGGACGTAGTGCTGCACACAGCAACGACGGCAGAGGCAGACACTTTGAAGGACACCGAAGAAGAATGGGTCAAAGTTCTCGGAACATCCGCGAGGGTGGTCAGACCCACATACGGGGTGATTGTACACGGAGTGCGCACTAGCAAAGAATCTATCGACGCTGACAACTAACAAAGAGCCATTGAGAAAATTGAATCTGAGAATGCGGTGCTCCATGAGGGAGCGAAGATAACGTACGTAGGCTGGCTAACCAGGGAAGGAAGAAAGAAACAAGCCTCATCCCTTGTCGTGGAGTTTACGACGAAATATCACGCGAACCGGGTCACCCGGGAGGGACTGGTGTTGAATGCGATTCACCACGACTGCGTCCTATACGACAAGTCGTGCCGACTCAAGCAGTGCTATAGATACCATGAATCCGGCCACATCGGACCTCGGTGCGATGCCGAAGAGCGGTGCGGATACTGCGCAGGAAAGCACAACACCAAAGAATGCATGGTGAAAGAAACCGACCCAAAGCCGGCACCGTCGTGTGTGCTGTGCAAAGGACTGCACACGGAGAAGGAAGGAAATGGCCAGGATAGAACAGGCCCGACAGAATCGACCTGTCTTCTACTACGAAAAGGACGATTCTGGAAAGTCAGCGATTGGAGCCCGCGCGCAAATCGGGACGCGCGCCCCGATACGTCCGTCGAGTCCGGTGAGAACACAAAGGACACCGGTACACCAGATAACTCGCAGGGGACTGCAGCCTCCAGCCAACCGCACCCATATGGCCTGCGGAAAGACATACAGCCATCCACCCGAGCGGTTGGAGAGGAGTGGCAAACTGCACACAAAAGACGACGAACTCTTACACGCCGAGGTGAATGTCTTTTCAACGATAGATACAAAAAGATATATATATGTAGTAGTATAAAGTAGAAACAGGCACAAATCAAATTCCACCACACCACTAATTGCAGAGCAGTCTATCCAGACGCTGAGCCGGTCGTGCCCCTAAAACGACGTTGTTGCTCGGCACAAGTAAAGTATTAGTTTCCGGGAAACTTCTTGTGATAGTTGACGATCTCATTTTCGGCCTTTTCCAAACATTTCTTCCACTCCGAAGCCGAGCAAGAAGGAAGATCACGGAACTCGAAAAGGGCGAGTTGTTCCTTAGGATGATCTAGACGATACTCGGTCAAGTCTCCATACCCTCCAACTTGACCATCGATCATTTCTTTATCGGCATCTTTGAGCAGATCTTTGCCGTCCTTCAAGCCTTGGATCCAGGCCTTGACATTGACAGGGCAGGACTGTGAGCCGTAGCAGATATCTATCACCAATTTTTCAAACTTCCCGTTGATTGTCGTCTGTCCCGGGTGCCCAGAGCAATACCGCTCATCAACCCTAAAGATATTGTGAGTGAAGGTTTCACACAGGTAGCGCAGTTGAACCAGACTTACGCGGCGTATTCATGTGCATCGTCAATGGGGTTCTCATAGCAAGCAAGCTTGTTCACAATCGTCCACAGATCCTTCTTTTCAAGCTTGCCCTCAATGAGCTTGTACATTTTCGCAAAACTTGTGCGCGGCATGATCGATGTCAATTCTTTAGCACTTTCACTGTTCCGGACCTGGCTGCCAGCCTTTGCATAGGAGAGAAGAAGCGAAAGGAATCCGCGAACATCTTCGCCAACGGCTTTGGTAAGGCCACCAGGATTCTCCTCGAAGAAGAAATCATTAACCCAGACCTTTCTCCGGATCTTGGTATTCGAGTATGTCATGAGAGGCGAGCCTTTGCCGAGTTTGGCTTGCTTCATCAGGTCGTTGATTGCCCCAAGTGGCATCGGGGCGGTGATCTGACGAGACCAGGCTGAGCTCACAGGATACGCGCCCACCTGGAGACTCCAAGGATTCTTCTTATTGCCGGCGATTTCGACCTCCTGGCCGCTCTTTGGGTTCCACTTTTTCTGTACCAGGGGTAGTCAGTTAGTCAGACTCCCCATGCCTTTTCCACTCAGGGTTGCTGTGTAGCTATCATACCAGATCTTCATAGACTTCCTCTGCAGCAAGTGCAGCTCTCCCCGTTCCCAACTTTATTTTTTTCCCGTCCAGGATATACTCTGCAGGTAGGTGTCCCAGCGTATTTCCCGTGGCATCCGCTGTCAATTCCCAGTCTTTACCAGACAGCTTGGCACCATTTCCATCCTTGGCTGATTTCAATGTAACAGTCTTGCCTTTGGCGTCGATACCAGCTTGCCTCATTTCCTCTTCCTCTTTGCTCGACAGTTTGTGAATGTCTTTGGTGAAATAGATGCTCCCAGACTCGAACTCGACGCCGATACCCGGGGAGGATATGCCCGAGCGCTCAACGAGCTGGCCGTCAATCGGTGTGGCAGTACCGAATTGAAAAGAAGAGAGCGACAAGAAGAGTAAAGCCGCATGGCTCCAAGAGAGAGTGGGAGGATACATTGTATAACGAGTGAATTGAAGGCAAAAGAAATGACTTTGACAGATACTCTCTGGTGGTGATTTCTCGCGCCACTGGCCAGTCTTTCCATCTTCCTTAGTATACCCTTTTTTTCAAGCAAGGTACGCCTTACCGAAAATATAACGCCTCTAGAAGTAATATCACAACAGCTATCATGGCCCCCAAGCCATGACAGCCCCGATGCTATGGCGGTCCCAAGGTTACAACAGCCCCAAGGATTCAAGGGTCCGGAAGCCAGAACCGTTCCCACCTCAGGACTTTGCCTTAGACAGTACATAGTATCTTCGACATTGCACATCTCATCCTCAAGTAAGAGGTGGAGAATCTGCATTCTCCCGGGTTTACTAACATTTTGATCGTAACGTGCAAGTAGTCATACCAGGGCAGAGTGTGTAATAAACATAAGAGATAGTAGGGTCAGTAGAAAGAAAAAAAAAAAAAAAAAAAAAAAAAAAAAAAAAAAAAGAAAAGAAAAAGATAAAGCACCTAATAAGCCACAAATGCCTAGAAGGCTGTAGACGAGAAGAAAGGCCCCATTGAATTTCACGCAGACTCTGACGCGACGGCAGAAACCGGGACATTTGCACTACAGACCACATAAACCCCTTGTACTCCATATGCTTTCAATTCATGGTGAAGGGTCTATCAAACTTCACACAGGTCCACATAGTTATAGATTCAAGTCATGACAGCAAAGCCACCCGCTGATGATTCCATAAGCACTAAATCAAAGACGGAAAGAGGCCTTGGTGGGGCATACAGCTGCGACGGGGTCAGATATTAGTGTGACAGTGTCAGACCGAAGTTGGAAAACAGCTCAGAGAGATTTGGAGAAATCCTGACTTAAGTATGAGCTCAAGCACATGATCTGATACTCTAAGAATTTATACGCGTGATAATTTCTGATACTAAATCAGTCTGCACGTGATCTAAAATACTATGAAAAATAGAAAAAGAGATTTCTTAAAATCCCTAATGCCCTGAATACCCTAAAAATCCTGCTACCATAGTATAAATAAAGGTATATCTAATTCTGGTTTAGAAAAGCTGGTACGGGTTCAGAAAAACCGAGTCTGATCAGGAATTTTTTTTTTTTTTTTTTTTTGAGCTTATACTCCGTCAGGATTTCTCTGATACTGTTGCACTAATTTCTGACCCCGTCGCAACTGAGACCCCGCCCTGGCAGGAGTCCTATTAGTTAGCCCCCACATCTGCCCTGAAACTAGTGCGACAAAGGCCTTGGCTCAAGTCTGAATATGGGAAAGCGTTGTGAAAGACCAAATTGTTGCAGCCTGAAGCAGTTGTCGCAGGTTTACATCAGTCCGATCACATGATCTCAGACTGTCTAAGAAGCAAACAGACGCAAGATAAGTGCATGATTCATTCCTCGGCGAGTCACCATATTTGAGAAATCACTCACCACGCTCATCATGCATACATTCTCAGGACCAAACCCCATTCCTACCGAGGTCATCATCAACATATTCGGGGAACTTGGTCTCCCGGATGCGCTCCACTTGGCCGCGACTTGCCGTCGGCTGCGCCAGGTCTTGAGTGAACATACGCCTACCATTTACAAACGCCTACGCAGAAAGATCCCATGTGAGCGCTATGCAAGAGTCCTACTAGCAGATCAAGGAGGCCTGGCACTTTATTCTTCTTCAGTGACTATTCGGGATCTTTTACGATTGAGACGCAACTCTCGTATGGTGGAGAAAGCAATCGAGGTGTTTGATCGTGATATTACCCCAAACATTCGGAGTCAGTAGACAGATCAGTAAGCAGTCACATAAATAGATATTTGCTAAATTATATATTATACAGTCCCTCTCACGAGCATCGATGACGAATTCTACGGAGGAAAACCACGTCCGTTGCATTTACTTCCGTCAGAACGTCATCGGTTCACTCGAAGCTACTACCAATTTTGGAGTCTTTCACTTCTCGATCGACCATCTCGACAACAGCGATATCAGAGGATGTTGCTCAAGCACCTATACATGGTATATGAAATGGTTGATCTGAACCAGCCAATTGGCGACGAATTGGTATCTTTCTTTGCTGATGAGAAACGATGCGAACTCTCTCAAGAACTGACCGACTATCTCCATTATCTCTACCATGACATTCATGGAGTTGACTACATCGATTTCTCGGGGCACAGCATTTCTATGCGTACGCGAGGTCATGCAGCTATATGGGATCATTGCCAGCCTGATTTCAAGAAAATCGTTTGCTACCAGTGGCGAGATCCAGAGAAGAAACCTGTCAAGGAGGAAGAGGTGTGGGAGCATACAACTGATGAGGAATGAATTCATGTTTCGATTGTTCGGATGGTTGCCAATCTAGGAGCTGTTAGAGGTACCTAGGACTTTCAACAATTTAGCCGCACTTCCTAGCCTAGCTCGTATGTTCCTCAAAGGCTATTACATAGTTAGTCGGGAATTAGCTCATATCTTCCACATCTTTGTGCACTTGACCAGCTGCACATAGCTTCCTTTGTTTCTCTCTATTTCTCATTCCTTGCGTTCAGGAGGATGTGGTGATAAGATTCAGTCAACCAACCTGCCTCGTTATATTGAAGTCTCCGGTGGGACATTTTGTACGTGCTATATCAGAAAACCGCCGAAACAATGCCGCATCAGAATGATCGAAGTAGTAAGTGCTGTATTTTCGCTTTATCATAATGGCTTAGTTTGAAATTGTACGGTGATTAACAAAGACATCTACAATGATGTTAGTATAACTGGGATGGTGGAGGCGAGAGGCGGGTCCTTAAAGGTGACAGTGCAAAAGGTCAACATTTCTCCAAGATGGAAAGAGGTGAAAAGAGCACTCTACTACATACACTCCGTCCCTTTGAATGCTTTGGCTAGTATACATGCTATATGAGCCCATGGTTACAAAGATTGAGTACATACGACCACAGGGTGTGGAAAATAGGGCTTCCCGTCCGCTCAGCCGTACTCAAGCCACACGCCGGGAGGTTAGTAGTTGGGTGGGTGACCACCAGCGAATCCCTTCTGTTGTATGTATTTTTTTCTTTTTTGTTTGGGAGCATAAGACTTTCAATATAATCGTCTTAGTTTTTCTTGGTTCATCCTTCCAGATCTCGGCGTATTGATAGCAGACCCAACTGAGCCGAATGCTAACAGTGGGCTCTTCGGTATTATTTCCAGCCACCAAGATGTTGCGGGTCTACTTGTATATAGCAGCCGGAGCTCATTGATTGTACTACTGCCGAGATGCAAGTTGGAATCTTACCTATCTATCGATTATAACTATTATAAAGCCGAGCATTTCTTTGATTTGTTAACAACGCAAATTACGATCGGTCAAGAAACGGACTGTTGAGTTGCCGAGGCCAATGATCAGTAATCCTTCGCCACCTCTGTTGCTTACCAATGTTTGGGTCACAGTTCTATTGAACTATACCCAGCATTGATATAAAGAATTAAGGATACATCAATGGATTATATGTGCCATATTTTATTTCATCCATCTATTCAAGTTGACTTCATCGATCGTTGACAATATGAGTCTCAACTACAAAGTCTTCAGCAGCACACGTCCCGGCGTGAACCGGTCCACACCAGCCGGTCGCGATCATCTCAAGTGGGTGCCGACCACTTCGACCTTAATATTTGGTCAAAGGGACGCAGTGCTGGTCGATACCCAGTTAACCAAGGCTGCTGCGAAGGACTTGGTGGACTGGGTGGTAGGTACGGGAAAAAACCTCACGACTATTTATATCTCCCATGCCCACGGCGATCATTTCTATGGCACCGGTGCCCTCCTCGAGAAATTTCCAGAGGCAAAAGTCTTGGCTACGCGCGAGACTGTTTCTCGGATGGTCGAAGCCATAAACCCAGAAGGCATGGACGGCTTTTGGAGAAAGCTCTTTCCTGGGGAGATCCCAGAAAAGCTCGTGATGGCTACACCTCTTGAGAAAGACCACATCATGTTGGAAAACGAGCGATTGGAAGCAGTTAGACTGGGCCATACAGACACCGATGATACAACGGCTCTCTGGGTGCCTACAATTGGCTTGGTAGTCGCGGGAGACGCGGTCTACAACAACACGCACCCGTTCCTTGGAGAATCAAAGTCCCAGGAGGCCAGATCGCGATGGGTGGCAGCGCTCGACAAGATCTTGACCCTTGGACCAAAAATTGTGGTTGGTGGTCATAGTGATCCAACCAAGGGATATTCTCCCGATGCCGTCCAAGCGACCAAGGATTACCTGAATGACTTCACGCGACTGGATGGACAAACGTCCTCTCCCGAGGAATTGTATTCCCGAATGTTGGAACTGCATCCTACTCGATTGAATGTCGGCTCGCTATGGGGAGGTGCAATGGTTGTGAAGAAATAGCTCTATATATGGCCTCAATGTTGACTGAGTAACTAATGGTTGGTTCACTCCGCCATGATTTACTATGAGCTCAATATAACCGGAACGTATTCCTATATATTCCTGATGAAATATCTACGAATATTGCTATTTGCTGTTACCAACAAGTCATAATGCACGTCTATGTACTGTGTAGCATAGATCGACTTTCGCAGCCTTGATGTAATGATATGGAATTGAAAATTGGGCATCCCGAGCTGTCAATAGTAATTTTATCTCTCGAATCATTATCATTTGTGTCGGGCCTGGTATCTTGTCAAGTATGTCGCAACTTCCAAATGCCATACGATGAGTCATAGACGACGGTAAATTATGGACGATGTGGACTCTCCAAATGCGAGAAAGCACTATTTGCAACAAAAAGGATGTCAAAGTTGGGTCACATTTTCTCTATCCAGGAAGATCATTGAGAGTTCAATCTGGAGCTTGTTGCAGCTGTCGTGGCCTAAGAGCCAAATCACTTTTCCAGGAACTCAACCTGTCCCTTGCTGTTCTGCTCGAACCCGTCCCCGGTGTCAATATCAAGCAAGAAGTATAGGCAATAAGGAATTATCCAATGCATTTTGACTGAAATCCATAAGTACAATCAACCCTTACATAATATTGTCACCGGCGGAATGTTGTTCAATGGTATATATCTAAGCGTTTATTTGGATTGACTTCTAGTTTTTTATCTCTATATATCTCTACGTACGTGCTGTCTACTATATTGATTAGGAAGACATCAAGTTTACTTTATTATTTGAAAACTTAATATTTTCTGACTAGTGTTAGAGTCGGAAACATCAAACAATACAGGTTATCATATATTTCTATTATTATATGTTGGGACACATATCTCTCCGTCGCCTGGTTGACTAGACGCGATACATCGTTTCTGGTCTAGTGTTTAGTGCACTAAGATTATATTTATATGTCAAGCACTAAAGGTGTTTTTTAAACCAGAAATTAACAGGTTAGTATAGCTATTTCACATTTTATTTGTATTAATACTATCAGTTAAACATATCTCAAACTACCGGATATAATGCTAATGTAAAGATATCTTGATTCATTAGTATATTCTATCGTATTTGTAGGCTATAGTATATTTTCATGTTCATACGGCAGAGTCACCTTCCATTCAATCAGATAGATAAGGCAGCCTGGAGATTGTCAGCTGTTCATCCTCCAGGTGACTAGTTCATCATCTTGGAAATCTAGTTGATCAGATAGATATTCGTATAAGGGAAAAAACACCCCTCACGTACATGGTCCGACAAGATGCTAAACACGGATGGCGTGCGTTTACGACCGTAATAACCAGGGATGGGGGCATGCGATGGCGTTCTTCCCATGGGCCGAGGTATTGAAGCTGCCTCGACCACCAAGCTGAATTGGATCAATGAGGGGCGAGGTAATGGTGGGTCAAATGGTAGGTCAGCTAGTTATCCCGAATATATTTGGTGAACCTCGAGGAGCCTACTGGTCCACTGAAAATGAGGTTGCAGAGTTAACTATCCCAGAACTAAGAGACCGGTTAAGCGCTTGTTAGGTTGAGCATTCAGCAATGGCGTCATTCAGGTGAAGCCAAAGAATCTGAAAAAGAATTTTCTCGTAATGTGTGGACAGTATCCTCGTACTGTAATCAGTTATCTCGCTGGTCGATGATCCCGGGCGCTGCACATATACATAGATAGCAGATGTATTATTTATAAGATAAATAGGTGCAGCTGTTATAGGAAACGATTTACTTCCATTCTGAATAGTTCGTTGACTTTAACCGGTCTCGGGTAATCAGTCAACTTCTTGAGCACGGGGATATTTCCTCTGTCAGTCCAGGATGTCGGGCACTTCATTCAGTTTTAGGAAAAAATCCCACCATCTTTGTCGGACAACCCTCTATGTATGGTGAACAGAGACATCGATGACTGACTACATAGTAAATTATCCTCAGCTCATACGCAGCTGAACAAATGAGTTCAGACAAAACTACATTACAGAGGTAAGCCCTGTGCGGTAACCATAACAAGACCTCGTATATAATTAATTCAGCAGCTCCATAGCACTGATTGCTACGAGAGCGTTCTCCGCGATATTCGGTTACTCCTTTGTCTTTTGCCCGTGGCTCTCTGATATTATCTCGGTTGGTGATTCAGCTGAGCTCATCACTTAAATACTTGGACTGTCGGTAACCTCCGCATGGTGCTAGCTATAGTAAGTCCCATCTTCGACGAATTAGCTCTTCCAAGGGCAAATGAGTTTACACTTAAAATGGACTGCAGCCTTCAGCTCGATGTGCGCTTCATTGCAATTGTGGGTATAGACATATTAGTGACCTGCGCATTGAAATCCACCAATCCGATCTATTTTCCGTCACCGTCTTGGGACTGACTGCTTTGTATGAGAAACTAACCGCGGGTTACGTCCGTCAGCTTCACGCACGATCCTTAGGAATATTTTCCATCATATAGGCTACTTCAGTGCCGATGCCTTTCTCCTTCCGATGCAGTACGGTGGCTAGTAGTAGTCATGGCAGGGAAAGAATTAATCCATGTGCAACTGGAACAATGCTTTGTGTAATAGTCTGGCTAGTCATTATATTAATCAGTCAGTCATTATCTTCCCTGTTCAGGGCACAGACATCCTCAAATTCATGGGTTACATGCTCTGATTTGTTGACCATCAGATCTATCTGGCTTAGAAAGTCTCCGGCAGAGCAATCCAATCAGATGACATTCGGGATTTGGTTGAAACAGAGAGCAATATCGGCAGTCCTTAGTATGTATATTTATGTAGCAAGACCACCGCTAGCATGCAATGTAACCTAGTCCCACTCAATCATAGCCAATAGGATTATATGGCTCTGAAGGAATGTTCCCAGCCCCATTGATTCATCAACTGGTAGTGAGATGCATCAGCAATCGCCGATCAAAGCTGGGAAGCTGAAAGCAACCAATATCACACTCCCTTCTATTCCCTGTCATGCATTCAAGCATCTTCCGAAACCCCGCCTCTACTTGAAGTCGACCTCGACGGCTCAGCCGTACGCGGGTTTCCACCCTTCAGCCGAATCACGCAACATCTCTTGGCGCGTAGGGCGATAAGTCCAGGGAGCAGAGACAATACTCTGTTGTATTGCGATCATGAGAGAAGCAAATCCAGACCGTATACATACAGACTATGTATGTACATCTGAGCCTTCTGTGACTAGTAAACCGCCCGTGCTGCAATATACCATGGCACCGAAGTATGCAAGTGCTGGCGTTTCTAAGGATAGAAGGTGTGCTCGTTCTTCCTTCCACCCTCACAATCTCATCTCCCCATTGAGTATACCCCCCGCAATCAAAACAATGAATTATCTTTTCTTCCTCTTTCTCGGGCTCTTCCAACTGGCATGTGCTGCCCGATCGGGCACATATGATGCTGGCTGGCCGGTGGGCGATGCTACGTGGAAGCAAACTGATTCGGACTTCGAGAAGGAAACAGGTATCAGCCAATACAAACTCTTTGATGTTGATGGCTTGATCTACAAGTACCAACTCGATATTGTTGTGAGCGAAGTGCAAGGAACTTTTGGGAGTACATATTACTTCATCGATGCCACCGACCGATACTCTCTTACTGTTTTCCTTCCTGGCGTGCATACAGTCAGCTACAACTCCGACGATCCTTATATTCTGTCGGTGAAGGTCGTGGAAGGCTAGTGATAGTGAGTACAGCATAAGTTTGACTGATAACGTCAGGCTGACAAGCACGATAAGATTCCATTATCAACGCTGCCCGCCACAGACCGTGAAAATTTTAGTCCAACTGGGCTGCTGATAACAACGAATCTTACTTCAACAGTCTGACGCCTAGCTTGGTACGTGCATTCAACATGCAGTAGGGGGGTGGCCGCGCTATTTGAGACATAAGTGATGTTGTACCCACCGGGCGTTCGAATTTGAGATCCGCTCTTTCTTTTCGATAGCTATCTGCTACTATCACTATTGTTCTTATATCTCGAAGGCTGTTCGTGCCTCAAAGATTGCATGTAGCCCCCATAGCAAGTGTCAACTCATAGTTGAATTACATCACAATCTTTCCATTCGATCGGCCCCCTTTCTCTAATTCCACTCTGAAGCCTGTCTCTGCCTCTGTTTGTTGGCAGAAGAGTATTACAGTCTTTAGGTATTGGCGGCCTTCCGGATACTGTTGTTGTCTGTACTCCGTAAGTACTAAGCCATGTGATCTATTTTTTCCTCATAGAAAATTATTGCTGCAGTCCCTTCTCTAATCTTATTATCTTCATTTAGTACTGCTGCTTTCTTGACGCTATTGACTTTGCGTGGATAAGTATCATTCGAGAGCATCTAGATTCCTGCGCTAACCATTACTTCTGCAATGTTCCTAACCAGCTGGTGTTCGGCTTCATTTCGGCAAGCAATTCGGATCTGGTTGGTGTTCTTTGGGCCCACCGTAACTGCGCGATATCGCCAGTTGGGAGGTTTTCCTTTGTCCGCACTCTTTCCTCAATCGTCCAATAAGTATCATGCCAGGTACAAGACACACTGTATAATTCTCCTCAATACCACTAGAATGGTAGGTATTGCCTTTGTGAAGACTGGCACTTGCTGTGCCTCCAGATAATAGCTAAAGACCGGACTTTTCACCATTGGTATGTTTGATTTCGATTTCATACAGGACATACCTATGTTGTTATTACTCAGCATTGGTCTAGTGGACAGGGTAGCAATGGGACTTGTAACGGAAAGTAATCCGCAGCTATCCTCGATAGAAGAGTGGGAAGATCGGATAAAATCATGGGAAGGGTATAATAAGAGGTCAACGGTTGGGTACAGAAACCAAAGAAGGAAAACGAGTGCGACAGGTACAAAGTGCAGTTATATTAACATTTCCGCTTTTACCCAATAAGATAAGCGGCCCATGTGTAATGGTGATGATTGTATGAATATCGAAGAATAATATAACCGTGCGGGATTTGATCTCAGTTTATTGTGTTTAACCGTACACACTATAAAAACTAGTGCATGGGAAGGTGGGGGTAGCTTAGCCCAAGATCTCCCCAACGAGTATGGCTGAAGCGTACTACTTTGTAGATTCCGAGCGGTCTTGCTAGACTTGGTACCGGTGTTCTTACCGAGTATAGTAAAAACACTCCATCCTATTACCAACCATCTGAGTATCTAGTGGCTAGGGCTTCATTTGTCCCATCTTTCAGCCTCCGAGACTGAAGTTTCTCCGGGAAGAAGGAAAAATATTAATCGTTCCGTTCCACTTGAGAAATGCAATATTGATGAAAAGGTTTCTGAAAGTATTTGCTAGATACCCTGTGAACGGGATAATGATAACACTGTGAATGGATTTACATCAAAATAGCTGCAAGTTATATAACCAACTACATCGATCAGCGAACACAGTCCCCTAAGTTCGGCCGTAGAATGAGACTGATTTTGATGGCATAGATACTGGCAACTCAGTTCTTGATGAATGCCGATATCTCGAATCAGATCGCCAATTATCCGTCAATTACAATCTAGCGGATTGGGTTGATGGAAGATGATCTAGTACATGTGTGGGCTGCAGTAAGGCTGTCTCGGCACGGGGGTATTTTCGTATATTGTCAGTGTGAGGGGCGAGGAGTGGGTAGAAAATCAAGATCACCGACTCTGAAGATCAGTGATCCCCGCCGGTGAATGTGGCTCATGCAGTCTGTAGATATTCCCTAGATGCTCCCCTGAGTGGTCGCTCGATGATTTTGGTTGCCAGTTAGTCGTCCAGGGTCGTGCACTAGTTATTAGCCGAGCCTTGGCTTTCCACATCACCATGTCCCCCTAATCTATTTGGCCGTTGGTCACACGGGAGTAGACTTTGCATAGTTCTAATGTAAGCTCAGTGGTGGGCCTTCAGACCTATTTCCAATCCATGGTGATGCTCTTGCTAAGTGCCGGTATCGCCCTTGACCATAGCAGAAGTGGTCCGTCGCTACCATCATTCTCAGGCTTTGACTGTTGATGAACTATACAAAACAGGCTTTTTGAACAAGACTCTGAAAGAGCTCTCCTCGTCAATGGGAAAGACCTTCCTCTAGTAGACACTAATCTGGCAATAGCTTTTTGACCATTTAGACGAACTTCTGGACAGGTAAAACCGCAATCGGCATTTGAACAGTGAACAGTGAACGGCATGACTGTGGCGAAGCATGCCCCTCCTAAGTTATGCAAGACTGTGATCCGAGCTGCATCAGAATTTGCCACAATATTTTGGTCCTGCACGATGTAGTATCGGATTGAGAAAGATGACATCCAATTCAGCACTCACATGCCCAAGGTACACAAAACCCCTTCTCCAGATCTAAGCTATATATAGCCCCCAGCTCCCCCGAACTGCTCCTAACTCAACATGCCATCTCAATAAGTCCTCTACTCATTTCCTCTTCAAGGTTATCTTCCCAAGAAAGCCGACTCTCAAATTTTTCCAACAAAAATGAAGCTCCTCCACACCCTCGTCGCCAGCGTCCTAGGCCTGGCAGTCTCGGTACAGGCTACAGACTGCACTGAAGGCATGATGTACTGTCAGTCTGTTTTGGAAGACATTGGTATGGCTACCCGGTTTATTATAATACTATTTTTATATGGCTGCTAGGTTATTGCTCAATTTACTATATTATGCCAAATATTCCACTCTTATACCGCAGGCCATCTCCGCCTCCGACATGAGTGACCTCGGCTCTGCAACCGGAGCATTAGAAATACCATACGGGTACCTATTTCAATGTGGAAGTGGTGGATCAATCACCGTTGCGAACTTTTGCGGTCTTGGATGTGTAAATGCAGGTGCTGGACACAATGACTACTGCCTGCTTCCTTAATGAGTATGCCTGGCATGGGGTCATGGGCGCGAAATCTTTTGTGTTATGGTAGTGGTGGTCGCAGCATGAGATCCGTGGGTAGTACTATGATATGATATAAGGCTGTCAAGATTCAATCTATTATCCTGTTACGCCTTTGTGCTGTTTGAGATAGTGTATGTATACAAGTATCGCGGTCCCGTCTTTGAGTGAGTCCTTCCGATCCATTACCGGTGGAACGAAGTCGCACAGAAGTATACATGGATGGACTGTTCGCTGTATAGTTTGAAGCCTCAAGAGCCTCAGCCCCGCGTGATGCTACTATGCAGCCACTGTTAACGGCAACGATATCTTTACTCTGATCGTTGAGTATGAGGAGCAGAGGCTCGTAGTTAAAGACTGATTTGAGAAACAGACACTCCATTCTTGTTCTATTTGCACATGTAGCGTCACTTTTTATGTTTAGATAACTATATATATATTTTTCATACTTCTTTCTTTTCTTCTTAATGTTACAAATTCTCGTTATATAGTACTAAATATTAGAGTGGCTATACCTGACAGTTCTACCTCACACCATAAATATGAAGAAGTCCTATACAGTCTATACTATTATTATATACTATCTAACTGGGCTCTCTGGCCTTTCCACGCAGCCATCTGAGATGCCGTGGTGAAAAGAATATAATTACCAGGAACAACCACCAAGAGTGGATGGAGCCAGTGAGATAGTCCTTCAAACGCAAGCCTATGAAGCCTTAGCAGGATTCTCCTAACAACCACAACATTAGTACGAACCGCGCACCTGCTCATAAGCACGAACAGTATATATCCGTAAGGATACAACAAAAGACAGAGAAAGAGGAAACCCAAAGTATCTTCATTTCGAGTTGAATACATACTTGGGAGACAGTTGGTACTAGCTTCGTGATGCCTGCCTGACCTGTATCAGGTAATCCGAGAGCTATATCAATAGGATGCCACCTCAGCGCCTATATTACCAACAATCTGGATGAATTGATTCTGGGGAAATGGCATTTTCTTAGTCGAACTGATTGGACAAACACTGAAGTAAAGAGTGGTGGTATGATCAATCACCGATTTGTTTGTAGTCCATCAGATGACTCGAGAATTTTTGTCAAGCAGCATGTATACACAATAAAGTCTTATTGAATACATTTTGACTGAATCTCATAAATATCAATCCACCCACACATAACGTTGTCATCAGTGGAAGTTTGTTATGGGGAGCAACCCTTTTCAGGAAAATGGAGCGCCTCGCCAGGTTCATCCACCCCAAGAGCAATCTTTCCCACGGTGGTCGCAGACTCGATCAACCGATGAGCTTCCTTCAATCCAGCAACATTCAACTTGAGACGCTTATTAAGGTTAGGTACCAGCTTCCCCTCGTCTACGTAATGGGCCAACGCCTCGAAAGCTCGTTGATAGTTCTCCAATATTGTACGATGATAAGCTGCCGTGCCCAGCCAGTTCCAAGAGAAGGTCATGGACTTCGACATGAACTCCGTCCCGTAGAGATCGAACTTGGCTTGCACGATGGAGCAAACTTTGGCGAAGGGTGCACAGATCTTGCCTAGGACGTGGATATATTGCTCCGTCCTTGCGACCACATAAACGTATCTGAGTTCATTAGTGTCAGCACTTTAAGCGCATGCCACGACAGTAAGACGGTTCAGAACGTACTTGATTGGGACATCCAGATTCAAGGCTTTGATTTGGGATTCGAGATCTTCCCTATGGTTCACCACATGGGTGGCACCCATTCTGCATGAGTCCATGGTCTCAGGTCGGGATGCAGTTGCAATCACCACGGGGAGCTGCAGAACCTTCCTGGCGATTTGGATGGCAGCGCTTCCAACTCCACCTCCGCCATTGATCTAAAACAGTTAGATGTGTGCTCATAAGCCAACCAAGGTAGTAATAGTCACTACAACGTTGGCTCAGGGATTTAGTGAGACTCACAATCAGAATACCAACGTTTTCGTTCTGCTTAATCTCCAGCCTGTCAATAAGAGACTGGTATGCCATGCCAAACGTCAGGCCCATACTAGCAGACTCAACGAAGTCCAGCCTAAAACCTCCCGTCACATTACTCAAATTACGATCTAAGCCTAATTTAGGTTAGACTACGGAAGTGGCGCTTAGAAAGAGCTGAAGAGTCTAAGGCATGGAGAGCTGAACATGCAAGGAGCTGTAGTGTACCAAGTGCCCGGGCCTTTCAAGATGATAGGAGTAGTAATGGTGACGCCCTCTTTTAGCTAGACATGCTGATAATTATTGTATCTGTTCATACATTGCAGGAGCGCTAGAGCTATTCGGGTTAATAAACGCAAGTTAAGTCTATATGGATAGAGATTGAGACACTGTTGCTTGAACCCATTATAATTTGGCAGACTTGAGAAAGGATGCCGCTTTATTCCGTCTTAGGTAGCATTCCAGTTCTAAATGGTGAGAGACCCTTAAATTAGTATATCATCATGTTCCCTCATGAGTAACAGTACTAGTAGTACGAGTACCTGTGGTAAACATTACTGAATCTATCGAACGAAAGTGGCACCACACTAATTCAGATATCCTACTGTAGGCTCCTGTTATGATTCTATGAACTTACGCGCCCATGGAGTCAATGAACCCGCAACTTTCAAAATCGTAATATCTGGTACGCAAAAAATGTATCTGATATCATATTTTATGGTTCCTTCTATGCTTTCGTGGTGTCTTTCATTGTGTTTAGCTGTGGCGACGATCTTACTATCCCGCGGCACGCATTGTTTCGCCAACCTCATGTGTTTCTGCGAGGCCCGAGGGCTTGACGGCGTTCAGGGCAAGATTCATGCTTCACAACGCACCTGCATAACTAGCATCTTACATAGCGGGCTCGACCCGGTGTAAGATTATAAATGAATGACTTTGAACAACAGGGCCGAGGATTAACAGGGAAAGGTATGAAAGGAAACAAATGAAGAGAGAAAAGAACACAGCAGTGAGGCAATGAAATACACGGTCACCTGAATCTTGGCCGGCCAACAGAAATCTCCGAGTCGGCCATTCCGGTCGATAACCCACAAAGGTGGGAGGCGCGCGCTAATATGATTGCTACTTGGCCAAGCCTCCTTGTTCAACTCTTTTTTTTTTCCCCCTCACATGCCAGATTCAGGAAGAACAACACTAGCCTCTCCCGCCGCCAGAAGATCAAAGCTCTCTTCACTGGTTGCTGTTGTGGGAGGACTGAGAATAATCTCGTCTGATGACCCTTGGATCTTCTCGTTTCCTAGCGCGGGCACGAAAGTAGCAGCCTGGCGACCCTGCTTCCCTTGCCATTGCTTGTGTCCGATCCACTCCATGCCGTCACCGGATCCCCGAACGTCTGCCTTCCGGCGAGTCTTTTCGCGCTCGAGAAGCGGAAGGACGGCCGGTTCTGACTCGTCCTCAGTACCTGGCAAGGCGAGGTTTCGGTAATGCCATTCACCAAGGAACATGCCGTCGGAATCCACATCTTGGCGCACCTTTAACCATTCCACCATATCCTCTCCATACAGATCTTTCAGCTCCTCCCTCGATGTCCGGAAGTTCTTAGCCCAATGCGGCCTTGCGCCCATTTCGCGCATAAGCCACTCAAATGCCTCGTAATACCGTTCCGTGCAGGGGGGATCCCGATGGTACGGGCGATAGAGCGTCGCATTGAGATACAGGGTCGGTCCGCTGGAAGAGGTAGGATCTAGGAACGGACGGGGTGTCTTGTTGTAGGTAGAGTCCGCGACTCTGACTTCGATGGGGCAATGCACCCACAGACCGTCGACGGAAAAAGGGATACGCGCTGTTTCGAGATCACCATTCAACCAGGCGGAGAGACGAGTGATGGCTTCGGGGCCCTTTTCAAGCGGGAGTGCCCATTCGTTGACAAACTGCGAGTACAGACAATTCATGAGGAGACCAGAGCGGGCTGGTTCGACCGCCTCCGTCACGATGGCTTCCGGCTTGAAACCATACTGCAAACCAAACACCAGCCATTCCACCCACGGGAGGATACGAGGGAAATAGTTAGCCAGGGCCAGCAAATTATGGTAGATATGGTAACCGAGTGTCTCCCCATAAAAGGACTTGGGCGGGTTTCGCAGCGGGAGGTCGGTTTTGTCGGCGTGCCAGACAACCGCACTCTTCTCATAGGGCATCCACCATACCCGAACAAATTCATGCGATGTCCACAACCCGGATGACCATTCGGCCAGCACACTCGACAGTTTGCGTCGCGTCTGTCGCCAGGCCACCTTGAACGCGGGCTCCGCCTGCAGCGTGACCTCGACAATGATACCAAGTGCCCCCAGAGAAATCAGCGCAGCCCGGAACAGCGACGGGTTACTGGTCGCGCTACACCGCACCAGCTGCCCATTAGCCAGCATGAGAGTCAGCGATAAGATACACTCGGAGATCAAGCCATGCTGGAGAGAACTTCCATGGGTACCCGTGGAGATCACACCCGCGACCGACTGACTATCAATACTACCCAAGTTCGACAAAGTCAAGCCATGTTTCTCCAGCTGTGCGCCCAAGTCTCTCAACCGAATCCCCGCCTGAACGGTCACCACCCCGGTCTCCGGCGAAACCTCCAACACCCGATTAAAATCATCCAAATTTACCAGCCAGGCAGAGGTGCAGGTCAGATCGGAGGGGGAGTGGCCACTCCCCACGGTGACCAGACGACGCCGACAATGACGAGCGAGGTTGACCAGCTTCCGAATTTCCTCAATAGACTGCGGGCGCACGTAAAGTTCGGGACGCGAGTAGAAGGTCTGCGCCCAAGTATGATGGAGATGATGGGTGGTTGCGCGGAAAGGAACCACAGGATCGACGCGGGAGACCTCGCGCAGGACGGCGGGGTCCATATTGATGGGGGCGTTCCCGTCGCTGCACGATTATCTGCACGATAGGCAATATGACAGGTCGGATCGGCGGCGGAGGGGCAAAATTCCGGAATGAGAATTCAGAGCAATATGGGAACAAGGGATGAACGGTATGCGGTCGATCACGGCATAATGAAGTATAGCGGGATCCAAGAGATGGCAGGATTCCGTAGAACACTGTACGGAGGACTTCAGAACAGCCGTTGCCCACGTTGTGGCGTGAACCGGAACGCGGTGGCGGACTCTGCCTGAGGCGACAAGTTGACGAGGCGGCAGAATGCGGGACCGGGTCGGGACAAAAGATAATCCGACTGGCATTGGACCCCCGCTCTTTTTGTAGTGGTAAATAAACGGCCCGATGCCGATATCACAATACTATAGCAGTCTAAAGAGGATAGCACTATATACTAGTAGGTACACGATTTCCAGTAGTACTTCCGTTATCACTGTCGCAGCCATCACTCGGTCGCTCCTTTATGTATTCCACTAGTTCATGAGTTTCTACATAAATTCTAGACCCTTATAATCCAACCCTCCCCTGCCCCTGCCTTCCTGATGGAAAGAGGCAGAGTCAGGCACGTCCACGTCAAGCAAAGGTAGAGGACCTTGACCCCGAATTGCTGCAGGATGTGCTCCGCTGGCGTGCTGGGGTTGCGGTTGGCCACCGCGGTGCTGTGATATACTTCGAGCTTCGCGCGTGATAGCGCTTCCGTATTACCCCCTCACCCGCCGCCTGTCAACCTTGCCCGTAGCAGTCAGTGGGATAGCTACAATGGGCGGAAAGAGGGCCGGTACTATGTAGGCTGGCACGGTATTGTGGAGCGCTGCCTCGGCCTCGGAAACAGCTACGCAGAAGGCGTCAGTGGGCGCGGCCAGCAGCTCGTCTGCATCATGCCCAACAATCCCCTTTCGTTAGTTATTTCAGTTTCCAGGATCTTGGCTTTGAGACCATCCACAACAGCCTTCCAAACAAACGCCACCACATCGCGCGCCTAGGGAAACATTGCCGTGTGTGATGCTCAACCTCACTAAGCTCAAGACACTGCCCCCGGATCTGAGTCTGGATATCTTTGCGTTTGATAAACTTCAATGATCCATTACCCATCTACTGCATCAGGTCACCTGTCTTGTACAGCAGGCCAAGATCTTCCACCTGGCAGCCAGGACGAAAATCATACGGCCAGGATGAGGGTTAAGTGGATGCTGCTCCTGTCTGTTCTGTAATATTAAGATAACCATATCCGACTATTAGTCCCTCGATGAGCAGCTCGCCTACTGCCCCAATTGGTACCAACTGCTCATGCTCCTTGCAGCCTACCACCCAGCACACACAGCACAACTGCCCATCCGATACTAGATCAGCCTGTACACGCATGGATCCACCCGCACCGGGACCTTCCCGTTCCATGCCTGCAGTTAGCGTCGATCCTCGGGGCCTATCTAGTAGCCCGCCGACCTCGACCGAAATCCGTCCGGCCCGGTCCAGGCACAGCTCTCGCAGCAAGTGCTCCAAGTGTCCTGCCAGTCGCTGTACCTGCACCTGAACTCCGTCCACCCCGAGACCACAGTCAACCAGAAGGGTGTATGGCTCTTCCTGACCGACATCCAACAATGGCAACAAATGCATCTTTCACCGCTTTTCTCCATGACAGTTTTCCTTTCGATGCAAGGTGAGATACGGTGTAAGGGATTTGCACAGCTGCGGAAAATTGGCCTGACGTAGTCTGCTGACCCTTTGTTTCGGGATTTCCCACTTGGTGTGTACAGCGAAGTTTTGATGAAGAGTAGCTGGACTAGCAATCAACATGAGACTGTTAATTCAATTTATATCATGACTCGACCGAGCTCGATATGTAAGATGCTAGCATGCACGTGCTTCATTGTCTGAAGCAAGAAGTGACAAGAATGCTGCCAAGCCCCTCAGATTCCCATAAACACAACCGCATGCTGCAGATGTAGGAAAAAGTCGTCGCTGCGACTCAGCGCTGAGATCTGCATACTTTGCCGGATTTGGAGTCCAAATTGAAACTGTCAGGTGGCGAAACTACGTGCGGAGCAGAGTAAGGGATAATGCGAACGCAATATGAATAAAGAAACCGCTGCACGTAGCAGAGAGGAGAGGAAGAAGTCATTGGCAGATAATACAACAACCTGTTTTGCTACGAAAGAGTAAATTCGCATGTGTCGCTGCCGCCTGCCGAGACTTCGGGTCATGGCCAAGCTATCATCTTACACGCCTGTCTACGTCGGGGGGTCGGAGGCTTACCCTTTCTTTCCCCAATCAGCAGCTGAACGAGCCACGCAGTAGAGGCCTCCTCAACCCGCTCGCAGCAATCGAATCGAATCACCTCTTCAAATTTGCTTCTTGCGCTTGAAGAGGTGCACCGAATCGAGATCCAGAGAGGTCTCTTGAAATCTATATGTATATATATACTACTCGTCCACCGTTCATATAGAGTACCACTCGAATCTTTCAAAATCCTCCCGCACCGCCTCTCCTTCCGCCACACTCTCAACCTCAGCACGTACCGCACCTTCCTGGAAATTCGCCGCCCAAGCCTTATCCCAAACTACTGGCTCGCTCAGTCTACTCCCCGGCTTTAGTGTACCAAATCTAAAATCTAACGACTCCCCCGCATCGGAAGGTAGCCGCATGAAGTAGCGCACACTGGGAGGAATTTCCTCCTTCACATGGGAGATCATGACCAAAGCTTGATCATCCGTGAGTCCACGGAACCGAGCATCCTCGGGTGCAGGGTGGACTTTGACAACTCGTTTAGTGACGAACTCGCCATGTTCGATGAAGTTTAGACACTTGTCCCGGATGGAGGCAGGCATGCCGGAGAAGGCTTCGTCTAAGATGACGATATCAGGTCGGTGAACGAGAGCGCGAAGAAACAGGACCAGGCGCTGTTGAGCAGTGCTCAGCTCAGCGAAGCGAACCGTGTCGGCATACTCAACACCGTGGTCGGGATTGTAGAAGTCGGTGTCAGATTTGACGAGGGTGGGAAAGAGATCGCGGGGAGTAGTGACTTTGGTAGGTTTTTGGGAGATGTTGGAGACATCGGGGTCAAGTTCGGCGCGGAAGAAGCGGAGGATGGCGCTGACGTCCAGGTCACGATCATGATTCAAAGTGGGTTTAGCGAGGAAGGTTTCCGCGAAAGCTGATTCAATGGCTTGTCGGATGGTCAGTTGACGGGGGAAGAAGGCGTGGATTTCGGGAGAAGAGTGGCCAAGGCGGGATTGGAGCTCGAAGATCGAGAGGCCTGGTCTCCCAGCTTCGGGGAGTCGGGTGCGGCCGAAGAGACGGATAGGAAGAGCGTAGGTTTGGGGATGATCCGAGGTTATGAGAGAGAGCAGAGTGGTTTTGCCGGAGCCGTTGGCACCGAGCACGGCCCAGCGTTGCCCGCGCCGAACTGTCCAGTGCAGGCCAGCTTGGGGTTTGTTGTGCACGTGCTGGGTCCAGTCGCCCAAGACGCATTTATCACCGTATTGTACGCGGACGCCGTCCATTTCGATCAGTGGTTCACCGCCCTTGATAGGGAAGGATGGAGCAGCGCGACCCTTTCCTTGTGGCGGAGCTAGCCGCATGTCCCATATGAGTTGGCGATCGAGATGGCCTGCATCGATGTATTCCTTAGCCTGTTCGTAGGTGTGGTGAACCCACTGATCTTCTTTGGCAGTCGGCTTCTCATAACTGCCTAGTTTCTTCCATACGTTGAACACCTTCTCCGCTTCCGCGCGGGGAGCTTGTAGAAGGACCCGGTGGGAGTTCCCCAGCACCATAATATGCGTGACCCAATCGGGCAAGGGGTCCTGAGGCCGGAGAGCGAGAACCAGGCGGGGATCAGACTTGGCCGCCAAGCGCCGGAGCAGGGCTGAGATGCTTCGAACGGTAGCGGGATCCAGGCCCATGAACGGATCATCAAGGAGGAGCAATTCAGGCTTACTGAGGAGGGCCTTGGCAATCCGAGTCCGTCTGGTCTGACCATTGCTCAAGTTGGCAACCGGCATATCGAGTAATTCCTCCAGCCGGAGCTCCGAAACAATCTGCGCCAGCAGCTGCTCATCATGTATCTTTCCATCTTGTTCGGATTCCAACGGGTTCAAGGAAGTTTGGCCTCTGAGATATTGGCGAGCTGTCCAGTCGGTTTCCTCGCGGAGACTCTCGTATCGGGCACTCAGATACGCGCCGCGAGTGCCTCCAATGGCGCCAGAACCTTCCCCACTGAAGCCAATGTATTGTATTGCGTTGCCCGCAAACCGTAGGCGGTGATCCTTTTCGGCGATCTCGTCGCTGAGGAGGTACGGATAGCTGCGCGCTGTGGGCGGTGTGCAAATGTATTGACCACGAAGAACGTCGAGCATCTGCGTCCTTCCCCCCGAGCCAATTACCGCCCAGGTCTGCGGAGCATCGCCGCCGTCCTGAGCAGGGGTGGATTTGGCGGGTAAAACGAAGTTGAAGTCAGGAAAAAGGGGAGGATTGCGGCCTTTGGCGGCATCTTCGGGAGTGGGATAGTTCTCGTAGAATGTGGCATTCTGTATCCGAATTAACGGCGGCGCAACGGATGAGACTGAGCGTGCGGCGCGAAGGGGAGCCGAAGACCGCAGCGGCCTTGTCCTGCAAGCTAGCCGGAACATGGCACTGCGGGTGAGAATTGTAGGTACTGTGTATGAATATTATTTCCTCATCCAGGCCTCCTATTCTACATGCCGAAATCGGGATGAGTTCCGATGGTAGTAACAACTCCCCGGACTAGCGTTAGTCCGGCTCCGACCGAGCCTTGGCATTGTTGATACGGGGAGAAAACGGATGTTGGTGAAGCGATTGAACAACGGCAGTGGAGTCGCATTCTTTTGTGCAATTCGCAGAAGTCGGCGGAAGGTCCTGCGAGTGTTAGTGTGTCAAGTGCTGTGTCCATCAGATCAGTGATTAGGCAGTCGAGGAAAATGCGAGCATAAATGGTCCTGGTTTTCTAAATCAGGCTGGATAAGGTTACCCACACGTGCTGTGGGACACTGAGTTGCTGTGATTATTGTAAGTGGTCTTGTTTCATCAGCGAACTTCAAGCTCGATGCATCCAATGGTGCCATGCAACGCAGCAGCATCGCGGGTAGGTACTAGATAGAGTTCATATCTAATCTACATCCACGTCCTAATATACCACTCACGGTACGTTGTCCCTCGTCGTTGGCATAGCCTCATGTTGAAAAACAACATCATCTCAGTGATGGGTGACTGACGCATGTCGCAGTCGCATCCTATGCGGACCAGTCCCACGGTCACAATCCACGTTGAATCCCGTTGACTGGTGTTTGCCATTATTTTCCTGGAGAGCAGCACATGCAATTGCAATGCAGGTAAACTAAAAATAACCCTGTATCCAGCACTGACTTGATATGGCCAAAGAGTGAGGCTACATTCTAAATTAGGACAACACTGCAATGAGTGGGTCAGGGTTAATCAACAATCATCTGGACCCGCTGTTCCAATCAACTGGAGAAGGCAGTTCAGTAGTGGTAGTCCAGGGTGGATTTGAGTAGCGCCACGAGCACGTCCACGTAGATGGACACAAAAGCCATGTCCAATGGCGCGACCGTAACTCCGTCGGATGATTTTTGGGGCAATGATGGCTCGCGATGAAGTGGCTAGTTTGCGACCAGACCGCCCTTTGGCCACGACACGCCCAAACCACCCACAACGCGTTCGATCGTTCTCTCTTGGTTTTATTTCTTGCGGAGCATGCGTTTCGACCGGTGGTCAAGGGGAGGGAAAAGTGAGAGAAAGAAAGAGAGAGAGAGAAAAAGGGTGGTCAGTTAGTTTAGTTGATACTACGGATGCGCCGCCATGATGCCATTCATTCCGCTACTCTTCGTCCTGGCGAGTATAACTTTGTTTTTTTCGCGACGTCGTTATAAAGCTATCGAGAGCGCTGAGCCGCCGGTGGTTGTTAAGGGGCATACGTACTCTGATAGTGTGGATGAGACCGAGCTTCAGCCTCTGGAGAGTAAGAAAGTTGAGCATGTTCGGAGTGCTTGTATCATTGGGGCTGGACATGTGGGTAAGCGCGCTGCTCTCACCTGCCAGTATCTCGGAAGGATAGCTAATGTCGGCCAGGTGCATTGACGGCGGTTGTACTCGCCTCTCAGAATCCCCACATCCAGTTCAGTGTCGTTGACAATGATGCGGGTCTCATTAACGCGTGGAACTCCGATCGGCCCCCAGTGTTTGAGCCTGGGTTGGAGGAGATGTTGTTTGAGGAGATATCAAGTCTCAATCTAGATGCGTCAGCTATCCCGGATCAGTCTATAGCTTCAGATTGTAGTCAGCCTCGAAAGAGGAAACTGACGAACTTGACATTTTCCACAAACGTCCACGCAGGCGTGGCCGCAGCAGACCTGATCTTCCTATGTTCAGAGATATTCTCAACTATAACAGTAAGGCGTCTGCTTGCATGTGGAAGAAGAAGCTGATGATTGGTATAGATTGACGAAAAAGAGCGCTTAGATCTGTCGCAGTTGGAGTCTGCAATCCGAGCGATCGCTCAAGTATCCACTGGCCACAAGATTATCGTGCAGAAGAGCACCGCTCCATGTGGTGTCGTTCAGCGAATGAAGAAGATTGTGAGTATACTGTCAAATGTAGCAACATCATTCTAACGAAAGCAGTTGCGAAAAACCGCTTCTCCATCCGCTTCATTCGATGTGCTGTCCAACCCCGACTTCTTGGTTCCAGGCACAGCCCTTCATGACCTCCTTTACCCTCCCCGCGTTATTATCGGGCACATATTCTCGGAAGACATGTCCCCAGGAGCTTTGAGCGCACTGAAGAAGCTTTACATTCCTTGGGTCCCAGAAGAGCGCATTATCACCATGGATGCATGGTCTTCGGAACTGGGCAAGATTGCCGCCAACGCATTCCTCGCCCAACAAATTAGCAGTCTTCACTCGCTGAGCGCTATTTGTGAATCCACCAACGCCAACATCAACCACATCACCCAGACCCTCGGGTTACCGCAACGAGTCGGCTTTGGATTCGGCAGCTCGCACTTGCAGACTGAGGTGCTGTGCCTAGTATATCTGGCCCGAGAGCTAGGACTGCAGCAAGTGGCAGAGTACTGGCGCGCTGTCCTGCGCATGAACGATTCGCACAATCGACGTATCTCCCAACGAGTCCTGTCGCAGTTATCCGGCGACCTCACGGAGCAGAAGATTGCGGTTCTGGGGTTTACCCCAAAGGAGAACAACAACCAGTATTCTGTGGCGCTGGGTCTGGTCCGGGACTTGTCAAAGAACGGGGTAAAAGTGGGCATTTATGACCCGTTTATACCTGCAGACCAGCTGGAGAACACGCTGCGTGCGAGCAATGCATCTCTTGAGACGGTCACAGTGGCCGACTCAGTGGAGACGGCATGCGCGGGATGCAGTGCTGTTATTCTTCACACGGACTGGGAGACGTTCGGACATGAGAAGGTTCGATGGCAGGGCATTGCGGGTCAGATGCAGAGCCCGAAGGTGTTCTTGGATCCTTATGGTGTGTTTGACCAGTTCAAGATGCAGCAGTGGGGATTCAAGATGTTGCAGGTGGGTGTGAGGCAGATAGAAGCAAAGTAAAGTTTGTGATGTCATTACAACTGTCTACTTATGATCTGCTTTGATTTATCACCATATGGCGCAGATGGGGGTTACCAGGTGTCATGGTTCTGTGGTTGAGCGACTGATTATTGTTCTCTAGTTTCTTTGAGCGTTCGAGTCAGCGATGTAGATATTATTGTTGCTTTCTGTTTTACTTCTAGTACTTCTGATCCCTCTAACAGTCACTATGTGCAATTCTGCAAGCATGTTAAGCCGTAATAAGTCCAAAAATGTAAATTGGCTGCCAGTCCCAGAATATCTGAAAGGCGTGGGCTCTGACCTGCATTGGCGGGAATATTATAGACAATATTTCTAATAATGAGCCCGCGTTCAACCAGGTCGTATACTATCTCATTGGTGCGGCACTGCTGCAAGTGGCCCTTTCTCCTCCCGAGCTCTGGGAATGCAGACGTAGGAGCGAGCATGATGCACATGCCTGCCTCATTGCATTAGGCATGGAAAGGTCAACTTAAAAAGCAAGATTTTATGATAGTGAAGCTGCCGCTACTATGAGTAAGACAGAAGAGATGACATGGGTGACCTGGCTCATGGTGAATCTGTGCCTGCACGAAATATCGAGCTGTATTCGTGCCATCGACTTCCATAGGTATGCTACTTTGATGTTAACAGGAGTATTCTCCTTGCCACTATGCCCCAATAACGAAGAGAAAAAGAGTGCAACTCTAGTATTAAAACAATCCATGTAAGTAGTACCATCTCTCTTATAAGTATACCCAGCCTCGAATACTCACAGTATACAGCACACATTCTAGAAACAGATCCCAGTTTTACATAGCCTTTCCACCACCCCCAAAACAATAAACCCCCCTCAACTAGAAGCAGGGTAATCCAAACAATGCAACCTTCTCATCATCATCGTCCACTTGGTCCCACGCTGCCCGCCACGTCGTTCCCGGTGGGGCCCGTCGTTGTAGCCAACTGCGAGGGATTGGAGCAGTGTGCAAAGCGAAGGCAAAAGGAATGCGAGTTGTGGGCCTGCCTCGGGAGGTGCCTGTGAGGTGCCAAACCCGGTGCGCAGTGATGGGCTAAAGGGGCGGTGTTCATGTCCAATCGAATACTCCTGCATGATCATTCTCGGTATTCTTCTGGCGCCGATAATAGTACTACTAAGTAGTGATGTTGGCGGCTGCCAAGAGTCAACATGTGACAAAGTGCAAACGCGACGGGATGCCGACTAGAAGAGGTGGGGAAGGAAGAAGGGAGCGAAGAGGGAAGCAAAAAGGGGGTGTGATTATTGGGATCAAACGAATATTCCGCTGTCAAAGCAGTGCCGCAGGAAGCCTGCGTTCTCTTAAGTTATAGAGGAGAACTTTGCATAGGTGTGGTCCTCGCCGGCGTTCTAGCTGGCAATCTTGTTGGCGTCTGCCGGAGCATTATAGGCGTACAAGCAGGCTGGCACCCACCATTCGGCTTGTCTCACCAGCGGAGGAAGCGAATCCGAAGAGGTGAGTCGACGGACGCTTCGAGCGGCTTTGAACGCCTGGCATCCTCAAGGTTCTCTGCAATAGGTTGGATAGACAGAGATCGAAGCGAAGAAAAATGCCTTCATGAAGGAGAGATGCAGTGTCTAATCAAGCTGCTCGGTGAACTCCTCCAGCCCACCCACATCCTCCCAGAACTTGGAGAAATCGACGTCGTTTTCTTCGAAGAGCTGCTTGACCTGCAGCATGGCGGACTGTTGCCTTTCCGGCGTGAACCCGCCCGGCTGGGTACTCTCGTACTGGACTAACTCAACCCATCGGTAGAAAAGGTCCTCCTTGCCCATGGCCGTCAGTTTTTCCTTGAACACCAAGATCTGATCTCTTTGGGCGGATCGGGCCGGGTCGGCTGGGATATTGCTAGTATCGGGGCTAAACTTTTCGTTCTGATCTCCTACATGCCAGATCAGCCAGCCATGGGCATCTGTATTCACCAACACTGCCGTGCGGAATTCGTCCAATGAGACCTTGTCATCCGATTTACGATTGTCGACCATCTCGTGAGCCTTAATCATGGCGTCGTAATCGAGATCGAAATCTTGATCTATAAGCAAATATCCCGTCTTTCTGATACGCTCCGGCGTAACCGCCGCAACGATCCTATCCCGTGTTTCCTCGTCTTCGCGGATCCATCGATCACGTTTGAGGCCCTGAGTCATGTCAGGCTGGCTCCGCCGGACAATGATCTCGTGTGGCCGGAAGCCGATGTTGCGGCGCCACCTTACCGCACCGAAGAGGAAGCGGATAGGCCAGGCCAGGAAGATAGTCAGCAGGAAGTAATCGATAAGGACAGTTCCTATGCGACGCAGAGCCACCATAGAAACTTCGGTCCAATCCATTGTCGATGTGTCCACCGTCATAGAGTTGTTCATCCCGATCAGTGCTGCTATCATGGCGGGATACATGTTGCGGACCATGTAGATTCGGAGCGCGAGGAGAACGACGACGATGGCATTGATTGCACAAGGCACGATGAAGGTTTGTTTCTTAATGTCCACCGGGCAGGTATCGACGTGAATAAGGTAGACTTCGCGCGGAGAAAGCGACTTGAGGAGCGGTTCCAGAGATTCCGGCGCTCGAACAAACGGAGGGATGGGGCCATTCTGCGAGCTGGGAGTGGAGGTTCCCGAGGAGGTTGCGGAGGCCGTAACTGAGGCCTTACCCTTGGGGCCACGCCTGGCGGATTTGGCCATCCTTATGCGGATATTGTGATGTATGGTCTTTCACTGTCCCAAAGTTGGAGCCGTGAGACAATCGATGGCTGTCCGGGGGAAAGAAAAGGCAGGGAGGAGATTCCTTAGTAGGTCCACATGAAGGTCTGGTCCACTGACCCGGAGGCTCAGCAGTCGGCCAATATACCGATCAATACTTACTATTGAACTTGTAGGTCACAACGACCTCGCGTGAGAGCTCAAATGGCCTGGCCCCCTGCACACGTGACTGCCAAGGCCATGAATAAGCAATGCCATTTAAGTCAACTAAATAGCTAATTAAGTTAACTATTTAACTACGTCACACAGTAAGCATAATTACAAAGACTTCATAGTGGTTCATGCAAATCCAATCATGTCAAAGATCATGTCTATAGATGAGATGTGAATCTCACTCTTTGATTAGTTTTCTCCATTAATGTAATTCCCAACGCGGTATATAGTAGTATTTGTAGTACTAGTACATGTGTCTCTGTGCAATGCTGGGCCCAATCGGACTATCCATTGTCCCGGCCCGCTTCCGCATTCCGCATTCCGCAGCTCCAGACTGTCTTTCGTCCGCATCCAGCAAACAACACGCTTGTAAGGATAGCTCATTATTCACCTTAATATCCTTACAAGTAACCCACCATGCTAGGCGCAGCAGCATCCCGGCGCGCTGTTGCCATTCCCAGGACCCTTGCACATCGCCATCATCAACATGCATTCTCATTCTCGACACGCTCAATACCCTCCATCCTCCGTTCACGACCGACTGGTGCTCCCACATCCCTCCTACGAAGCGTTCAACCCACCACCATCCAGACTCGTCCCATCTCCTTCGCGCAGAGGATGAAGCGCGGGTACCAGGAAGCCTCCCGTGGCATTTGGCGCAATAACCCCATCCTCCTTCCCCTCGCCCTGCTCTCCGTCGCCACCGCAACTGCAATCTTTAGCTACATCGCCTACAAGGAAGCCACTGAAGTCGGCCCGCAATACCACAAGTTCCCGCCACCGGTCGCGGAACGTCTCCGTACGGCAATCTACTATACCGATGTAAAGCTGAACCCCGTTAAAGCCATTGACGCATACAGCGAGGCAATCAAGTTAGCAACGGAACTGCACATGCACCCCTACTCGGACGAAGTGATGGGGATCAGGTTGCAGGTGTCGAAGTGTCTGGAGATGGCGGGGCTAGTGCCGGCTGCTATTCAAGTCCTAGAGAAGACACGAGCGGATGCATATCACTGGGTGAGGACAAGGATGGAAACAGAGGCTTTCAAAAATGGTGAAAGCGACTATTTCTTCGCCCGCGGGCCCTCCGCGGAGAAAGGCGAACTGGCCGCTGGTCCAATGAAAGTCGATCCCGCCATTGCAGAAACATATGAGAAGATGAAAGAGGCGGAAATCTATGAATATGGACAGGTGGAGAAAACGCTCGCCAAGGTTGTGGGTATGTCCATAAAGCTTGCGGAACTATATAAGAGCGATTATATCCAGGATGACCAAAAGGCCGAAGAGGCCCTCGAATTTGCCGTTCAACTATCCCTCGGCGAAGTGCAACGTCGACACCAAGCCAAACTCCCCATCGGCGGTGGCAACTGGATGACTCTTACGGAGATCGGAACCGCTCTATCCGAGTTGGGCCAACACTATGCCTCCCAGGGGAAGTTGGACCTTTCATTGCCGTTGTATCTGCGCGCCTTTGACCTCATTAATGCCAACGAAGGTGGAACGCCGTCCTGCAAGCAGGTCACCCTCATGTACAATATCAGTGCTTGTATCGGCAACCCAGCTTTAGATGGTGTCTCGCCATCGTCGGACCCGGGTGTTTCGCGTGCTGAGGCTATCGAGGCGACACGCAAGTGGGCTCAGGGCGCGATTGAGAGGGCTGCGAAGGTCGAACCCTCCGAAGAATCTGTGGAGTGCGATTACAGCTGTGCGGCGGCCAAGGTTATGTTGGGACAATTGGCGGTGTTTCATAATAAACCAGAGGAGGCACTGAAGTATTATTATGAGGGCAAGGATATTTACGACCGCATAGAAGCCCTTTCCGATGCGGAGGATGTCTCAAGGCTTATTAAGGATCTTGAAAAGAAGAAGAAATGATTGAATTTGGTGGATGCGGATCAGATTTATGAGGTTTGTGTTGACGAGGCTGATCAAGACCAACGTCCACCAGCACGCGGGTGCAATGTCACTGCCCTTCTCGTGGGGAATCGAATTCTGGTCGTCAACCCTCATCCAAGTCTACGAGACAACACAACAGTGAGTCAGCGTCTGAATGTTTCCATTCAATTCATCACGTTCGTTTTAACCTGATCGAGCCCGCTAAGTTAGGTGCAGGTGCTTCGTTGTCTTGAAGCAAGAATTCCGTGAAGGGCTGTGATGAGATGGCCCAGAGGCTGTCCTATCCTCTTTCCTCTGACATCACGGATCTTTCTTCTGGCGCACGTCTCAATTTATCAGTCAGCCCCCGTAGCCTTCACTAGCGATGTATTCTACTACCCTTATCTCATCACCTGTACGGTATATATTGGCGGAGAAATCATTTGATTACGTCCAGAAATCCTCTCGTGTTCTGCACGACCTCCCTATAGTTTTCTCATCCCAGCCCAGTGTTTTTTTTGGGTCGCCGTCCCCGGCAATACCTGTCTCTGTTTGTTAGCGGTCCCTTAGCACCAGTAGATAGTGTGTCGATGCGCACTCCTGCATCGTCGTAATATCATATTGAGCCACTACCAGTTAAGCGATCAAAGGAACGGTGAACCGGATACCACATCCTCGAAGTGTAGGTCAGGGAGGGAGAAGGGACCATGCTCGATTGTAACTTGAAGCCACAAGCCGGAGCCTGAACGGAGTAATTTACTTTAAAAGGGAACGATCGGATCAAAGTAGCACCGGAGCTATTTGATCCAGAATGCTCAGGATTTCCGATAGCTGAGATACCCCAAAGCCCATATTAATGCTTGAGCAAGTCACCAGACATGGATTGATGAAGTAACCCAAGCAATCCAGCTGAACACAGACTTAGCCGGGTATGCTCACGCCCATACGGGTTCGTGGTCGCAGGAGAAAATATCCTGATGATGGAGTCCCCAAACCAAAACCCAGTGGACCCAAGGGTGGGCGACCCATGATATCCCACCAGACAAAGCTCGAGTCATCTCAAGCGCGAAGTCACAAACGAGCTCGTCTACTCGTCGTCAAACCCACCAAACCCCGACAATCGATCCTGGAATCCCTCCCCGTTGAATTGATCGAGAAGATCTTCCTATACTCACTAAATGTGAACTTCGCTCGCTGCTCCTCAGCCCTAGGCGCAACCGTTTCGAGTGAACGCATATACAGAGCGTTGATCCTGTTGGCATTTTGGGATGACTCGTCTGCTACCACGGCATTGAGAAACCATGCCTCAGAAGTCGCTATATCCAGGATTCTCCGACCAGTCGACTACCACCCTCTCAGCCATGCAGAGCGGAGACACCTCCAGGATACCATCCTTCGCTGCAAATGGTGCACGATACAGCGGCTCCTAGCGCAGCTCCCGGACCTTATGAACCTTGCCATTCAACGACACTGGTTGGGTGCAGGAATCGGCATGGGCCCACATGACCAAGAATCATTGACCCGATTCCTCGCTCAAAGAGAAGACACTCGCATCTTCGAAGGAACCGACACCAACGGAGCCAATCACTACACCCTCACTGTAGCACCCTTGGTCTCAGTAACAGTCACCCACCATGAAAACGACCAATCGACTACCTACCCAGTCCTAGGCGTCCTTCTAATCCCCAATAAACTCGTCGAAGACCTCTCCACCCCTGATCACGTTACCTACCTCGAGCTCCTTCGCATAGCCAGCGGTTTCAACCGCGCTGATCTCGTCAAACCGACTGTCTCTGTGTCCCATGAATCCCTGCAGATCGGCATCCGTAATGCCCTCATCGAAAACAACAAAGCCGCCTTATCCATCCTCCTCAAAATCGATGAATATCATTTTCGCAGCGAGAACCAATCCCTCAATCCAACCACTCGTGTTCCTTACATCCTCCCCGCAGAACATTTTCGCACGGCTGTCCGGTTCGCCCGGCATGACCCGACGTTCTTCCAGCTGCTCGTGCGCGCTAGTGCGGAGTCTGTTCCGGCTGATGATGCGGAGATTACAGATTGGGCTGTGGGTTTGAACAATGCATTTGGGCACTGGCTGTTGGAACTGATGCTGCAATTGCCGCAGCAGATTGGAGCTGCGCATGCCAATCCGGCGGAGGATGCAGTGTTTTATTTGGGCCGGGCGAATGGACAGAGAGAGCTCGCAAGACGGTATTTGAGAGAGGTCTTGGGTTTGGAAGAGTTGGGATGTTGGATGGGAGAGACGATGTTTGACGCTTCAGCGTTGTGGAAGGTGAACGTCGACTGATCCTAGTGTAAAAGCCTGCTTTGATCGTGGAACTATATGCCCTGTCACGACGAGTCTTCGGACATACAGTATTCTCCAAGGAACACCCCCAGAGTACGGATTGGGAGCCCACCTGCCGTGATCACAAACCTAAGGACGTGGCCAGGTGATTGGCAAAGACGACTGTGGGACTTGGCAGTTTCAGGTGCTTAACACGTTCGAAACTGAAACAGCCTTCCAAAAAACGAACCATGTCGGTGCTATCTTCGAGGCTTTGTAGCATTGGGAGGGGGAAAGGGCACCATGACAAGATAAGCGAGCAACAATTGAAGTAAAGTAGAACAAGTATAGCAAACAGGCAACATCACGTAACTAACGTGAGGGTGGCCGCACGCTATTATACCCCCAATTTAGAATCATCATCAGTCCTCAACTCAAAGACTCATATATCATATTGTCGACGATATTGAATACAATAAACGATCCAATGGAGAGACTAGCATGGATCGTGAAAGGCAACAGACCGAACTCTTACGATTCATGGAGAACGCAGAAGAAGCAGCCAGTGTCTGGCGGCCAGGAATGTAAATTAGGCAAAAATAGGACGAGAAGTGCCAGAATGCAACACAGCAGCTGATACAGACAATCCTTACAGAGGATAATAGGCTGGAGCAGGGAATTCAAATCAACCACATTTTAACTGAGGCAATGACAGATGCAATGATACCTTCCGTAGAGTTGCAGACACCATTGCAAAGAAGCATATCCGCACACAGCAGAGAGTGAGCGTGAGTTATCGAGAACATCTTCTCAAGCAATAACTACCAAGTGGAAGTGGTAGTCAAAAACACACCCAATATAGGCAGAACGTGCGGAGAAAGAGCGACATAAACAATGCGCAGCCACAAAGCCTGCAACAGACCGAGAAGAACGATGCAAGCGAAGGATGTAGCAGAAGATGATACAACAGTCTTATGGAACTAAAAATGGTGGCAGAAGAATATGCTAGTAAGATAAGCGGATCATTTCAAAATAACTTGCTACCCGCAAATACAGGGAGGGCACGACCATTGTATAGAATAGAGACGTCCCGGATTTGCACGGCGGAAGGCGCGGCAGGGGTTTCTTATATATGTTGTTGTTTAGTTGTGTACTATTTAGCTGCGGTGACGACTCTAAGTTCCTACCCGGTCTGCAGCATTCCGTTATTTTGTGCCTGCGATCTTGAGGCATTCGACAGCGTCCAGGACCATATCCTTGCTTCACGTCTGTATAGCTAGCAATTTACCTAGCAGAATAGATTGAGTATAAGAATAAGGATAAGAATTGAGCTGGATTGGACCCCAAATCGTACAAATACTAGCGTACTGCAAATATTAGTTTATAGGGACTATGAATTACGCGTCTTCACACCTCAAGCGATATTCCTACTCATATACTCCTTACCAGCCAGACTACGTAGCTTTCCCGGTATATCAATAATATAGATACTACATGATTAATGTCGATAACCCGTCATCACCAAAGCAACGTAGATGGCACAATCCAGTATAGAAATATATTGAAACTAAGTTATGAGACCCCGGAGCCCATAAAAGTGGTGGATGGCGTGCTTTTGTGAGGGTGCTACTACTGGGGAACCGGCTCGAGATACTACGACATACAAAGTAATCAGAGTAATAGAGCTATTCAATTATCCTGGCTACTTTGCCAAAGATTTGACTTTAATTTAATCGGTATATGCAACATTCGAACTTAAGCAAAGAGAACATCAAACCCTCACCTCACCACCACCAACCAGTTCCCCAACAACACTAACCAGCTCGTTCAAAAGCTCATCCACAACAGCCTCCTCACCTTCCCATCCTACAACACCAACATGCATCACACCTTCCTTAATAAACGAAACAACCTTCATTGGATCCGCCGCATCACCATCCGGATTCAATATATCAACCTTGCACTTGCCTCCTGCAAATGGCATCTCATCGAAATCATCCCAGTCCTGGTGGTGAACCACGGACCCAATACTCTTATCCCAGTTGAGAGCATTACCAATCTTGTCTAGACCAAGGAAATCATACTCTGCAGACTCCGCAGCCTGCGACTGCACGGCGCGCAGGAAGTCCATTGCCTGCCAGCTGGGTTGGATTTGAACCCGCGCGGGCATGAGCTGGTAGCAGGCACCGACAATAGAATCTGGATTGGGGAGGGAAGACAGGGTCCGGCCCGACGTGACGCTCGCGAAGGTGATGTCTTGGGTTTGAAGACGGCGGGCGAGGAGCAGCGCCCAGGAGGAGGTAAGGAGGGTGGCAGTAGTGATTTCTTCGAGACCGAAGGGGAAGGGAAGAGGAATGGGAGCGGTGTGGAAGATGGACTTCGTGCCCTGTTGTTGGGCTTGTTGTTGGGTTGGAAGAACGGAGGGAGTAGATCCTTGGAGGAAATTCTTCCAGTAAGCGAGGGCTTTGGTCTGAGGAGTCGGTGAGAGGGTGTGTGAGATGTAGGTGAAGAAGGGGGTTGGCGTGGGAATCTGGCCGGACGTGTAGAGGGTTTCGAGGTCGCGGAGGAGCAATGGCAGAGAGACGCCGTCATATTGAGCGTGCGAGAGACCGAGGATGAGGCAGGACTGCTGGCTCGGGGTGTGTTCGATATAAAGGAGTTGGGTGAAAGAGGAGCCGAGCTGGAAGGCGGACTCGGAGTGTGTCTTGCAGAGCGAGTTGACAGCGTCTTCGAGAATGGAAGTGGTTTGGTGAATCGCGATGGGGACCGTGATGTCATTGAGGACGACTTGGAGGAAGCTGGAGCCGTGCTCGATGAAGACGGTGCGCAGGATGTCGTGTGCCTTGACGAGCTCGTGGCAGGCCCGGTGCAATTGCTCGCGGTCAATGTCCTGGTCGAAGTATAACATCGTGTATTGGATAGATGTGCGCGGTGCCTGAACAGTGCCACGAACATCGAGGGCTTGGACATCGGTGACTGGGAGGACGTCGCGAATAGACCACTCGGGTTTTGCCAGCTTGGGACGGACCACCTCAGTCAAGAAGGACTCCAGGTTTTCAACCTGACCAATGGTCGAGAACGGATGGTAAGGCTGGGTTTTCTCTTCCCTTGACACAACATCCAACCGCAACGCCTTGGCAGCATCTCCGAGACGCATGCGCTGGAAGATATCCGCCACGGTCAGAGCGTGCCCTTGGGCACGCAGGCTTGACACAAGCTTCATAGCAAGGACAGAGTCACCACCGAGGCGGAAGAAGTTGTCATCAACGTCGATTTGTTCGGGGCTGAGCTTGAGGATGGCGGCCCAGGCGGACCGGAGGATGGCCTCGGAAGGTGTCAAGTTAGTTTGCGCGGCGGCCTTCGCCAATGCCTGCTTAAAGGAATCTCTCAGTTGAACGAGCATGTCGCGCGGAATGCTGGAGGCGAGTTGGTTGAGGACATTGTGGTTGGGCACCCGGTCCACCACAATGTAGGCAAAGGGTGCCATGTATGATGGGAGTGAGTCGTGGATGAACTTGTCAAGCTTCTTCAGGGCCACGGCCAGGCTGATGGAGATCGAGGCACAGACCGTTGCCTCAAAGCTTTGGGAGCCTGCATCGTAGCGGATTTCCTGTTGTGTGGGCAACAGCTCCAGACAATCTTGGGTGGAAGCTGGCTGCTCGATGAAGACGACCAACTCGGGCTCCAGCTCAGACGATGACTGGGCCACAGCAGCAGCGGCACGAACAGTAGAGGGAAGATTCTTGGTGAATTGGGCTTCGACCTCGGCGACATTCACAGCGTGTCCCTTCACCGACACGACGTTCTCCTTTCGACCCACAAACACCAGGCTACTATCCTCGCGCCACTGGACCAGGTCTCCGGTAGCCTGCACCCGTCCGGTTCGACCAGAATACCCGGAACTACCCGACACGAGCCACGCAGGGGATTCTACCGTCTCGCCAGCAAGAATAGCTCCTTCCAGCCAGAGCTCGCCGACGCAGCCAATGGGTGAGAGGAGGGACGGGTTACGTGCATCACAAACCCAGGGGACCACGGCAGGAGGATACTTAGATCCTTCTTTGATACCCTCTTCGGCGCGAAGTCTCTTTGAGGACTCATTCAAGGACAGCGGGGGCATTTGGTTCCAGTGCCATATCTGATTCAATTCAGCCTCTGGAAGACAGGAGATCTCGTCAATCCTCCGAGTGAGACCTTGGCTCAGCTGCAAGCAAGCAACTTCGATTTGTGCAAGGATGCGCTCCATCTGCGAAACCTCGACGAGAGTGCTGTCAAAGCTGGCGCAGATGCGGAAGCCACCCTTCTTGATACCACAGCCCAGCATGAGCGGGTAAGGGTTGAAATGAAGGGCTTCGCGCACCACGTCCCCAACCTCAAAGCCAAGCTCGCTGCCCGCGTATTCGGGCTCCGGCTGCACAACTAATCCGGTGGGCGCTTCACAGGCATGCTGGGCATCATGGCTGACCTTGCGAATATTCTGCATACCCATGTGCTGGTACGGGGTCCGGGACAAGATACCTTGCTGCACGGCCTGGAGGTACGATTCAACCGTGCTAGCGCGGTTGATATGGATCCGTACAGGAACGGTGGCAATCAAGGGACCGACAATGCTCTCAACACCCGCTAGCGGAATGTCTCGACCAGTGAGCGTCTCTCCAAAGACAACGTCGTCGTTCCCAGTGTACTGAGACGCTACGAGTGCCCAAGCAGCCCGAATAAGGGTGGCCATCGTGAAAGGAGACCCCGAAGTCGTCTCCAGGTCAATGTGCCGCTCAATCATACCATCTGGAATTGGCAGGTAGTCTCGTGAAGGCAGACGCGGGAACTGAGGTCCGACAGCGCCTTTCAGTTCGCGACGCCAGAACTCCTCCATAGCGGCTTCGTCGGTGTCACGCACATATCTGACGAAGTCCCGCATTTGGGCCTCCACCTTGGGCTGTTGGCGTTGCAGAACTTCGCTGACCTTCTTCAGCACGATGGGTTCAGACCAGCCATCATAGAGGACGTGGTGGACTGTCCAGACCATGTATCGCTTGCCATCAGCGGGGTGATCGATGATAGCATAACGGGCGAGATTTTCTCCAAGGTTCATCTTCTCATCGCGATCTTCCTCGAGGTACCGGGCCAGATCAGTCGAGTGCTTCCAGGTGATTCCATCTTTGAGGACGACCTGCTGCAGGCCAGGCTCCTGGAGCTGAGCCAGACGGGTGCGCAGGATTGGAATGGCTGTGACGACTTCCTCCCAGGCGTGCTTCCAGGCATCGAGATCCACGTCAGCCGGAATGCACGCCAGTCTCTGTGCAACGTACGCCTTGACTGACTTGAGCGAGAAGGTAAACAGGGACTCCTGCGTTGGCGTGCAAGGATAAATGTCCTCGATGGCAGCTTTGTCGAACCCGTATACACGAGCAGCCTCCTCACAGGCACTTTCGGCAGCTTGGGAGATCAATGAGAATGGCGGAATATCGGTCTGGGTCTCGACATCGCAGATGAGGACCTTAGTGGCCATAGCAGACAGAGTAGGATGGCCAAACGTGTTGGCGACTGACAGATCCAGGCCTTGTGCCCGACAGACTGACGCTAGTCTCATCGCAGCCAAAGAGTCACCACCCAGGGCAAAAAAGTTGTCGTCTGGCCGGATGGTTTCGGCGTCAAGCTTCAAGGTCTGACTCCAGGCCTGTCGTAGACGCTGCTCTAGCTCAGTGAGCTCCCGATGGGCGGTGCTTGCCGCACCCTGGTCTAGCTCGCGCAGGTCCACAGTGGTGCCAAACTGACGCAGTCGTCGACGATCCGTCTTGCCGGAGATCAAGACCGGAATATGGCTGACGGGAATGTATGCTGTAGGGACCATGTATCGAGGCAAGACCTTCTTTACCTCCGCATCAGCCTTGGTCAGTGTCTTGCTCAACTCCTCCGGAAGGTCTACCGAGGTGACTTCCGTGCTGTCGATGCCCTTACTGGCCTGAGAGGAAACAAAGGCTACCAGGGTCGCTTGGCCTCCGGATCCCTGAGGCACAATCACCTCCGCAATGACTGTGGCTTCCGACGGCAGTCTGGCCTTGAGCTGACTCTCGATCTCTCCCAGTTCGACACGCTGTCCGCGCAGCTTGACCTGAGTATCCTTTCGTCCGGCAAAAACGATACCTCCCGATCCATCAGGATCATACATTCCGAGATCTCCAGTCTTGTACATTCTTCCGTGACGACCAGCGTAGCCCTGATGGCCCGCCACCAGCCACTTCGGGTCCTCAATAAACGCCGCCGCCGTCTTCTCGGGATCATTCAGATAGCCCTGGCCGACAATTGGGCCCTCCACCAGTAATTCACCCACCGCACCGACCGGCATCAGCTCATCATGGTCATTAGGGTTCACAATCCAGATAGCCGCACCATTGCCAGTTCCGATGGAGATATAGTCTCTTCCGGTGGCTGCGCTGCTATTCACCGTGCATCCAATCGTGCACTCGCACGGCCCATATCCAATAATGATCCTCGTCTCCTGACCCCAGACTGTTACATCGCGGGCCGACGCAGCCTCACCTCCCAAACCCAGCCCGCTGAGCGACGCAATGACATCCGGCTCCAAGATGCGGGCCACGGACGGGGTAATACCCGCATAGTTGACGCGCATATTGCGAATAACGCCGTTGATGTCGTTTAGTCGGTCCTCATCTGACGGAATGCAGAGACAGCCATTATTACCCAGCGTCAAAAGCATGCTGTCGATACTGACATCGAACGCATACGACGCGAAATCAAGGACCCTCGACTTCTCATCATACCCGACAGCCTTGGCGCGCGGGAACGCACTGCTTGTGTAGCTACCATGGGAGACCTTGACACCCTTGGGAGTCCCCGTGCTTCCCGAAGTGAAAATCAAGTACATGATGGTGGTTGAGGGAACCTTGGGCAACGTTGGGGTGCTTTCCAGCGGCGGAACATTGGGGAACGCACTCTCCTCCACAACAAACAACCCTCCATCCTCAATGATCTCTCTCGACAGGTCTTGCTGCATGGACGAGCAAATCATCGTTCGTGCATTCACTTGCTTCGCCATGTTCTGTAGCCGAGCCAGTGGGAGAGTGGGGTCCATCATCGCAAATGTGCACCCGGCCTTCATGACAGCCAACACGGCAACAATGGTCCACCGCGACTTTTCGAAACACACGGGGATGAAATCTTCCGGTTGCGCGCCCATTTCTTGGATCTTCATCGCAACATACGTCGAGTACCGCTCGATCACGCCGTAGGTGAGACTGCCGTCCCAGGAGTCAATCGCGACCTTGTCGGGCGTTTTGCGTGCTTGTTCTGAGATCACTTCGTGCATGCCAAAGTCGTATGCTGGGGGGAGTTCGTAGTTCCATGACCAGATATCAGAGATGTCACTGGCTGTCGGGCGGAGGCAGTCTTCAATAGTGGCATCGGGGTTCAAGAGGACCAGTTGCACAGTGTCGATGAGGCTGTTGATGTGGCGAGTAAGGGTATAGGGGAGAATAGCTTCGGAGTGCCAAATGGGCTGAATTTCGAGATTGTTGGCATTGTAGCGCGCTTCGAGGTGGATGATGCCCTGTGCATTTGTCTCATTAGCCTGGCTCTCGTATAGTTGGTATGGCGGTAGGAATTGCGGTCGCGACTTACCTCGTTTGGCTCCTCAGTGGTCTGAGACAGGGCGCTGGTGCTGAGGAGCAGCGCAAGCGACCTCGATGGCGCTGGCTCGGGCGTAATAGAGTGCTTGCGAGCAATTGCGGCGGCAGTCTGCCCCACACTGCTTCGCAAGTCGGCCATTACCTCTGTCGACTGACAGCAGTTGACTGGACTAATCTCGTGGCCCTTGTAGGCCCATTCAAACGATGCCTGACCATCCTCTCTCGTGCGCAAGAGCACAATGAGCCACGAAACTAGGAGAAGTTCTTCCTTCATGCCTGAGGGGGTAGTATCGATACCCAGGCCGGCGGCCTCTAGTGACCGTACATTTGCCATATCGTGTAAATCTTCTTGTCCCTGGGGACTTGTAGTGTGTGTGTTGCCCATTCGGCAGTTCAGTAAAATCCAGTCCAGCTGCGTGGGAGGAGAATGAGAGACGAGAAGAGAGGGGAAAAGAGGGGCAAGTAGCTAGGACCACCGAATGTCTTCAGCTCAGTTCAATTACTTCACCCCGAGTCAAATTCAATAAGTGCCCAACGCACCGGAGGTGGACACCAAGTATATTATTATCTGATCCGAGGTCCCAGAAACACACAAAGATCAGATTACTGACCCTCTTCCGAACATCCCGTGAAGTTTCAGAAGACTCCATTCCTAAAGTTATCATTATTATTATGATACTACCGAGATCGGCGGTGGAATCCACCACGGCTGCGGGTATCCTGCAGTTTGCAGCATTGCAACACGAGATCCAACGGGCACCAACGGACAGCAGGCCAGCTTGTGAAAGTTACCGGGCAAAAGAATTTGCACAGACCACGTAGGCCAAGCGTCTAGCCGAGAATTAGTGAGACACGGTATGACATGATTTAGCCCGCGGCGTGAAATGTGGTACTGGGAAAAAGTTATCTGATCTAAGTTGCTTGGTATGTTCCGGTCTTTTGCGAGAGCTGGAACTTAGGTAAGGGTTATAAAACGTAATTTTTGGGATGAATTAGGATGAGTCATAGAATGGGTTCATTTTTATTGTTTTCTTCACCAGCCTAAGTACTGTGTAGATAGGCCTGCCGGAAATGAGCGACCCGATGGACCAGCTATCAGGATATTGTCTTTGAGTAGGGGCGATGGATAACAGGATGTTTGTGGTGTGTGTAAAAAATGCTTTTGCGCTAGTAAGTAAAAGGGGCCCTAGTAATAACGCTAGTATGTGACAAGTGGGGCTGGTGATTGATAAGACTAATCAGATCAGATAGCTGCAGGTCCACAGACAACCAGGAAGTTAGCTGGTCAAGGTATCCGAAACAAGTTAGTTTGTTATATATGGTGAGGAGATAGAAGTGTCGTGATTAATCCCTCATACGAACTAATTCTCCGAGCCATGGGAGATGCAGATGCGTTCATTCAATGGAATACCCTGATCAGGGTACAGCGTAGCTTGGTGCAGGGGGTGGCAAGTGAGTTCTGCAGGCCATATTTCTTTTTTCAATTTGTGTTACCTTTAACCATTTTCCAAAGCTATACTGGGTATCAACATATGAATTTATTTTCTGGACCGAGTCGTATGATAATCGCTTTGCCTAGCCCGAATGAGCGCTATCGCCGAGTATCTAATCTAATCTGATAATCCGTTGATGTACGGAGTATGGAGTTTGGAGTAGGATAATCTACCGAGACCTCAAAGTAAGAGGTTTCGGCTCTGACGAACCTCGAGTCCACAGTCAGAGTCCACTCGTCTCGCACGTGGCATCTACTCGGAGACATATACTGACTTGGGTTGGTCTCGCGTGTAAGAGAGTTTCAGCTTATGTAGGATAACCAGGCAGCTATAGCTTGCAGATGGTGTCCAGAGTCACCAATGTCTGTGAACTGGCTTATGCCATGTTATTATAAGCCATCAAACGATAAAGAACATTCTTGAGGATACACTTTAATCGATAGAGAGGCCACTGTAAAGCTCAGGAATATAGCTGCTGTAGTTACGGGTTTCCGTTTATCTCACTTCCAGTATGCAGTTTGGCATCGCGACAGGGCATCACCGCATCTACGCTAACTTGCATATACCGACGGCAACAACCGCCGGAGACATCTCGCTTTCTCTCTGTTTATTTTCCTTTATCCGCCGGTGGATCAAGAATACGACAACCGCATTAGGGTCTGCTTAGGTACCCACATACCGTCCATTACCGCCTTTGAAATACTATGTATTCAGAAACACCCTTTCAATGTCCGACGGTTCACCCGCTTACCATACATCCATGACAAACCTGTCTCACTCATTATCTGATGAACCCCACCAGCGTCCTCAACATCCCAAAACTCGTGAAACAACCGAGGATTCCATTCCCGGGAATACTTGGTTCCGGTGGTATCCACACCGTCAATTGCCGTGAAGATAAGCGATTACAAAGTACATAAGCCAAGCCTGGCTGCAGTGATTGTTTCTGGAATTTGGGCTCAACCATTTACGCTCACCTCCTACTCTACACAACATTATCTTACTTGAATTATAAGACTCTTCATCTTATACACTATCATTAGACTCAGACTCATATAATCACTCGGAAACAAGCAAACATGTACTCCAAATTCTGGCCCAAGGGCGGCCTCCCGGGAATTCTGCACCACTTCGTATGTCCAATTCTGACCTGTCCGACTCCCAGCCGACCAGACTAACACAATATTTCCCAAATTTTAGACAGAAACCCTCGTAACCTTCGAATACACAACCACTACCCCCTCTCTCTCCCAACCTCACACCCTGCTCTTCGTCGGCGGCCTCGGCGATGGCCTCGCCACAACATCCTACATGGCAGACCTAGCCCGTGCCCTCCACTCCACCCCCTGGTCCCTCTTCACCCTGAACCTTACCTCCTCCTACCAGTCCTGGGGCCTGGGACATCTGGACCGCGATACCGACGAAATTGCCCAATGCATCCGCTACATCAAAGACTACAAAGCGGATAAATACGGTTCTGCCTCTGCAGCTGGCAGCAAGATCGTCTTGATGGGACACTCCACTGGCAGCCAATGTGTCATGCATTACCTAACGCGGCCAAACCCGCATACCACAAAACCGCCCTTTGATAAATACTTAGAGCATGTGGAGCGGTTGCCGCTGGATGGTGCTATAATGCAAGCACCTGTGTCGGATCGCGAGGCGATATTGTGGGTCTTAGAGAATGGATTTGGAGGCAGATCTTCTGCGGAGTGTAAAGCTGTTTATGAAAAGCTAGTGGGCATGGCAAGAGAGGCAGAGGAGAAGAGAATCAGGGAGGGTGGCGAATTCGATGTGATTCTGCCGATTGAGTTGACTAGTTTTGCTTATCCGGCTAATACACCGTTGTCGGCGAGGCGGTTGTTGAGTTTAGTGAGTCCAGATGCTCCGGGTAACCCTGGGGAGGACGATATGTTCAGTTCGGACTTGGGGCCGGAGCAGTTGGAGAAGACCTTCGGAAAGGTGAAGAGCGGAGGCTTGTTGGCAGGAAAGGCGAAGTTGATGGTGCTATACTCGGGTAAGGATCAGAGTGTCCCTGACTGGGTGGATAAGGAGGCACTGTTGAGGAAATGGCGGGGGATTGCAAACGCTGGATGTGCAAAGGGCGAAGAGGTCTGGGATGATGAACATACTGCAGTCATTCCGGGCGCGTCGCATGCCCTCAGTAATGATGATCAGGCGGAGCCAAGACGGTTCCTTGTGGACAAGGTCATGGGGTATCTGAAAACTGTGGTTAACGTGTAATACACCTTTTTCTTTCTTCGTGTACGATGATAAGTGTTGGATTTTCTGACCTTCTGAAGTGGTACGCCTGATGAGCCTTGTGCTTTGTCGGAGAAACAGCAGATCCACGAGACATGGAATGCTGCCAGTCAGCTTGAGACTGGGTCTAGGTATTCTACGCAAGACTCGACGGGCCTGCGGGCACAACGGGACTGGGTGAAATATGGCCTGGTAGCAACAGTCTTGGTGCTTGCCTCACCTTATGTCTATCCACACTGCGGGGGCAATTAGTGTGATGATGGTTTGAGTAGGTTATGGACAGGACCCCTCCTTTACGGTGAACGACTATGTTTATGCATGTATGATGTTGGATAGCAATGCAGATATCAAGATACAATTCAAGTGCTCGCGCAGACACTGCGAGATGTTCATTCTCTATGTTGAAGCCAATACTTTCAATGCACTTGTCGACTCATCCAGAACTGTAAAGCGCACACGAGCACCCGCACAACTCACAGGTGCCTCTTCAGTCAGTCTAAAGTCCGGCTACTATTTTAGTCCATACATTATCTGAAATCTCTCCAGCAGTGTTATTATGGTATCGCAGGTATTGGCCAGCTTGCAGTTGGCCTCAATATTCTCCTACAGGGTGGTGTGGTCGATGGCGATGCGGTCGGATACGGCGGAAAAGTGAACGGTACGAGTGGAGACCCAGAGCAAGTGGATAATGTACAGTATGGTATTGAAAGATTGCTATCTAGGGTTAGATAGTGCGGTGGTGGGGGCCTCGCTTCCACTGGAGGACTAGTCTCCGTAACATGTCCGGCCGGTATTCTCATTTCTCGTTGAAGCAGACCCAGGAGTTTACAGCTTGGCATTCCACGCAGCACGGTCGGCCGATTCCAACGGTCGCTCACGCCCATCCCAGAAGATCGGGCACAACTGGAACCACTTCTCTCGGCTGCAGATGGAATGAACTGACCGTTTGTGGCCCAGGTCGACGTACTTGCCGATCGTCAGACCCTGCGCATTCTCATACGACAGAATCGTTGCCCCTGTTGCGCGTGGCTCACCAACCACATTTACGGTCCGTGGCTCATCCAGGAAGCAGTAATGGATGCAACTCGAATACCACGCGTTGACCCGCTTCGCGCCACGGAAGGATGCATCACCCACCAACGAATGCCTTCCGCGATCGTAATCATGGGCGTCATAATGCGCACCGTAATGGTCCTCCTATTCCAGTGTTAGCAGCTGTCAAAGACACGAGTAATCCACACAATGCATGGTGGCTACTCCGAGTGTAGAACGTAAGACGTCCTCGACTAAAGATGGCACATTATGCCACACATACAATCAGGGGACAAGATCATACCTTAGACCAATAGAGCTCGTAGTACGAGAACCTTGTCTCATTAAAGCGCCCGAACAAGCACAGTACATGGGGATCAAAATGCAACTTCCGAAGATACTCGCGGTGTTCATCCAGTGTACCTGTCTCATTCCATCCCTTTGCCACACGGGGATCATTCTGCCAGGTATTGAAGAGCTGTAAATGGGCTGGATCTTGCCAATTTACAACTTCCAGAGAGAAGTGTTCATCCAATTCAGGAATATAGCGACTGTAGGCAATTGAGCCAGGAGCTGGCTTGGGTCGTCGGATCGGGTGTCTGGCATAGATAGGCTCCTCGGGAAACTTCTGCGTGAAGTGATAGTTTTCCGGCATGGGGGGGTATTGCGATAAAGGCTCTCGCAGAGAGCCATCGGTGCCCTCACCCACCACCCAGATGGGACGCGGGCCCATTGGCGACGCTGCGCCTTGCCAGAAAGAACTGCGGAGGATCAAAAGGTCGGTAGAAGGTTGGACTGCACGATCATCAGGCCGTGTGGCCTTAGGATGCTCGATTCCAAGTCCGGTCGCGAGGAGCTCAGTACGAAGGACATCCTGGCCTGCGCCGGACAGAGCCAGACTGAAGTATTCATGGGTAGGGTGGGCAAGGTATATAGCATGGACAACGTTCCAGATCTGCCCCAATGTCGGTGTGGTGTCAGTCCATTGGAATGTAGTTCTAGGTGCACGACGGGCTCGTGCCCAGGCTGTGTTGTTGGAGGGTGGGGGACAATTAGTCGAGGAAGGGGGTGCTAATTCAAGCCACGAAAGAGAGTCGAGGTGTAGAGGTTGAGGGGGGGATCGGCCGGCTGGGGGCTGATCATGCAAAGTCAAGCTGAGTTTGGCTGGTGACGTTTCGGCTTCGGCAACGGTGCGCACGCGGTATGCGGTCAGAAAGGGATGAGGAAGCTTCACCAGTGGATACTGGGAGCTGGCAGTGGTATCGGGACTCATCCTCGCTCGCTGTGAAGTGTCTAATGAGCACGATGTAGGGAGGCAAGGGGCGATTTTAGGAAGAAGAGGAAATGTAAGAGGAACGCTGCGACCGAGGCAAACGGTTATATAGAAAGCCGGGGCCAATTCGACAGAACAACCGAGGAAGACAGATAACAAGCTTGGTAGGTGTCTCAGGTGGGTGTCCGCCAATGACCCGTCCTTGGTTGCTCTCGACCCCTCTGGCACGGTCTCGGGCCCACCGATATCGCATATTATGTATGCCGCCTTCTGGACCCCAGCATGGCCCTGTACAAAAGTATAAAAGTAGCGCGAGCTGGTCCGGCTGTCCCGCGATCAGATAAGCCTATCAAACAATTCACACTCTCGACCATGTCACTCCGATCGCATTCCATACAACATCCAAATTTTCATGTCTCGTTTCCCCACGAGCGTGTGGTCCAGGTGACCTTAAATCGCCCACAAAAGCTCAATTCTCTCGATTTGGCTACGAGTCGAGAGATCCAAAATGTCTGGGAGCTGTTCGACCAGGATGAGAGCTTGTGGGTGGGTATTATTACTGGTACCGGGAGAGCCTTTTGCACTGGGGCGGATCTGCAAGGTATATTCGATTTCTATGCTCTCAAAGACCTCTGTGCTATGGCATATTTGCTTACTTCTCGAGTTGCATAGAGTGGAATGCAATGAACGAAGCTGGAGTTGTCAATGACATGTCCCCGCCCGGACTAGCAGGCCTGCCCCGACGGAGCGGCAAGAAACCCATCATCGCAGCGGTCAACGGTATCTGCATGGGGGGCGGGTTTGAAATGGTAGCAAACTGTGACATCGTAATCGCCTCGGTGTCTGCCATTTTTGCGCTGCCAGAAGTCAAGCGAGGGATTGTGCCTGTGGCCGGCTGCCTACCACGCCTGACCCGGACATTGGGGTTGCAGCGCACGATGGACCTTGCCTTGACTGGCCGCAGTGTGGACGCAAAGACACTTTACGATTGGGGGCTGGTGACTCGGTTGGTGGATATTGGTGACGATGTTGCACAGGCAGCTCTACAGGTCGCTCGCGTCATGTGCAATAACAGTCCGGATGCGCTCATTGTTGGCCGCGAGGGTATCCGGTTGAGCTGGGAGGCTGGTAGCGTGGAGGATGCGGTGTCGACACTGGCGGAACACTCGTACCCGCGCCTGGTGGAGGGAGCTAATTTTGCCGAAGGTATTCGGGCGTTTGTAGAGAAACGGTCGCCACAATGGATCAACTCCAAGTTGTGAGACGGAAGAGGGGGGCTTCATGTACGGTCTACGGATTACTCCGCAATCAGATAGCCAGCCGGCGTGTGTGCCTGTTCGGCAAGGGGCGTCCGGATCATCTGGCGTTGTAGCTCGTTCATTATTCGGCGGAACAACCCGATGGAGCCACACTCACGTTGAAGAATTTTCCAGCCGTGTCCTGGTCTCAGTTGCTCGTGAGAAAATTCCTTCGACCTCTTGGGTACCCCATCTATTTGGAAAGACAAGAACCATGGAAGAACAGTCTAATGTACCCCATTGCCTAAGTTAGTACCCACTGGACTTCTGAGAAAGTGAAACCCCTCAACGACGCGTGTTGATGGCATTCGCATCTTATCATGGATCAGATTAGATTTAGTCACGGACTAGCCGCATTTCGTCCACGGTCTCCAGGCGCGTTTTTTCCCGGTGGCCGCCAGGGGAAATTGGATTGTGTGATGAGAGTGGGCCCGTTACCTAACATTTCCCGGTGACGGCTGTGACCATACGCAAAGCAGTATCGTACGGTTCATACAAGTAATCTTTTTAATATACATACCGCGAGTGGACACCAATTTGGGATGTTGACCCGATCCAGCATCATCAGACGACTCAGCTCGACCCGGATGTGGGTGCCTCCCTCCTCGACTTTAGAGGACTTGAAGCTATCAATCAGGTAAGAAGACGCAGAGATTACTGGTGCCTTGAGTGGATCGCAGAAAAACCTGCCAGTCATCCAGTGCCCGCTGCTCATCTCCGGGTGGAGATCACGGATTTTTATTGTGCCTCATCGTGGCTTTCGGACAAGCACACGCTGCGAGTCAGCTAGTTGAAATGTGCGCCATAGCCAAACTAAGTGCTGGCGCTAACAATCTCTGCACCTGTGCTAGGATAGTTACGTAGACCTTGTAGGGCATCCTCACCAGCCTACGACCCCCGATTGGTTCGATCAGATAGGGGAATGAGCAGGTCAGCGCCATCATCTGATTAGATTGGCTTGTCTCCAGGGATCCAGTGGTCTCCAGTTGCGCTCAAACCTCACCACTTTTCAATCCAAGAATTCAGATGCGGCCGCCGCAGCCGACTTCGGGGTTATCAATCAGTGCGTGGGCCTGTCAACACTAGTCCTCCGCCACTCGTTGCTAGCTGGGCTCGCCTGGGTATAAGGGCCAAGAAATCCCAGATTTCTTGTCCTTTTCTTGTCCTCCTTGGCTTTACCCGCTCGATCATCTCTTTTGCCTTCTCGATCAGTCGGTCTGTCACCATGGCCGTACTCGAAAAGTTTCGCGAGGCCTTTGGCCGTAACCCTTCTATTACCGAGGACTCCGGCAACAATGTTGCCATGAACACTGTCGAGGAAACTAAGCGGGATCCCATTGCTGATGAGGCAGTCCGTGGTCCTGAAGAGTCTGAGGAATCTGTTTCCGAGGATGCCTCTTCAACGCACCTCCAGACTGGTGTTCACGACGTCGAGGCCATCACCAAGTCCTGGACCAAATGGTCACTGATCGCCGTTTTTGCCAAGTATGTGGCCCCCTTTGGTATCTGTATTTCCATTTTATCCTCGCTAACTCTTTTTCTTCTTCTCTATCAGCATCTGGCTCCTATACTTTGTAAATGCTTTTCAGTCCTCTATTCTTTACAATCTGCTCCCCTATGTCACCAGTTCTTGGGAGTCCCACTCCCTCCTGAACGTCATCTATGTGGTTGCCGACTGCATGTCGGCCGCCGTGTATATCCCTCTGGCCAAAATCATGGACGTGACTGGCCGTGCTGAAGGTTTCCTGACCATGGCTGTCTTTGCTACACTGGGACTGATTTTGATGGCCACCTGCCACAACCTTCCCACCTTCTGTGCTGCCTATGTAAGTATTCTTTCACAACTAATCAAGTGAAAGTTCTGTTCGTGCTAATCACTCCATTCACTAGGTATTCTACACCATTGGCTTCGGAGGCATGACCTACTGCGTGGATGTCATCACTGCTGATGCCTCCAAGCTGAAGAACCGGGGTCTAGCCTACGCATTTACCTCCTCGCCTTACATCATTACGGCCTTTGCTGGTCCTAAGGCTTCGGATGACTTCCACCTTAGCTGGCGCTGGGGCTTTGGCATGTTCGCCATCATTTTTCCCGTCGTCGCTGCCCCTTTGTACTTCATCCTGAAGCATAACCTGAAGCGCGCGCAGCAGCAGGGGTTGGTCGTCCCCAACCGCGACACCCGCACCTGGTACCAGCTAGTCTGGTTTTACTTCATCGAGTTTGATAGTACGCACTTATGCCTCATACCTCCAGAATATCATCTTAATCTAACTTACCCTCCAGTTGTCGGTGTTCTCCTTTTCTCCATCGGTCTCTGTGTCTTCTTCCTTCCCTTCGATATCTCCTCTTACGCCCCCGACGGCTGGGCCTCGGGCTACATTATCGCAATGATCGTCGTCGGTGTCGTGATGCTAGTTATCTTCTGCCTGTATGAATGGTTCATCGCGCCCGTGCCGCTTTTCAAGTTCGGCTTCCTCTTCAACCGTACCGTTATCGGCGCCTGTCTCCTCGACGCCACCTACCAGCTCTCATACTACTGCTGGGACAACTACTTCACCTCTTTCCTGCAAGTTGTCAACGACTTGACCGTTGCCGAAGCAGGGTACGTCAGTGACACCTTCGATGTCGTCTCCGGTGTGCTGCTCCTTTTCGTCGGTTGGTTGATCAGCAAGACCGGCCGCTTCAAGTGGCTCCTCTACATCTCGGTGCCTTTGTACATCTTCGCTCAGGGTCTGATGATCTACTTCCGTCGCCCTAACCAATCCGTCGGCTACCTCGTCATGTGCCAGATCTTCATTTCCATCGGTGGTAGTATCTTCATCATTATCGAGCAGCTCGCTATTTTGGCCGCCGTCGACCACCAGCACGTCGCTGCTGCCCTGGCCCTCCTCAACGTTGTTGGTACAATCGGTGACGCTATCGGTGCCACCATCTCCGGCGCTATCTGGGATAACACCTTCGAGAAGGCGCTCATTCGCTATCTGCCTGAATCAGCCATGTCCAACCTCGAGAACATCTACGAGGACCTTGATACTCAGCTGAGTTACCCGACTGGTAGTGTTACCCGCATTGCCATCCAGCATGCCTATGGATATGCGCAGACGCGCATGTTGGCTGTTGGAACGGGACTCATGGCTCTCTCGTTCATCTGGATCGTTATGATCAAGAACATTAATGTTGCCAAGGTCAAGCAGGTCTCGGGTATGGTTTTCTAGACTATCGATCGCTGCGTGTACATACCATATACATACATATATCGGTTGAACAGAACTCTCATCCTGAATGCACCATACTACCTTGTCTTTGCTGATGAAGATAACGGTGTAGATGTGGGGCCGGTGCACATCACCGCCCATTTTTGTTGTTTATCTCGCTCATACCCATTTTCCCTTTCCATACCCCTGTGTGCCTGCTGGTGCATGGACATCTGCTTGATATATTCCCGCTACTTTGTATTGCATTAGTATAAAAGTTATACTCCACTAATTAATCATCTTTCATCATGATTTTCTCTTTGATGTAGATCTGTTTAGTTGACGGGATAGAAGGATTCAGTAAGAACAAGCAATCTTTAATCATGATTTCAACAACCACTCCAATTGATATGCATCCTACCACTTCACGTATTGGACAAGATATTGCTTTCGACTCTGGCCTCGACCCATTAAATTATCTTAGCTTGATTACCATATAGCCCGTCGAAACCATCGTCTACTCTACTATCACCATGGTGTTTCAACCGATATTAGTTCTGAGAATTCTGCAGGCAGTTTTGGTCTCACCGTACTGTTACATGCAGAATGTTCAGTCTACTGTGAAGAAAGGAAGAACGCAAAATCCGGTTCAAGACATAATGTGCAGCAAGCAATGCTATGGTTCGCAATCTGCTTGTAGCTACCCCTGGGGTGGACTTCTTCTGAAACATTGAACATATCTCGAATTTAGACATGACTTTCTTCTTGGATTCTCTGCTTCGTGGGAGTTTCTGTTCAGTGAGTTCCGTAGTGATTGGCTTGCTTGAATACACTTTTTCCTGCTTCTCTTCACTTTGACTTTGGTGCCATGTCTTCGGGGAACGAGAGGAAGAGTTGCATCTGTACGTATGGATTTCAAGTGTGGTGTCCTCGGTTATTATATTTGTGATGGCGGCAGGGCCTCCTAAGCTTGGTTCTTGATCTTGTGACTCATGCAATTGATGAAGTTTAGTTTTGGTTGGAAGCATTGGTGATTCCTGTGACTCTTGCCTTTAGTACTGTTGTTGATGCATAGTGATTAGGTCCTTTTTTGGTGTGCATTAAATGGGTAGTAGAGGCCGTAGTAGTCTAAGTAGGACAGATAAGTAGATAGCTAGTCGTGCCAATCTGCATTGAATTAAGATATGGGGCAACTGGTAGATTAAATTCCCATCCCACGCTACAGATGTCGCCATCACTCAGGTATGAATCACCGCCAAATATTTCCCAACGCTGTCTCCAACCACAATTTCGTATACTGTTGATGCAACCAGACCACGTGCGACGGCATCGGCTCGCTCTCTGCCTTCCCCTTGCCCTGGAAAAACAGACTCTTGAGCCGAAACTCCGCAACGCCCTCTTGGGGCTTCACCTCCGTCGACATCTCAAACAAACCATCCGATTCCCGCACGTCCTTCTTCCGCGGCGAATCTCCGCACCGCACGACAATCCGCTCCGGCGTCTTTTCTACCACTTCGAAGTGATCTGTGATCAGCGTACCCACGTCGTATGTCGCGGCGCGTAGGTCCGCGCGCGTCCAGAGGTGAGAAGAGGTCTCGGGGCCTTCGTATTTCTTGGAGAGGTAGCGGCGTTGATAGGCATATCCTGTTTGTTTACCCATTCGATCAGGTAATTAGATGGTCTGTCCAATGTCTTGATTTTATAGTAGACTGGGTGGGTGAGTGTAACGCACCGAATCCACTCCACACACCGGCGCAAAATGCCTCAGTCAGCCGGCCTGGCTTTTCCAGCAAGGCGGGCTTAATGTCCTTGAGTGGTACGCGGCGCACACAGAGGTCATGGGTGGTGGGGTTGTTGTTGGGATTGAGTTTCTGGTACAGCGGGTGCTGGAAGAGAGGGTCGCTTGTGGGCATCGGCACGAAGGTGTTGTGACGGACGGCTGCGAAGAAGAATGCCGTGGTGACGCCCGCACCGACGGCGGTGATCTTAGCAGCGCGCTTGAGGATACCCATAGTACAGTTGGGGGTGCAATTGAATGATTGTCGGGGAGAGGGGGCAAGTGGGATGAGAGAAGGGAAAGAGGAGAGCTGAGCTTGAGGCGGAGGATGAAGAGGTGAGATCATCGGGACTGGCGGAGATGCGGAGTCGGAGAATCGGAGTTGTTCCGGTGGCTGGTTAATAGTTACAGTTAAGCTACGGACCTCAGGGATTTTTTAATATTCACATTTCTTGACTTCAGTATACATATGTATGTATGTATGTATTTATATGTCACAGTGTATCTACTATATTAGATATGGGATGAATCTTGCTGTCCTCACATGCCATTCCTCCCAATCCCGCCCAAATTTGTCCCGCAACATCCCCTCCTCGTCTCGCACGCGCATCACCGTTGAATGGATCAACCCTGTTACTATCACCACCACTATACATCTTCCCCACCCAGATAGTCGTTCATGCATTGCTTCATCCATAGCACAGGCCATTGCACCGTCCCACCGCATTACCATTCCCAGGTATCCTGCTGCGAGGAGCCACAACCCCGTGTAACTCGGATGCTGTACCAATCGGTACAAACCCCCAGTTACTAGGGTATCTGGTTGCGCCAGCTGAAAGGTGAAGTTCCGACCTAGAAATTTGAATGCAGAGAGCCGAAGCAAGGCGCCCACGGTGATGGAAAGGAGGCAGAATGTAGTTGTGACAGTCCAGGTGAAGAGATGCGGCGCGAGACTGGTTAGGTGGGGACAGATTGCTTGGAGGTACACTCCATCGCTAGTTTCTGCCAGCTCCTTAGCATTGTGGTTGCTTCTGTCTATATAGAACAGCGCAAGAAGGGCGTGGTAGATAATGAAGGCTGTATTGAGATGTACTGTGACGGTGGTGATCGGGCCAGCAATCAGACGGACGCGGTCTGGCGGCCCATTAACTCTAGAGCTGGGCGGAGGGTTTGGGGGTGTAAGACCACGGTAGGCGAGGTATCCAGCTGTTAAGAGGGATGCGCACAGTGAAATGGATGTTGGGGAGGGCATTTTGGGCCTGGTGTTGCTGGACTGGTAAGGAGGTCAAATATGCGGTGGATGTTGTACTGTTTGGCTGGTTGGTCAAGGCGATCCACTTTCTGCCTGAGGCGTCTACAATGTCCTCATCTTTTTACTTTGAGAGTCGAGGAAGACCTCAAGGGAGGCCTCGGTTTAGACCAGAAGGTTCAGAGAATCTAATGAAGTGCCTGGATACGGTAAATGTACCATGAGACGTCTGAGTATGAATGGCTGGACGGCGATGGACTGTATCACGTGAGCATATCTCATGGTTGACAATTGAAGGGTATCACCTGACTGCGCCATCGGTCTGGATCACCTGCCGTAAATTTCCTCCGCGATAATCGATCTACAACCACTACAATTGCACTCGCAATTGCGTCCTTAAAGGCCTGCTTGAGTCTGCCGACTTTTTCCATATAATATTTACCATTACACATTACCCGAAAAGTTGAATGGGACAACCCTTCACCAACAAAATGACCACACCACTTTCGACGGATGATCTTCAGTCACGCAGAGAAGCCGACTACGAGCGGTTCAAAACCGCCGCCGCATACACCTTTCTCATTGCATCGCCTGTTCTCATTGCTCTACCACCTAGAAAGCTCGATAACCTGACGGTCCTTCTCACCAGCGCTTTCTGTGTTTCGGCAAACCACCTCACCCGCGAACACACCGGGCGTAGTATCGTGGATCGGATCGAGGCCCGCATCTCAAGGAACCCTATTGCAGCATTGTCGGATCTACCAAGCCAACGGGCACAGGAGATACAGGCCAAGTTAAAGGCAGCGAGGGATGCACAGATCCGGGATGGATCAGCAGTTGGCGAGGAACTGGAGAGGCTGAAGGCTAGGCAAGCACAGGAGAAGCCGGCTTTAGAGAAAATCTGGATGGGCGGCGAGACGGAGGGGTGGAAGGAAAGAAGAATAAGGGAGGAACAGAAGGCCTTGGAGGAGGGGAAAGGATATGGTGACCTGATCAAGGAGCATATATGGGATGTATGGAATTGGGGCCAGAAGGAAGAAGGGAAGGAACCGAAAGAGGGAAAGTAGTTGAGATTTGGAAAGTGAAAACCGTTTTGCAGGGCCTGTCAATGGCCTTTTCCTTTAGCGGGCTTGCATGATATAGGCGGCGTTGATGATATGGGCTGGGTTTACATGGTTTCTCGTTTTATGTAGTTATAGTTGTCCGTCCTACCTTATGTATAAAAGCTTTGTACATTAGTATATCATCGATCTGATTACCTCGTGTCATTCCTACCAGGTGAAAAGTTATGTCATATAATGCTGTCCAGCTGGTTGAGAAACAAAATGGCTGCAAATTCCTCAGACGGCAGGCTGACGACAGATCTGCTGACACTCAAACATGATTGCGCCCTGGGCACGCATATGCAGCTTAGGTTGATATAACGCACCGGTCATCAATGAAGTGCATAGATCCACCAAGAACGACTTCAGTCGAAACTGGGATCTTCTTCTCTGTAGCACGAATCGCAAATCCGACTCCGTCGCTGGTATAATAAGAATGAATACGGGACTCCTGACCGTACGGTTATTCAGCGCGACAGCTTCCGCTCATAGGCCTTTGCTGCCCGAAAATGTCATTAAGCTTAACCGAGATTGAGATATGAAGATGTCCTTGGTCCTGCAAGCGATCACCAACGCTTCACCATATACTAGTAAAACAACAAGAACTACATAGCGTGTTCGATTAGAGGTGAGTATGGAAATGGAATATAGTAAATGCGCCGTGATATCTATACTTGGAAAGCCAGGGAAGCGTAATTCATGGCATGGCGTCATCATTGTGATTGATTAACATATGATACATTCACTATAATTATATTGCGCTTCGTAGACCCCGAAAATCATTTCATGCCTAATATGATGGCTCAGCATTCCGTAACGGACCAACACCTTCCAACCTTAACCAACGCCTAAGAAGATGCATAAAAACTCTAATACAACCGAGAGTAGGTCCAGCAAGGAAAGGACCTAAGAAAGCAATTGAGAGAGGGATAGTGACCGAAAATAAGGAAAAGTAAACGGCATAGGGAAAAATTCTCATGTAAAATCCAGGCCATCATCTGGCTGATCCACGTACTGGTACTTCGCCAGAATTTGCTCGTGATGGACATCGTGAGCCTGAGAATGTACCAGCCCCAACACTTCTTGATGAAGCGCCGTGGACGGATCGGGATCGGTGGGATGATCAACCATCATATGGTAGTCATGAGCCGCATGATGGCGGACATCATTGTCAAAGCTTGATGCATGTAAACTATGTGCAGCGTGGGCATATGGATCAGTCATGGTATCGTGTGGATGAAATCGAGGAAGCTGCTGGTGTATGTCGATGATTTGTGGGTCCAGCGGCAAACCCGTGTAATCGGTAATGGAATCCACTGATCCTTGCACTACTGAATGAGCGGTCACAAATGGGTTCGTATTGTGAGCATCCATGGCGGCGTGGTCCATCAGCGCATGCGCACTCATAGGATCGCTGGACGCCATGTCAGCATCAGTTTCCGGCAAGTCAGCCTCGTCAATTCCCAGATCATCGTCATCATCTTCAGGGGTACCCTCATGCATAACCCCATTGATTATCGGAGGTTTAAGGATCTCTTTACACTGTGGACAGTCCCGGATCACCCGACTGACCGTTTCTTTAATCCGCACCCAATGGTATTTGACTGCAATGGCAGCTGTGGTCTTGTTGATGCCTGCATGCTGCTGCATATGCATCTCCCGGGCAATGTCGTACTGCTGCTGCGGGTCGGATACAACTTCCTTGTCTTTTAGCATCAATTTCTCACCGTCCCCATCTTTACCTCCAATTAACTTGTAGTGGGTAGCTGCACTCCGAAGCCGACTTTTCTCAGCCCGGTCAGCCCCCCTGGGGTATTTGGAATGCTTGAGATAGTACCGGATCTTGTCAAACCGATCTTGTGTGACAGAATCTTCCCCTTCCGGGCCTAGATCCCGGCCGTAGATGATAGCATCTACGTACTGACCAGGATTGGAAATGAGCCGACCGCCCCCCGGGACCCTGCCAATCCGCTTAAACCCCAGAGCATCCCACAGGCGGCAAGATGCCACGTTACTCTCATAGACCAGGTTAAAGACCGCATATGTGTACCCCTGGTGAATGTTAGCCGGATGTCTACAAGGTAAAGAACCTTCAACGTTGAGGTAGGGTAAGAAGTGGCTAAGGGGAGTACTAAGTGGTTATGATAGGAAACGAGGATAGTGGTATGAGTAAAGATTACTGGTATCTGGTATACTAACCATCTTAGGAGCCCATTCGAGATAGCCTTCCCCCATCAGTCGACCTACACCTTTGTTTCGGGCGGCGTCGGTGACCAGAAACATGCCATTGCAGACGTGACTACTACGACCGGGATAATTGGGTCGGATATTGAAGCTGCCCAAGCAGATCTTGGACCAATTGGCGCGGTTCCGACCTAGTGCTTGAACCTCTTGCACACTCTTGATGTCCCCCATAAGCATGATGGCGCCAAAATTGGAGAACCAATACGGCCCAAACTGCTCCAAGGGGATGGGATCAATCATGGCATAGGTATCACCACCTTCGATTTCCTTATTTAACTGATCGGATAGATAAGCTAATAAAGAGCGAGGGATCGCATCCGCTGAAGTGAAGGGGACCAAGGTGGCGACCGTGACTCGATCCCTGAGTATGACCTGTCGCGGCACGATGTCAAGGGGCAACTCCTTCTCCGTGGGGACGACCGTGGTCATCAAGTCCCCGTGAACGGCCGGCATGATGAGACCGTGAGCCAGATACACCAGTCACGAGACTGCATGTTAGTGTTAGTTGGGTTACCAGCACAGTCCATCATTGCGATAATGATTGTGAGAGTGGGCAGTAAAGTGAACAGATGGGATGGCTTCAACCCGGAGAACCATATATAGGGGGGAGGTGTGAGGTGTCGATCCCGCCTGGGGTGAGCGTTGAGAGCTGGGTAAACACGGGGGTAGGGTTGGTGGGAAAGCAGCGAGAATTACCGGAAAAGGCAGTAGGGGGGCAAAACTGGGCTGGAATAGAAGCACTGACCGATTTTAGGGTGTCTAGGGGGGAATATAATTAGTTCGTTAAGGGCACTTGGCTGGCGTGCAAGTGCTGGGTGAGAGCACTTCAAGGACCGCTGAGTATTCTCGAGTCCGGAATGGGTTGAACGCAGATGAGAAATTGTCGTCCCGCTTGCTCCCTGCTGACTCATCACACGGTCCCTCGCCGCCCGGGAAAACCAACAAATTCTGCCGGATTATGTGAGGGCGGTAAGCCCGAGGGGAGAAAAAAATTACTAGAACGATCGAGGGAATGAAGGCTTTAGGATGGAGTACTCCATACATATGTCATACTAGATAGGTATATAGTACCCTATATACGGACCTATACGGGATTACTCTATCGCCTGTGGGTCTTATTCCCGGAAGTGTACGTAAAAAATATCGTCACATGATCTAGAGAGAGATAGGTAACCTCAGTCTTCTTCCTGGCTCAACCGATCATCATTTAAAGGTATCTCAAGCTTCTTCGGAACAATGGCCTTCCGAATACCGATCAGCTTCCCATCACAACACGTTCATCGAACTGGAAGTCACTCGCACGCCTCTCACGGACTGATCCTGCTTCATGGCATCTGAATGGATCGCATTCGCCAGAAACTGGGGAGATATCCCGTTTCCAGCGTCCTGAGGGCTTTTAGAGGCCCGCGGTGGTCCCTTACGTCGATTCATTATCCGCACCTGCGCTTCCGCTCTACAGTCACATCCGCCGCCCTTCCCTCAGCAATTACAGCCCCAGAAACCCCCCCGCTGATCGTTCTCCGCGACTACCAAGAAGAATGCATTCAGTCTGTGCTGGATCATCTGGCTCAGGGTCACAAACGTCTAGGTATTTCGCTTGCCACAGGAGCGGGGAAGACGGTCATCTTCACCCAATTAATCGGACGAATACCGCCGCGGAATGGTGTCCATGACAAGACCCTTATTCTGGTTCACCGAAGGGAGCTAGTAGAGCAAGCTGCCCGACACTGTCGCCTTGCCTATCCCGATCGAGCTGTGGAGATTGAGATGGGGAATAGTGTCGCGTCTGGGTCTGGGGATATCATCATTGCTTCCATACGGAGTCTCACCTCCAAGGATAGGATCTCCAAATTTGATCCCAGACGTTTCAAGCTTGTCTTGGTGGATGAGGCACACCACATTGTTGCACCGACGTACCGCGTTGCTCTCGAACATTTTGGCCTCAGTAACCCGTCGCCGGACTCGCCAGCTCTCGTCGGGGTCTCTGCCACGTTCTCACGCTTTGATGGACTCAAATTGGGTGCCGCAATCGACCATATAGTGTACCATAAGGACTACATGGATATGATTGACGAAAAATGGCTGTCCAATGCCATTTTTACCACTGTTCGGTCAGAAGCAAATCTCTCACGCGTTAAGAAGGACAAATTCGGTGATTTCGCTATCAGCTCGCTCTCGGAAGCCGTCAATACCACGAAAACTAATGATATCACTGTACGCGCATGGCTGGCTAACGCACACGATCGAAAGTCTACACTGGTATTTTGTGTCGACGTTGAACATACTAGACAGCTTACTGAGGCGTTCCGCGCACTGGGCATTGACGCTCGGTATATCACGGCGGGAACTCCGAGGGATGTGCGCGATGAGCAGCTGCGTGCTTTCCGGAACCAGGAGTATCCCGTGCTTCTCAATTGCGGCTTATTTACAGAAGGTACAGATATTCCCAATATTGACTGCGTCCTCCTGGCACGTCCGACACGGTCTCGAAATCTTCTTATACAGATGATCGGACGAGGCTTACGGCTGCACCCGGGGAAGACCGACTGCCATATAATTGACATGGTGGCTACCCTGGACACTGGTGTCATTTCTACCCCTACGCTCTTCGGACTACACCCAGACGAGCTTCTAGAAAGCGCGAGGGCAAAAAATCTAAGAGAAAAGAAGGAGGATGCCGCAATGGATGCCGAAGGCCGCACCGATTATCCGCCAGAGACAAGCACGTCTGCCGAAGAACCCGACACAACCGATGATATCAAACTTACCTTCACCAAGTACGATACCATCTACGACCTCATTCATGATATGAAGTCTGAGAAACACATCCGCTCCCTCAGTCGCTACGCCTGGGTCCGCGTAGATGAGGACAAATATACACTGTCTGACTCAACAGGATGGATCACCCTTGAGAAGACTAGAAACATATCTAACAAGGGAAAAGAAAGTGACCCGCCCGCTACATATACCGTCCACCATGTGATGAAGTTCAAGTCTGCTACTGAATCGACCCAGTACACTCGGCCACGTTTGATCGCTACGGCCATGGACTTTGAATCCACAGTCCGTGCTGCTGATACCTTCGCGGCCTCTGAATTCGACGAACGGTACATCTCCACCCGGCAGCCCTGGCGTCAGCATCCGGCCACTGCAGCGCAGGTGACGATGCTGAATAAAGCTAAGATTCGGAATGGACGGATTGCGCCTGGGGATTTGACACGAGGCCAGGCCGCAGACCTGATCACGAAGCTGAAGTTTGGTGGGAAGAAGCGGTTCGCGAGCAGGCAGAAAAAACGACGGGCTGCCGATGAGAAAGCACAGGAGTTGGCCGAACTCCGGAGACGCGAAGAGGTGAGAGTGGGACCTGTAGAGGGATGAGTGCTGCAGCCCCAGTCCCAGTGAAGTACAGAATACAAGACAACCTGACATCTGCCTCTTCGACCTCCAAAGCGCCCATACCGCACACTCTTCTTCGTCGCCACAACCCGCTAAAGAGACTAGGCGAACCGTGGGTACTTGCGGGCTTCTAAGCCTAAGTACACGATAGCAAATAAATGCGGCAGTGAGCAACACACCGACATGGCCCCGACGACTACCTCCAATCAGGATTTCTGCATCATCCAATCAGCCATATTGACACACTGGGGACCGCGGTTGGCGCAGAACATCAAAGTCCCTTTGTGACGTAGGATAAGTCAGTTGCAATGCCACTAGTGTGGGGAACACCTGGCTAGAGTAGCGGCATCGTCTTTAATTAGCAAATGTTTCCTGGGATGGAGCATATGCACCAGGCCGCGTTGCGGACTTCCAGCTTCTTTCTCCATCCCACCGGAAATCCCACCACAAAATCTTCTGCAACCCCATTACCCCTACGCCTGTATCACATCGTAAATTATTCAACAGTAGCCCTCTGTATCCAAAATCCTTGTGCTTCTTTGGTAACATGTTTTGCGGTTGTTTAACCCTCACGATCGATGAACCTTTCTTTGACTCGCTCGGAACCCATTATATTAACTGTTTTTGTTGTACCTCATGGAGTCATTGACTGATTCTGCTGTTGCAGCCTCCTCACTTGGACCCGGTCATTCTTCCTTCCAACCCTCGCAACAGCGGTCTTCGTAGCCCCGATTAATGAGATCAGCTCAATTTTCGAAGCCCTGGGACATGCAGTCTATGAATTTCCCCCGGATTACGCCTAAATAATCACTAGTTTACGGAGCACTGTTGCACATTCTATACCCATACCACACATGCCTCCGTTTCAAGACCACTCTTAGTCGCGGAATTCCAGCAGAAGCCAGAGGAGAATGGCGCGGCCAAACATCATTGATAAATAAGTGAAAGGTATCATAATGCAGAAATGGTTATGACTGCTCAGCCAGTTATCGCGACTAACCAGAGTTCTTGTGATTCTTCTCCCTTTGTGGATCAAGATAGCAACGAAGTTAACATACTATATATATATAGTATCATGATATACATGTGATATTTCTACTTTTTCCAGTCCCTGTACAGCTGCTTTATATCATTCATATAAGACAATTTTGGATCTCCATATTAAGATTTAGATAACTTACTCATGCTGCTTCCGGTGACTGGCCTATCATGTAGGTAGAAAAGAAGCGCAGCGAATAAGCAATGTACCATGTTAAATGTGTCTAGTCTGATTAAGGAGGCATGGCTGGTGAAAAGAAATATAAGCCTACGTTTACAGGCACGCCTTGATTTTCCTCAGATTGCGGTGTTCGTACCGGTGAACTGACTTGAAAATGCATTTGTCCGATGGCCGCTTCCGAATGCCCACCGTGGGCGCGATAAAATCTACTGGTCCGAGAGCGGGAAACATGTGACTAGGAGAAAGTTATCTGATCCGAGATAAGTTGCTTGGCAGGATCAGATTTTAGCGAGGACCAAGCTGGTCCTTGGGTAAGAGGTAGGAAATTGCTCGGATGAATAGAATGAGTCATGGAATTGACTCCAGGTTACTTCTTTTCTTTTTTCTTTTATTGCTTCTTTAGGCAGGGGCTTTGGGATGATGAGGATGCTGGTGGGGTCAATCAGATAACAGTGTGAGACACGCTCGTTTTAGACGGAGATGTGGGTGGGTATACGGTAAGCGGGTGACAGTTGTGTTTTGAACCATTACCGTCGATTACACCATAATTCAATACAGGTATTAGACGGCACATGGTGTACCCTAATGCACTTACCGTATTCTTGGCCAAGCTGCCGCCGGACAGGAGAATTTTATGGGAGGAAAGAAAGATGCATGATTGATATACTAGATGTAATGATGGTCTGTTTTTCCCAGCTTTCACTAGGTGGGAGGGTATTTCACACAGCGGCAATCCTTATGTGCACGCCAAATGATCTATCAATCCATATTTGGGTGGGATGATATCAAGCAGGGGACATAGGATTGTAAAATGTTAATCAATTCAACCAGTGTTGTTGCGTTGCAGTACACTGTCCGCCAGCTCCGGCTACACTCCAGCTACCCTGCATACTAAGCTCGAACCTTGTTGCATGCAAGACCACCCCGAAGAAAAAGCCACGTGCAAGGCGAGTAGATTCCGGTTGTGGTGTAGGCCCAATGCTCTTCAGAGCCCAAACTCAAGTTCCAGGTTTCAGCAGATTTCCTCAATTTACAGACAATCAGATTAGATTAGATACTCAAGTGGTAACTCTGGATCGGGCTAGACAGCGCGATTATCATACGACTCGGACTATGGACTATGGTGGCAAGAACTCAAAAACAGCCCAACCTTGTTCCTAACAATATATTGGCAGGAGAAAGAAAAAGTTTAGCAGAACTCGCTTGCAGCTCCCTGCACCAGCAAGCTGGACCCTCCCCCCAAAAAATCCTATTGGTCGGCGATATGCATCTCCCATGGCTCAGAGAATCGATTCTTATGAGAGATTAATTACGACTATCCTCTCCGTAGCTTCTCATGATTTATAAAGAAACTAACCTGTTCTGGATACCTTGGCCGGACAATTTCTTGGTAGTGGGCTGTCCTGCAGCTATCAGATCTGATTAGTCTTATCAATCAATATCCCCACTTGTCATTTACTAGTGTTGTTACTAGCCGCATACTCTCTTACTAGTGCAAACATGGCCTTTACACACAACAATCGACCTATTTATCCATGCGCCCACATTCAGCTGATTGATAGTCTCTCGGGTCGGTCTTTTCCGACACACCTGCAGAGTATCTGGGCTACTGAGCTAGCTGCCTGACTAGCACTAGCCATGGCGAGGCACTGAAACAGCCCAAGACTCTGGTCTAAGAAATACCTGGTTCCGGTGATACAAGCGCTTCCAACTAATAATTATGCCAAGGCTATATATGACAATTTAATGGATATGGCAAGAAAAAGACCGAGAACAAGGCAGTGAAGGGTAGGGAAGACGTTGATATTCTACTCGTTGGCGCTTCAAATTCTAGACATCCGGCTAATACGCCGTTGTCCGCGAGGCGGTTGTAAATAGCCTATGGTCAGGAGAGCTTTCATTCATGGCAGATGACTACATCTGTGAGTTTTTCATAATAGTGAAATATGGGAGCCGTGAAACTGCAACCCTGCTACCCATGCAGAGGCTTTACGTACTTATTAATTTCTTTTGAGACAGACCATAACACGGTCAGAAGTCTTTAGTCAATATCAGAGAACAAACTTCCAATGCCAGACTGCATTTTTTGCAAACGAATCGTAACTGAATGGTATATACAAACATGCAAGCGATCTATATATTAAAGTCTATTAATTGATGAAAAGAATAACCATAGGTTTACTCCACGGTTTGATGCAACACATTCTCCCTATAACTCGCCGATCGCTCCATAAGCTCCTCATGTGTTCCGCGATCAACACAAACGCCTGCTTCAATCAAACAGATGACATCCGCCTTGCGAATGGTCCTCAGTCGATGCGCGATTGCCACGACTGTGATACCCTTTGCTGCTCTCTCCAGGCCCTCCTCCAACAACCGCTCACTCTCTGCATCCAACGCACTCGTAGACTCATCCAGAATTAACAACCGAGGCTTGCGCACCAAGGCCCGCGCAATCGACAACCGCTGCTTCTGTCCACCCGAGAATTGGTTCCCATTCGGTCCACACATTGTTTCATATCCATCTGGCAGTGCCATGATAGTATCGTGGATGTTAGCTAGCTTGCAGGCAGCTTCAATCTCCTCCTGCGTCGCATTGTGGTTCGGGGGTGCACCGAGCCCGATGTTGAAGGCGATAGTGCCTTCAAAGAGAACACTTTCTTGAGGAACGAGGGAGATGGTGTCGCGGAAGCTAGGGGGTCGGTTCTTCAGGTCTGTGTGGTCGATGGCGATGCTGCCGGATTGCGGGGTGTAGAGGCGTTCGATGAGGGAGATGATGGTAGACTTTCCGGCTCCGGAGGGGCCAACTAGGGCGAAGAATTTACCAGGCTGGATGTCGAGAGTGAGGCCTTTGAGGACTTGGATGTCTGGTCGGGCGGGGTAGGCGAAGTGCACGTCACGGAGCTGGATGCTGGCGGGGGTGGTGGGCTTGGGTTCAATAGTGGTGGAAGCTTCAGGATCGGAGGAAGAATTGCTATGGTCTGGCACCCGGCCTTGCATCTTGTCGGAACCGATCTCAATCAGTCCTAGGATGCGAGCCATAGCGGCACGCGCGCTGGACAGTTCTGGAGCCAGTGCAAACATCTGACTCCAGAGTAGGGCGCTGACCAGCAGGGAGAACACCACGATCAGGAACTGTGTCTGCGTGTATGTGCCTTCGATAATCTGCTTCGCACCCCACCAGTAGGCGAGCGCATTGACGAGGTTGCCCAGGAAGTAAGTCATAGCCTGCCAGAGACTGGCTTGCAGAGTTACTACGAGGGTCTCCATGCGGGGCCCCTTCAGGGAGGCGCGGTAGGTTTGCAGGATATCCTGCTGGATAGACAGGGAGGAGACGGTCTTGATGGAGGTGATTGCCTCCACACCAATGTCCACCGACTTGGTGTAGGCATTCTCGTGCTTCTCCTCAAATTTGCCGAGCACAAGCAGCTCCATGAGACCAGCACCAAGGAGCAGCGGCACCAGGGCCAGACAGACAAGCGCAATCTTCCAGGCAATGATGTGCGTGAGAATAATGGCAGCGATGAGGTTGACGGTGATGGAGAAGAGTGTGCCGATGACCGAGCCGCTCAGTCCAGCCAGGGCGTTGCCATCGCGTGTAATGTACGACAGTAGAAGGGCAGGGCTGCGTCCATTTGACTGGTGCCAATGCAGGTCTTGCTCGAACAGCGAGCGGAATGAAAGGACACGAACAGTGTAAACGATCTTCTCGGACACCCAACCGAAGCCGGACCAGCTGACCACGTTGGCGAAGAACTCAATGATAGCGAGGATAAAGAACATCAGTCCGTAGAAGTCACCGCGGTTGCTGATACTGGAGGCACTCTTGCAGGGATTCAGGCTGCCGACGGTGTTACCAAAAATAACAGCCTCACCAGAAAAGGCTCCACCGACGATACTGGATCCAATCAAGGCGAGGAAAACATATAGGAGGTGTGGCCGCAATGCAGGGGCATATCCCTTAGCCAGTGCCCACAGTGACTTTTTGGGAGTCTCCGGCTCTTCCTCTTCGGCAGCCTCATCGCCGGCTGGGGTTTCGGTTTCCGAGACCTTGGTCTCCTCCGTCTTCTCGAGGGTGTCCAGGGTGAGACTGGCCTTTTCATTCTCAGGTTCCGTCAGCGAGGTGTCATCAGATTTGCTGATACTGTCCACGCTTGCGGAGGCATCAGTCTTGGCGGACGCGGTTCCCAGCGTCTGTAATTTGACTAGGTCGAAATATGCGCCCTCCTTGGCCATTAGCTCAGCGTGGGTCCCTTGCTCCAAGATTCTGCCCTTAGACATGACGATGATGTTGTCCGCGCTGGTGATGGTTGACAGTCGGTGAGCAATCGTGATCATGGTTCTGCCACTGGCAATGCCGGCGATGGCCCGCTGGATGCGCTGTTCACTCCGGGAGTCCAACGACGCCGTGGCTTCGTCTAGAATGAGGACAGCAGGGTCTTTGACCAGGGCTCGAGCTAGTGATACACGTTGCTTCTGACCACCGCTGATGAGACGTCCGCTAGATCCAACCATGGTACCGTATCCATGTTGCAATGCTGAAATGAAGGTATCCGCATCAGCCAATTTCGCAGCGTGACAGGCCATCTTGACAACCTCGACAATTTCCGCGCCGCGTTTCTCGGCGGCAGCCATAAGATCCTGGCCCTCCCGGACCTCGCGGGCAACTTCAGTCAGGTCGGAGCTCATCAGGGCCATCTTCAGGCGTTCATGATCCGGGTTACTTGAATTCATCAGGCCGTGGGCAATGTTCTCCAGCAGGGAACGATCGAGCAGGGAGGGTTCTTGCTGCACCAGACTGAGGTAGCTGCGCAGGTCGCGGACATTGACTTCACGCAGGTCGTGACCATCAAAGAGAATTTTTCCGTCTACCGGATCATACAACCGAGTAACAAGGCCAGCGATGGTAGATTTGCCGCTTCCTGACAACCCGACGAGAGCCGTGTGTTTGTTTGCGGGAATAGAGAGACTGATGTTGTCGAGAACGGTGACCTCGGGGCGTGACGGATACTGAAAGGTGACGTTCTGGAACTCAAAGCCGCCCTCCGCTTGTGAGACACGGATGCCTGACTCGCCGGTGCTATCGATTTGGGGTTCGCGATCGAGGTCTTCGCGCAGTTTCTCGTACGAAGCGGTAGCAGCGACGAACAAGTGGAGAAAAGGCGCGACCTGACTAAGTAGCAGAGTAGCTATACATATGATTAGCATTGGCTGCTAAGGAAACAGCACAGGATACATCAACTTACCCTCAATTAAGACAAAGATGACAGTGAAAGTAGCACCGACAGTGACACCTGCCGTGCCATCTCTGACTGAATCGGCGATACGGTGACTTCCTTTCCAGAAAGCCAGACCGTTGGCCGAATAGGCGATGAAGTACAAAACTCCAGACTGGATACCCACAGCGGTAGCCTTTTTCAGACCCTGGGTTTCAGATGACTTGAGCGCACCAGCGAACTTTTTCTCCAGGCGGGCATTGGCGCCGAAGGCCTGCACTACGACGATGTTCGACAGGGCCTCAGAAGCAATGGATGCTGCACTGGCGGCATAGTCCGACATGAGCCCAGAGTACTTTTCGATATAATGACTGCCCACGAAGGACATCAGAAGGTAGGCCGGAATCAAAGAAAGCAGAATGGCAGCCAGCTCCCAATCCTTGATGAAAGACACAATGTACGCTGTGACGAAGAACGAGAAACTTGCCAGGGTGATGCCGACTTTCTCTGAGGTGCCCGAACGAATGGTCTGAATATCGCTGCTCAGTCGCGAGGCTACCTCACCAGGAGGCAGGTTATCGAAGAAGGAAGGTTCCTGGCGGAGGAGGTTCTTCAGGTAGCGTTCACGCAGGCGCTGGGCTAGACGAGCACCGTACAGGGTCCAGCACGTGAGGTGGCCATAGATGAGGACGAACTGGGCGATTGCCAGGTAGACGATCAGGAGGATCTCGTGGTTGATGCTGTTGGAGTCGGAGGAGGTGTCGCCTCCGCCGTTTTCTTCGGTGCAGGTCACGTCGTTGAAGTTGTCGAGGAGCTGACCGAAGACGATGGCGATGATGGGAAAGGGGACACCCGAACCGATAGCAAACACGATGGCAGAGAGCAAGGTACCCAAATCGTACTTGGAGGGGTTACCGGCCAGCAGCAGGCGGGGATAGCCCGCCAGCTTGGTGAAGAATGCCATGGCGACGAGGTTCGATGGTCGGGGAAGCCTGGACAGCAGCAGAAATTCTGGCCGGCGCCGCGGTTGATTTATTGCTTCGACGACGCGGCGTTGTCAGTGCGTCATGGACGAACAAGGCCGCTTTTCGGCTGCCAGAATACTGGAGGGGGTTCCACAGTGGACCAGCTTCAGTTCGAGAAAAACTCAACCAGGGGTCCTGCAGACGTCCGAATGGAGGAGGGGATCATCTGCGCCATCGGGGTGGGCTAGATAGATACTACGTACTGAAAATCTAGTCTAGGGGAGAAGAAGGCCCCGATTAGATGCCGGTCTCGTTACGTTACTCAACTGGGATTGCAGACATCTTGTGGCCAAGGCTACCATTCTATGGGCAGATTAACAGTGGAAATAGGAGTGGGGAGAGAGAGAGAAAGAGAGAGAGAGAGGGGAGGGAGGGGGCGATGGGCACAATGAGCCAGCTGGTGGGCATCAAATCAATCCACTTAAGACACGATACTTACCAGACGATGTAAATACGGGGGTGACAGACGGTAAGAATACATTGATGGATCCTGTAACAGAACATAGAGTGTAAGATACACCAGTACTTACGCCATAGGAAGTTGCCTGGGAAAAGTGTTAGGTAATTTGGGGTTGATGCAGGCTGAGCATTTAGCCCGTCACTCTCCACCCGGAAAGAAAAAGTGTAGTGGAGGATGTACCGTACGGTCTTGAAAGATGGCTATCTATCTAGGGTTAGATCCTGCAGGGGATGTGGGGCCCTCGCTTCCTTTGGTCCCGTAAAAAAGAAAAACAATACTTTCCGGTATTTCTCTCCGAAGAAGGGAAAAAAGAAGAAGACTGCAGCTTGGCGCTCCACGATGTTGCGCGCGCGATCGGCCGATTCCAACGGTGGCTCACGTCCATCCTTGATCACCAGGCACCGATTGTATCACATTCCCGGCCGGGGATGGAATATAACGTGGTTTGCCCACTACATTGACCATTTGTGGTTGATACAGGAAGCAGTAGACATATACAGCCACTTTCCTGAGTAGTGCGGCTGTCCCGCGATCAGATAAGCCGATTGATTTATCACTACCGCTCGTACGGATGCCCACAAAAGTGCAACCCTATTGATTTGGCTACTCGTCGGACCATCTAGAAGGTCTGGGAGCTGTTCAATTCGGCTAAAGTGATCCACATAGTCGGACATACGCCATTCCGTGAATTGTATACTGTTGGCAGAACCTGGTCGAGGATTTTAGGATCTGTGAATTTCCCGTCACTTGTAGTTAGCTTTGCCAGATTGGGCATAGTCGGCCGTTATGCCGCCCTGTCCTTTCCAGTCGCCTCATGATATACTGCAAACAATCGAGCTTTTCGACGCTTATCCTGCTTTCTAAAATGACCTAGCAGCTCAGTACCGCGCAAATGAGGGATATCACCCCGCCCCCTCCCCCGAGCAACGATCTATAATCATTCGCTATACAAAGAAGATGCAGCAAGAGCTGATATTGTATGCATGGTTCGTGCAGGATACCAGATCCCAATCGCTGAAGCAAACTATCCCACTACACCTTCATCAAGGGACTCCACCCGCCCTTTGCACCCAAACTAAACTGAAACAGAGAGCTTCCAATGCCATGATAGATCCGACAACCGCAACCAGTAAGGCCCAGTTGTCAGAATCATTAGCCAGAGTACCGGTGGCCCGAATGCCGACCAAAGCTCTGTAGTTTCATATTATCAGCGGACAGAAAAGCGGAGAGAAGGGAGGGAGACAAAGGAACTTGTTCACGTGCCGCGTCAGATATCTGCTTCATGCGAGATAGGCCGGTGCATGCTAATCTCCCACAGGTGTGGGGTCTTCACCCTCTACCATTCCGAAGTGATGCTGCCTGATTATTTGTCCTCCCAGCTGGGCTGAATCACCACCACTGCTTTCTTCCTCGTTTTCGGTGTCGGTATTTCCATCGGCGGGCTTGTTGACTGGTACGGCATCCGTCCCGTTATTGCTCCCTTTGCTGCCCTCGGCGCTGTGTCCCTAGCCTCTGCCAGGGCAATGCCTATGATTCAGCATGCTCAGGTACAACGCTGCCGGCCGTTATATGCACCACGCAGTTGTGGTTTTCGACGAAGCGCGGTCTGGCTGCTGGTCTCGCAAGCGCTGGCAGTAGCTGTGGAGACTTGATCTTTCCGATCATGGTGTCTCACTTCATCAATAATCACGGCTTTTCCTGGTCGTCGGTGTCTGCATGGCTACCGGAGTGAATCGCTGTGAGGGGCCTTCTTATCCCAAGTGTGTTGCGGCAATGCGCGAGAAGGAAACTAGCCGAGGTTCATCTTCAGGTGTCCCTAGAGCAGACATCACCGATGATCTGGACCCCACTGAGGTAGCTCAGAAACCTAACAACAAATGGGCGGGACTGCAGCACAACGTGGTGGCCTGGCCGGCCTTCTGCATTGGTGTACTCCGCTGCAACTTCTCCCCCCTTCGTTCCCTTTGACTACCTGCCATTTAAGGCAAATGAGGCTGGCATGGATCTCCGTCTCTCGCATACACGCTGTATATATTCAATGCGGGATCATGGTCTGGCCCATTGCGCTGGGCTTTTCTGTCTGACCATCTAGGCCAATTCAATACCATGGCACTCGTCGGCGTTGTCTCCGCCATTTCGCAACTGGCGATCTGGTTGCCTGATTATTACTATCCCACTAACAGCGGTAATCATATTCTCCGCGGCCTCTTTGGTTTGTTTCTCCGGTGGCTACACCAGTATGCTGTATCTGTGTGTTGTATCCTTGGTTGATGGTCAGGTTGGTGACATGAGCTTGAACCTTTGGTGCTGCTTGTCTCTGCTTTGGCTCCGGGTGCGTCCGCCAGGTTCTGGCTCGGAGTGGTCCGAGACCCCCCTCAGCCCTAGATTTAGAGCTGGTGAGTGATTGAATACAAGGCAATTTATTATTGATATGTTATGCTGCCTGAGCACTCTCAAACCAATTCGAAATGACTAGTTAGTCCGTGGAGACACCCCATCTTTCCCCAAAGCTCTGAGTCGTCCAGGCCACAACTCTTGTCCATCTATTTCCTTATTGGATACTAAGCATGGCCCACGTTGTCTAATTAGACAACTCCTCTCTTCCTTATCTGAGACATTGGCATTGGTATTGATCACAGTCTACGGTCGATGTTTCCTTGTACCATGAGTCAACAGCGCAGATCGTCATGCTGCACCAATGGGCGCGAGGTCACATCTTGTTAAGCTTGTGCCAGACCATGGAATCGCACCTCAATGTGATTGAAGTTTCAATTCCTATACCTAATTAAGCCGGCGAAGTAGGACAAGAAACTGTGCTGCGACTGCAGTTAACCGGGTTTCGACTGTAACCTGCGCAAACGACCGTGTTTCTATGTCGCAAGCACGCGCACCATGTCCATCTTCTCCCTCTGCATCGCATTACCAAAGTTCAAGGGAGCGACAAGGCCGACTCCTCCCCTGGCGATGTCGCTCACTACTGCTTTCGCTGGGACCCCGGAGCTTTACTGCAGCACTTGTGAGCCATCCCTGCCCAAGCCAAAGGCACCTATGCAGCATACACTAAACAAGCACTCGAACTATTAGATCACATTGCTTCCCCTTCGACCACGGCCCTTGCGGCGTTTAGCCTGCTCATGTACTTCCACACCAATGCCGACGGCCTTCAAAGCCCAGTGCATTTGCTACGTGCCCGCGGACTACTGATGGCACAGGCGATGCGCATTCACGCTTAGATTGCCCGCTGGCACATGAGCAGCGGCGATTGAACTGATGTAATGGAGTTGATGTTGAAGTAAAACGGCGCATCTGCTGGCACATGGTCTCATCGGACTAGTGATCCGACCATCATCTTCCACTGTCCCTAAAACGCCAACGATGATTACTGCAGTTTGCTTGCCTTCTCCAGTGGCCTAAAGGTACTTATATCTTCCAGCGTCGACATATGAGAGTCTCATGTCTAATTCATACGAACGATCGCATCATTACCGACGCCGGTGTGAGCCGTCAGTTCCCCCGAGCCGTGGCAACGGCCAATTTCAGCCTCAATCGGGCGAATATCGAACTTGCCTCGTTGTGCAATGTGACCGTAGGCCGACTGTCAGTCAGTTGATTGAACCAAGCGAGTGTTACTACGGTGCTGTTCTGGAGCTTGATGGCCAGTTTCAAGGCTATTTGAGGAACCTGCCAGTATGCTGTGAATTTGAACCGATTAGTATCCGACAGAGTCAGGCAGTCTGCGAAGAGCGACTCTACATCGCCTGGCAGCGGCTAGTTCTGCACTTCAGCGCGCATACTCGGCTGTGCTGGCTACGCCACCGGTTCCATTAGGAAAGCACGGTTTAGAGTGGACATGCCTGTTCCGAGAGTCGGGCTTACGGTCGGGACGGATAGTGCTAGATCTCCGGCGATTGAGGGATGATACTGTCCCGCTGGTGAGCGTGAATCCATGCCGACTGTGGTCAGTCATGGAACATGTTTTCATGCCGCAGTGCTGTTAACCAGTGATGTGTCTGTGTCTCCGACGGCGGTGGATGCCGCAATACGTCAGGAAGAGGTGTGGGCAGCTTATCGGCTCTGAATGAGTCAACATCTCATGTCAAGGGCATCCCTCCGGTGTTACAGACTTTACGGGTGACGTTGCAGGGACGGCGCTCGCGGCCAGCAATGCCACTTGCTAGGGATGTATCACCGAGACCGGAAGCCAGGAAGACTGCCCTATCACCAGAGGGAGGGGGAGGGCGAAACGAACTGAAATCAGCTCTGGGCTGAGTTTGTCGAGGCAGTGCCGCAGTTCGAGCACATGAGCAGTCCGTAGAACGCTGGGAAAGGAGAGCAAGGCTGTGGTTTCAAATACGTGGACTCTGGTTGCTTGTATCTATCAGACGACTCATAGAATATATTGGGCATCAGGATCCAAAGGCTTGCCTATACTGTCAAAATGGCTTCTTAGAAGAGCAGCCAATAGGTCGGCCCGATGGATCGGCGAATATGCAAAACGTTTAGGAGCCGACGAACGCCGATGAACCCGGGCAGTCTCGCCCCTAGGGCGAATTAGCATGATCAGATATAGACTCCTTCTGTTCCTCTTTCTGTTTCCTTGGTTTGTTCCAGAACCCCACAGTCCAGTGGTAACAGGAACAAACATGGTTCTCAACACTGGGTCGGGATACGGTACTGAAAGTGAATGGCGACCGTCGCCCAGCCGGCACAGTGTGGGCTGATTGATGGCTTCAGGTATCTGCCCACCTCGGAGAAGACGCGGGGATCTAATATGAATGGTCTATCGTTTGCTTCAGACTGCACCCTTCAAGAATATCACCCGTTGAATGCCGCTCTTTCTTGAACCACTTTAGATGATTTTATGACAGAGCCCCTAGAGCATACTCGACTGTCAATGATGTTCATTGATATTTCACGCCGCTACCTGCATGGAGACTTGTGAGGAATGCCAGCGATGACTGCGACTTAGCGAATGAGTTCTTCCACTGCATCACAGGTCGAACCATCGTTCTTGTTTTGCTCCACCCACAGCTCGTATTCACGTCACCAGTAAGTAGTAGGATGAGATGAATCAAATCGAAGGACTCCTATACTATCGAGAGTAGTTATCGGGGAGCCGGTCGGCGACCAGGGCAGTCGGCGACCGAGACGGCCCGACGGTGATGACTAAGTCGCCGAGAGGTGATCACGCCATCGTACTTAAACGGTGGGGCCCCGAAAACTTTGGGGAATTAAAGACTACTTTGTACTAGTGGTGTGTGGCTATAGACTTTAGGAACGCGGGTCTCGTCCAGCTCGTGGCTCTTTCCCCATTTCTTTGCGAAGCTTCAATTTCTTTTTCTCCAAAACTACTTGTGTATACTGTGTATATTGCATCCGTTCATTGTATCAATCACGCTAAAATACCCCCAAAAATGTTCTGCCGCAACGTCACGTCGGCAGCATCTACGGGCTGGCCGTTCAATCGCCGCAGCACAGCGGAGTTTCGCAACGGCCGCCCCCGTGAGCCCTGTGGCACGCAGTCATAAGGTCGTCGTCGTCGGCGGTGGCACGGCTGGCCTGGCTATCAGCCATCAATTGCTTCGCTCTGGCAAATTCGCCCAAGATGACATTGCCGTCGTCGATCCTTCCATGTGGCATCACTACCAACCCGGCTGGACCCTGGTCGGTGGTGGTGTCAAGACCAAGGAGGATCTGCGCCGCCCAATGCACGACTTGATTGACCCCAAGTTCAAGTTCTACAACGAGAGCGTGGGCACCTTCCTGCCGGAGAACAACTCCATCACCCTGGGCAATGGTGACAAGGTCAACTACGAACACCTGGTGGTTGTCCCCGGTATCAGCATCAACTATGGCAGCGTCAAGGGTCTGCCTGAGGCACTCGCCAACCCGGATTCTCTGGTCTCCTCTATCTACGGCTATGACACCTGCGACAAGGTCTTCTCCACCGTGGAAAAGCTGCAGAAGGGCAACGCCATCTTCACCCAACCCGCGGGAGTCATCAAGTGTGCCGGCGCCCCCCAGAAGATCCTGTGGATGGCCCTGGACTACTGGAAGCGGGCTGGTCTGTACAACCCCAGCAACCCCGCCAGCTCGCCCATCAACATCAGCTTTGCCACCGGTATGCCCTCCATGTTCGCCGTCGCCAAGTACGGCGCTGCCCTCGAGGCTATGCGCAAGGAGAGGGGCGTTGAAGGCCTGTTTCAGCACGACCTGGTCGCCGTCGACGGCAACAAGGCCACTTTTGCCCGCCCCGATGGCCAGGAGCAGGTGACGAGACAGTTCGATCTTCTGCACGTCGTGCCTAAGATGGGTCCCCACGCGTTTGTCAAGGACAGCGCTCTGGCCAACGAGGCCGGCTATGTCGATGTTGACGCCGGCACTACCCGCCACACCAAGTACGCTAACGTCTGGTCCGCTGGTGATGCGTCCAGCCTGCCCACGTCCAAGACGGCGGCCGCCATCACATCCGAGGCCCCCGTTCTCGTGCACAACTTGTTGCGCTCCATGGAGGGCAAGGCTACTGATGCGGTTTATGATGGTTACGCCTCTTGCCCCCTGGTTACGGAGTACGGCAAGGTCCTGCTTGCAGAGTTCAAGTATGGTGGTGAGCCCAAGGAGACCTTCGGCAACTGGTTCGGTATTGACCAGGCTGTTCCTCGTCGCTCCTTCTACCATCTGAAGAAGCATTTCTTCCCCTGGGTGTACTACCAGTCCTTGGTCAAGGGCACTTGGGCGGGGCCTAAGGGGTGGACGAACTAAGGTAGAAGTCGGATGTTAGATATGATCGTGTACAATAATAGTTAGCGTTATCATCAAATATTAGCGATATGGAATTGTCAAACAACACTTTTTATAGCGTAGAGGTACTTTTGGGTTCACAAGTAGTTGGCCCAGCCGGGCGAGCAGCATGCTGCTTTTAAAGACACAGCCCATGTTGTATCGAGTTTTTTTTCTCTGAATATATGGCTCTCCAAGATTCTTGCGAGAAGCTGAGTATTTCCTACACAGTAGGGACTACGGGGTCGGAGATCATCCACTTTCTCCACTTCGCTTCATAGTTAGTATAGAGCAGCTGCATGAGTATCTTGTTGCCCTTATTGAGTTTCTTTATCGAAGGCTTATCGGTACCCATTTCTAGCTCCTCTTTTTGACTTTTAGTACTATCGTCATCTGGTTTACCTATAGTAAGATCAGGCTCTTCCTGGTATCGTTTGAAAAAGGATTCCAGCCTACTACCATCCCAGCCTGAGAGCTCCTTAAAGTCCTCCTCCGCGACTGCTGTTTTTGCTGGATTATCGGCCAATATCGTGCCCAACAGAGATTTAAAGTACTAGTACTGACTGAATGAGAATATTGTCATATCTGATGGCTGCCTACTGGGCGTTACTGTTGGACTGTTTTTCCATCTTTGCATCCAAGGCATTGTGACTTTGGTAGTTGCAATGAACGGGTTGCGCATTGAGGATGACTCATCTAAGTAACAAGGAGGCATACAAGGAAAACAGTCACCTATATTATGCAATAGGTATGGATATATCATATAGCTGTGCTTGCCAGATGGCTTCTATTATACATGAATATCGGGCCATAGTATATCTATATCTTGGCCGATCTAACAGGTGTAAAATTCGAGCCCGTCCCTCCACTGATTGTCTCGACAATATCGTCAACACTCTGTATAATCCAAGTATTACCCTCCTCACTGGCCAGCCACTTGGCACCCACTTCTGCTTCCATATCAGCCACCCACGTTCCATCTTCAACCGCCTTCCGCAGACCAAACACATGTGACGTCACCTGCGGGCCCACCCCCGTCTGAGCACGAAGACATGCGATAGCAACAATCGAAGTTGCTAACCTGCCCACATTTGCACCGGTAGTCCGCTTAGGGTCGGACAGAAGCGCCCCATAGTTCGCGTTCAAAATATGGACCGGCAGGTCGGGGTGTGAACCCGCCAGCTTGTTGTAGAGTTTCTTCTCGAAGGGTCGGTAGATTGAGTCCCAGAGATTCTGACCTCGGGCGCAGATTTCTTGGATATTCTCTGGAGTAGGTGTTCGGGTGGGGGTTTGTGAGAGTTGCGAACTGATTGATTCGGGGAGACTGGCTTTGAAGGCATTGAGGCAGTTGATGGTCCGTGGGATGCCGTTGAAGCTGATACACTTGAGGCCTACTTCGCGCATGAATTCTGCTGTCGCTAGGCTCTCCTTGGCGGATTGGGAGGTGCTAGCTAGTTGGTAGAGTTCTGTCAGGGATTCAGGGGAGTTCATCGTCATGGTGGTGGCTGTCTACTGGGGCAGAGGACACATTAGCTGCTCGTGCTGCTGCGAGTTAAGGAATGGAACGACAACTGACCGATAGAGCTAGCCATGATGATCGGGATAGGTTCTGGGACTGCGCGCCTTGTTGGATCTTCCTGTATATAGATTGGATATTCGGCGGCGCGGGGACAGTGTTGGGGCGTGCTGCCGGGGCGTTGATCAGCGCCTTGAGTTGATGGGATAGTTTGGACATTCTCTTTCTTTTGCGACTGCCACCTTGAACTCTCATTGAGGTTGGGGATACGAAAACGAGGTGCAGGCGGGACGGAGGTCATACGCAGGCCGATGTGCGCTTCCCATGTCCTTATCTACTGCCTCGGCTTCCAGAACTGGCCCCGAGCACTGCCGACAAGCCCCGCCCAGAATTCTGATTGGCCAGCACGTGGTAACGCTGTCGGAGCGGGTCAATGCCTCTTCCGGGGAGCTCGCTAGGTTTTAAAAGAGATCTATAGTAGCCACGCCAGTTGTTACTAATATTACTATGCAGACACATTGAGAATCATGGAGAGTAAGGACCAAGAGGATGGTCAGACAGTAGTAGCAAGGTAGCGATAGCAGTACGCTTATGTATCGCGAAATCAATCACGATTCGTACTAAGTATTACTGTTGACCTCAGATAATGCAACACAACATTTTAGTCTCATCGAAGCTGTATATACTCTATACATCTGAACATCATACTAACATATAAATAATAGTAATCTAGTGTACACCCCCATCTAGTCTAACGCAATGTAACCAACTCCTCAGCACTAGTAGGATGAATAGCCACACAGCTGTCAAAGTCCTTCTTCGTTGCGCCCATCTTCACAGCGACGCCGAAACCCTGAAGCATCTCTCCCACTCCCAGACCCAGGATGTGCAAGCCAACAACCTTCTCCTCCGGTCCGGCGCAGATCAGCTTGAATTCGGTTGGGTTCTTCTTCTTCTCCTCGGCTGGCATCACGTCGTAGTACATGGCTGTGAACCGGGTGTGGTAGATCTTGATCTGGTCATCGCCGTAGCGCTCACGGGCTTCGGGCTCGGTGAGACCCACGGTGCCAACTTCGGGGTGGGAGAAGACCACCGTGGGGATATTCTCGTAGGAAAGCTTGGAGTCGCGAACTTCGTCAGGACCAAAGAGACGGTTGCCGAGTTGGCGACCGGCGGCAATAGCGACTGGTTTGGTATTAGTTGGGGCACGAGACAATGAGGGATGGAAGGGGACAGCATGGAGGGGGAAAAACATACCAGGAGTCAACTCGGCGTGACCAGTCACATCACCCAGAGCATAGACACCGTTGACACTGGTGTTCTGATATTCATCGACTTCGATATGGCCGGACTTGTTCAGCTTAACGCCGGGGACATCGAGGTTCAGGTCCTCAACCTCGGGCAAGCGACCCACGGCCCAGAGGAGCTCGTTGACCTCCATTTCCGACCCGTCATTCGAGATAAGCTTGAGCAGCTTGTCCTTGCCCTTACCATCACGGATGAGCTGCACCTCCTTGAGACCAGGGTGCTGCTTGTGGATGTGGATGCCAGAGGCCTCGTACCGCTCAGTCATGGTCTTCTGAATCATGGGGTCGAACTTGCGCAGGAAAGTCTCGCCACGGATGAACATGTGCGTCTCGCATCCAACGGCGCCCATCACACCGGCCAACTCCACTGCAATGTATCCCGCACCGACAACGGCAATCTTGGGCGGCAATTCCTCGATCTCGAAGAAGCCATCGCTGGTGATACCGTGCTCGGCGCCCTTGACGTCCGGGATGCTGGGCCGTCCACCCACCGCAATCAGGATGTGAGGGGCCGTGTACCGTGCTTTGGAGCCATCCTCGAGAGTCACCTCGATGGTCTTGGGCTCGACGAAACCGGCGCGGCCGTGGACAAGATCAATGCCCTCGCGACCCCAGTTGCGTTCGTAGATTCCATTCAACCGCTTGATGGTGGAGTCGCGGATTTCCTTGAAGTGGCGGTAGTTCTTGTCGACGTTCTCGGAGACGTCGTAGCCGTAGTGCTTGGCGACGTGGAGAGTCTCGTTGATGGAGGCGAAGTTCCAGGTCATCTTCTTGGGGACACAGCTGCAGGGATAATACTGCGTTAACAACCAGGTTCTCTCACATAGTAGCGTGGAAAGGGAGGAAGAAGGAGCATCTTACCCGACATTGACACAGGTACCTCCGGAGCGACCACTTTCTACAATCAATGTCTTCGCGCCATACCAGCCGGCGGCTCTGCGTCCGCTACCACTACCACCGCTACCACCACCAATGACGATATAGTCATACTGCTTGACCTCAGTGGGAGCCATGTTGTTTGCGTCAGCAGCCGAGGAGGAGGAGGATGAGAAATGTCTAGTCAGAGTAGAGAGTCGGGATGCGACCGGAGACGAGGAGTGGAGAGCCAGAGTGCTGCGTCGGGGAATAACGGTCGAAGGGGCGGCTGTAGCAATGCCTTTACCCTGGAGCAAAGGTGTCGCGACGATGGGAGAGGAGCGGGCGAGGATGCTAGTAGTTGGGGAGAGAAGGAGCCGGTTCTTAAGTAGAGCCTGGGCGGGACGAGGACGGAGAGAGGGGCAGGAGAGCATGGAGTGCTGATGTGAGGGAGAACAACAGCCACTGACAGGCAAGAGAACTTTAAGGTCGGAGGGCGGGCGGAGGGGCTCTCAGAGGGGGGGAAAAAAAGAGCTGAGGGAGAGAAAGAGAGGGATTGATTAGCTGGCCGGGGAATGGCGTCAATGACGGAAGCGCGCCATTAGTCAGTCACTTTCAGTTCAACGATCAACCAGTATGCTCAACTCTGATTAAAGGCCAATTACTACTAAGTACTACTTACTAGACTATGGGGTACGTGATCGGGGAATAATATCCGGAAGAAGCAATTATTGGATCATCCACGCTGATTCTGACGCAATGGGCGAAGCTGGCAGGAAATGTCTATCTAGTAAGTATTTCTGATTCCCCGACTGTCGGGGTTCACGTGACAGAGACGCTGGGGAAGTTGATGACAGTGATTGATAAGCAGCCAAACAGTCTAGACTTACTTTATTTAACTACGTATCTATTGACTGCAGAGGCGGTTAGAGATTACGAGTCTCTAGTGAATCTGTATATCATTCCCAAATCATGATTCTACAGCTACTGTCTATGAAGTGGCAATGGCTCCAATAAATGCTATTTCGATCTCGATATATAGAAAGCGAAAGCTTTTATAAAGTTCTCTTTATCTTGCCAAGGGGCCTTTGCAGTACTCTCATGCTTCCTTCCATGCCAGCATACAAACTCGCCAGTCTATTTAGTACCAGTTCAGAAAGGATCCTCACCATCATAATATGGCCCACCTTCCACATTAAAAATAGCAAGACGGGTCACCGTAAAGTCTGTTTGTCGTTCCTGCTGATCCCCATGCCTGATATCAGATCCTTCATGCTTCCTCGTGACTTCTTCATACTGCCCTGATCTCCGACGAGCGGCCGTAGCTGTGCCCCGGAAAAAGGTAGCTTGACTGGTGATAGGGTCAATTCTCACTCCTACCCTCGATTGAGTAGGGTCCCCCACGTAGTTAAGGTAGTCCGTCTGCCCTGTGTCACTTTCGCATATGGGCAATGAAGACCTGGTGTCCTCTCCACTCCATCGAAAGAGATCAAAGCTTGGCTGAAGCTGGAAGAGAAGTTGCGGAAGAGCGATCGCTGATCTTTGTATCTTCTCTGGCTCCTTTCCCTCGTTTGCAGCAGGGGACTGCGTACCACCAGAGAAGAATGCCCCCACAACAACTCTGGTCGAGTCCGGGCCTTGATGTCCCAGGAGAAGAACAAGATGCGACCGATGCTTCGGGTCATCATGGGTAGTAGGCTGTAATACATGGCTTAGACCAAGGCTGTCCGTCAGGCTTCCAGACGTCCAATCATGGCACTTTGAAAAGGTGACTGGCTTAACTTTCCGATTCCAGTCGGTTTTCTCATGGATTTCGAACGGTGGGACGAACAATGAGACTGCGCGAAGAATTCCATCCCAAGCGGAATCTGCTGATGATTCGGTATCTAGGCTTAGTAACTCGGTGGTCGGCGAAGGTTGGAATAGTGCTGCCCAAAGTTGATGAAACCATTGCTCTAGATTTGGCTAATGTGCACGATATTGTTAGTCAATCTAGCAGAGGCACTGGAAGATAGTAAACAGGATCGTCATTACCAAGATATCTAGAGCCCTGAGAACCAAGGCGGGGGCCAGGGACTCGTCCTGGTCAAGACAGAACGATCGGGCCAGGACGTTAGCCAGTTCTTCCTTCTCTGGAGTAGACCCATCCAAGGAACCGTAATGAAAACTGCGGCCCCAAGTCGTTTTGTAGACTCTGAGCCTCATGATCAGGCAGAGTAAATCAGCCAAGTCGTTGACCTTCATCTGAAACTGCACTTTCCTCCCGTCGAGTAAGCGTTCCGCCAGCGGCGTCAGCTTCTCAGGGGTTGCAGCCAATTTAGGATGGCAGGGGCATAGTGTACGCATAGTATCGATCACATCGTCAGTAACGAGGCTGGCGAAACCAGTGGCGTGTGGATGTGAGATTGCCTGAGGACTACTGAGGCCGATGCTTCGAAAGATCCGATTAATCCTAGCTCTGCAGTTACAATTCTCCCGAAAAGCCCCCCAACGACGACCGAAGCCGTCGTCTTCGATCCCGAGAAGCTTTGTGCCCTGAAGAGAGAGCAGGATCAGCGCACTCTCAAAGGCTGGCAACTCTAGCTTTCTATCGCCTACTCCGGAGAGTGGGAAAGGATGATAGGCGTAGAAGCAGAAACAAGACCAGAGGACATCAATAGCTGTTTCTGGGATGGTGGTATCCGGATAAGTCCTGGCAAGGTGAGTTTGAAAGCTCTTTTTCGTCCAATCTGGAACAGTAATCAAGAATTCTTAGTTTGTATACAGTATGGGGTACCCGACTATCTCACTGGAGTTGTCGAGCTCTCATGTGGGTAAGGATACGTACAAGGTTGCTTCTGGGACGCGTCTTGAATGCTAGATGTGTAGAAGATGGCCTGTGGTGTCACAGTGATGGTTCCTTCTTGAACTAGACAGGTGTGTAGATTAGAAAGCACAGAATCTGAATAATTCTGGTCAGCACCGTTATTTCATCCCTCAATCATACCAGCTATTTACCGACTAACCCGGTGTGGTATTGCGAAGGAACTGATCAAACTTCTTCTTCTGATCTTTGAAGAGTATGTTGAACGCTATCTTATCCAAGATGGCCATCATGACTGTTGTTCTGTAGGTCCCTCAGGGGAGGAGGAAGCGGTTTAGCCCAGGGATTCCTTTCTTTGTACAACAGATTCGTGGGCAATGAATCATACGACTTATGAATCGCCTTGTTGGCATTGATTAATCAATGGGGCCGATGCGACATGGGGGCTACAGCTAAGGTGGCCAAGGCGGAGAGCCTAGCAGCTACTAAGTAGATAGGTTAGTACCCAAGAGCCTCTCCACTGCGAAGACTACTAGAGAACTTAGTACCTAGTAGCATTCCCCCTAATTATCCACAGACCAGTTAAATTGTTTTGTTTGCTGGCTAACCAACTCAGCCTTGTTACTGACCCACCTAATTTGGAGTTCAAGGGTCTCTACCTTACCTTGGCACCTTCTTAGTTCATGGCGACTACTTCATTTCGCAAGGCGCAGTGGACAAGGTTGGCCTGATGTCGGATATTAGCAGCTCTTGACGGAGCACTACATTCGATCTGTATAGAGACCATAAGGAGAGACTCTACTCCCTCTAAGTACAAGTTTAGATCGACTTGTCGGAGGTTCTCTTTCACCTGCTTCGATAATTGACAGACGATCTAGGAGCTTACCGCAAGCTTTTACTCACGTCATCTAGGAAGGATCACAGAACTACTGGGCTGTGCAGTCCTGTCAAGTAACGGTTGTCGATTGGCCCCCGTTCTTAAGGAATGATAATCACCGTACCTTGAGGCGCTAGGTGATCCTAATGGGGGCCAGAATCATCGGAAGTCTGCGGATCATCCTTAATTTCTATACAATAGAAGAAAACCCTGTGGTCCTGTAACATGTCTGCTATCTAGTATCATCCATCTGAGCCCTGGGTGGTCGGGTCCTGCATTGGAAATCATGATAGATATCCTACATTCACTCCTAGCCACGGTTAACGAAGTGATCAACCGCTTCAATTCCTATTATTTGCAGGGACTTTAATATCAACTCCAATAGATTCTATAATCAAACAAGTGGGAAATTCACATACGAAAAGGACCCTGAAGCTGCCCGCCCCCAATACTTACTCGGTGGGGACCTCCCTGTCCTAGATGCCTGTAGGGCTCCTCGATTCAAATTAGTCCTGTTGGTCCAGGGTCCAGGTATAGAATGCTAGGCGATCGGACATGCCCTAGGCCAAAGATATGACTTTACAGCCCCTGTTATTCGTTCAATATGTCACCGGATAGTCTCATGTAATGCAATACTACTCCAGTAGCTTCTGAAACCGCCCCCATCCTCTAAATTGAGTACCTCAATACATAGGAGAGCGGCAAACCTATATAATTCTAGTCCGTCAGTTCCTTTTCGTTGCTCCTCCACGCATTCATTCAACTCTAAAACACTCATTTACTGTCTACTATTGCTCTCATCACGCTCATTTTATAGACATTTTGTTCAATCGTTCAATTCGTTCATTGTTATCATTCATCATTTCTGTCTACTGTTACCGTTCCTAAATTTTGTGACAAGATGTGGTTCAGACATATCACCACTCAGAAGGCCGTCGCTTTAGCTTCTTTGCTCCTGACGCCCGGTGTATTAGCAGCTGCCATACCGCCGAGAGAAGTTGACTCGGATTTGACGACGCCCTCATTTGTAGCTGGTGTTCCGATAAACACACACGTCCCTACAACTGAAGCGGATGGCAGTCCATCCTCCGTCCCCTACTTCGGTTCTCCGGACTGCCGTGTAAGTACTAATGAAGCTTATTTCTCTCTTTTTCTCTTCTTTTGGTCGCTACTGAGCTCTGACCGATTTAATTACAGTTCTGCCGTAAAGACGGCACCTCGAAGAGCATCTGGGAGATTCTCACTGGCTCGGACACATCCCAGTCAGGTACTGCTCCCAGGTCTGTTGACGGGGACTCTTTCCTGACAGAGCGATCCAACGTGGATGTGAACTATATTGCTTCCAAGATTCATGAGGTGGACCCCTTCCCCTCGGTTCCTGAAGATAGCCTTTCAGATGATGTTACTCCATCCAAGACCACACGCCAGCCGACAACTCAGGTGAAACGGGCTACTAGAACCACCGGGGATGCCAAATATAACAAGCTTAAGGAAGCGCTCGGGAAAACACCAGAGGTTGGCCAGGGCTATGCCATCAAGATAAGTATGCACTAATGCGCCCCCATTTCCAATTTGCCATACTATCCTCCTAAGTGCAATGTGCAGTGAAGCTAACAAGAGATTGAAACTTCTCTTTAGGGAGTGAACGAGCTCGAGTCGCCGGCAAGAAGGTTCCCGATCATTATTTGATAGCTGTAGGCTACGTGACAGAGAAAACCGAAGGTGGCGTCACCTATCTCAAGTTTGCCTCAGGATGCTGGGACATTCAGCTCGATGGCAAGAAGATCGAGTTCACGGACCGTGGTGCCAGCAGTTGGTATGATTGGAGCGAGACTAAGATGGAGGTGCTCGGTAAGATCAGGTCAGGCGTGGATAACACGGAGATCGAAAGACATGGGGAAGCGATTGCAGCAAAGATGAATAAGAAGGGATATAGCACCCTCTTCAACAATTGTCGGGATTTTGTGCTCAAGTTGTACGCCGAAATCAAGGCTTGACTGGAGAGTTCAGTGTTCAGGCCGGACTTTCTGCCGGTCATATCATGTCAAGAGGTGCTCCGTCATGTATCCAGATAGCATTCGTTATTGTGAGTGTGATAGCTAGAGGTATCTAAGTGTCAGGTGGTTTGGGGTTACTCCCAGAAAGTCAGAGCCTTTCTAGCATTCGTCATATGTAACCGTAAACAAGTCCCTTTGTCGGACATAACGCAAAAAGAGTAGCTCGCTACTAGCCGGCGATGTCCGATCGCAGTAGATCGATTGATTTACGGAGCGCGTAGCTGCCCATGGTTGATTGATTGCTGGGGCCTATTGCTAGCTAGTAGTTATAGTAGTGGTACATGGGGGCCTCGCCAAGGCTGGCCAGATGGGGGACGGAGCATTAACGGCAACTCAAGCCTCTGGCGCTTAGTAGTGCTTATTTATTCACAAGGGTGTTGAATGGGGGCCGAGAATGGCACACGCTCAACCACACAGGCCCAATGTTATCTATATCCTGTTGCTGAAGCTGGTCCGATCAGTGATAGATCTTGACTAGATCATACTTTGATTAGTCTCAAGTCGGTTATTCTGAGTTATTTCCACTACACTGTGGTGTCTACGCCAATGATCAAGAAACTGGAAATAGAAACAGTTCTCAACTTCGGGTATTCACTGGATCAAATGAACGTGACTGATAGAGCGTAATAAGTACAGATGTTCTCCCTGTGGCACTATGTCCAGATCAACATAATCCTATCTAAACACCTCTAACTTGGCGTTGCGCCTATTTTACACAGCTCTACCAACGGAGCTACTAGTAAGACTTCGACAGTGTGGAAATAATCTCACAAAGCGCATTCCCATGACACTTTTCATTAACCTTCTTTTCTATCTCCTTGGTCTCTTCCTCATCGGATTTTTTTTCATCGGCATCCATTCCTGAACCAATTTGCCATTTCTTGTTAGCTTCGCAGCAGATTGAACCATGATAATACTAAGGGAGGCAGGGAGCAATGAATTGTTTAGAACATACTTGCTGCGATAGTGTGACTGTCTCGTTTCACCTGCGTCGTGGACTCGCCGGTGGTCTGTTCGCCTTCGTCTTCATGACAGAACTAAGAATAATCGGGTTAGAGCCCAGCAAAGCCATAGTTTAGCAGGGGGTCATTAGCACTCACCTGACAGTTTGGGGCAGCTTCATAAGGGAGTGAGGTTGGCCTGCCATCCCTTTGGCCTGTAGGCGCTTGCGTATTTGTTATCGTCACAGAGACCGATGCAGGGTCAGCTAACCTTGCGGGGATAGCAGCTGCTGAGATCCCAGACGCCAGGAGCAAAGAAGATAGAACAAAGGCCTTCTGAACAGTGATATATCTGATCCACATTGTGACAACGTATATGCTGATGGTGACAAAGTAACGACTGATGATGATGATGATGAAGAGTAAGGGGTGAAATTGTGCTGTAGTAAGAATGAGTGAGAGTAACGAGGGCAACGGTGGACAAACGAGTGAATGCTAAATGAATGATTGCATAGTTTTAGTAGCAACGAGGAGGGCATGGTAGGGCTATATATAATCATCTGGTTCTCTTATATGGTACTATCAAGACACTTCATCTAGTAGTAGTCCTAGGACAGTAATATTGGGGCGGTTTCAGAAACTACCAGGGTGTAAAATTGTGCCGACTACTTACTCCGACGTAGAAGGAGCAAGTCATGTTAGAGCAGGACTTGGGGGCCAGCATGTTTTCTCTAGCATATGGCATGGAGTCAAAGTAATCCGTGAATTTCTGGTGATTCGGCCCCTGACTGTGGAAGCCTAGCATCTACTGCGTTATTTTCTCTGGAACCGGAAGACTGTTGCACTGAAGGGGCAGCGACTAGTTCAAGCGGACAGGGATGGTGATGACAAGGCTGATCCAAAAGCAACCGACAGACTCGATGAACTCCGAAAGATAATTCATCTCTCTGGACATATTTTCATCCATGTCTACTCGGAATATGCAACGTTGTTGCCAGCTTGGTTGACAGTAATAGCAGTAGCGGGGAATTAAAGTAGTATACGAGAAGTTCATTGTGCCAGCTGAGCAAGAGAAGCTCGGATAACTCTTTCCTGTCATGTAGGATGAGAGAGTACTAGTCTACACCGTAGTGAGTAGCAGTAAGACTGGGGCGAAAATCAGTAGTGACTTTCCATCTATCCGGCCACTACTACGTTGTACATACTATTAGTCTAATTAGGATGAACTCCGTGCGTTGCTCAGCCTCTCTCCAAGACCCACCCTTGATGGATCTGCCGGGTTGTCCCACCATCGTGATGCTTTGTACTACGTAGATACAGACAGCAGTTCGCAGGTGACACTCAAAGCGAGGTCGTCTAGACCCCCCTATCTATGATAGGGGTTACATGGTGGCAGTGTGGTGTCAAAGGCCAGTCCCATGAAGTTCTTTCTGACATCCGGGGTTGAACAGCGGGGCGGGAAGATCGCTTAGCCGCCAGGCATCCGAAGCCAACCGTCAAAGAAGTTGAGGTCTTTGGTTTATGTTGTTACTAGCAGCATCATGGAAATTAGACCTGAGCTCTCCCCTCTAATTGCGGGTATATTAGCCACAGAGGATCTACTAACCAGTGCTACCAGGCAGAGTTCACTGTAAACTCCTCTCTACCAGACTTTGCCATTCTCTCCGCATCATCCACCTTGTCGTTTGCAGCAGCCTCGGCTGCTCTTCACAGTAATCGGTGTCCATTGCCAGCCGTGAAGATAAATAATCTCCCACTGACTTGCAAACTTCTATTTTCTTAGTGAAATGTTTGTCTGCTGGCTTCTGTCCAAACATCCCGAAGGTTGTGAATGTATCCCATAAGCAAATCAGTCGGGAAAGTACCCACACAAGTTCTTTTCAGTGGACAAAAGGACTAGATTAGGGTACACACCTTATTCATATAGTACTGCAATGCCTTTGGTTTGGCCTGATAATTGTGTACTCCAGTGCAAAGGGCCAAAGACAATTGGATTCGATATTATGTTCGCCACGGAGTGACAACTAGTATTGCCAGCAAGTGCCAAACTACAGACTTGCATCATCGCATTCCACACACCCGGCAAGGACCTGGCTTTCAACGTCGAGACTAATGCTGCCAACTGTCCATGGTCTCTTGGATACCATAGACACATTACGGACAAAATCTTGTGCGACAATTGGGTGTTTTAGTAGTTATGCGACCTCGCTTAATGAATTCACGTTCTAGCAGTGTCGCTGGCTTATAAATAGAAAAATTCCGTTCATCCGCTATCTTCCGATGAAGTCTAACAAGCAAAGTATGAGCCCGGATAACTGCTGAAGACATTTGTGATGATCTATAAAGGAATCCAGAGGGAATCCGGAGTTTGAGGGGCAGCCCCACCGATAAGGGCCGGGCGGTTATCGGCGGCGTCTCCGGTGAGAGACTCCATGACTCTCTCTCTGTGTGTCTGACTCTTACACATCCTCTTCTCTTCCTCTTCCTCTCTCTCTTTCTTCCTTCCTTTCACTCCTTCCTGCTACCTGTGCTTCTATCTGGCTCCGCTGTTCCCTCCTTTAAAGAGTAAACTAACACACCGCCCCCCGCCTCCCCAAGATCACCGACCCCACCACCAAAATGGCGGCCTCGGAGCTGAGTCAAGAGCAGCTGGACCAGATCTACGCTTTTGCAGTCGATCTGGGCCGGAAGGCTGGTCAGCTTCTGATGGAAAGCGTCGAGAAGCGCATTGGCGACGGAGTCTCTCAGGCAGTCGAGGAGAAGGACAGCGCCGTCGACATTGTCACCCAGACCGATGAAGGTATGCTTTAACCCGCCCCCAGCCTGCCTTCGACTCGCATCTCACCCACGGGCTGCCCTGCACAGAAGTAGAAGTATTCATTAAGAACGCAATCCAGTCCAAATACCCCACACATAAGTATGTCCCTGAGTCGCCCTTCCCAGCTTCCGCAGTCCACAAAACATCTCCCAGCTGACCTATTCAGGTTCCTGGGTGAAGAGTCCTACGCCAAAGGACAGTCGCGCGACTACTTGATCGACGAGCACCCAACATGGTGCATTGATCCCCTAGATGGTAATAACCCCAGCCATACTCCCTCGTCTGCCATCAATGACATGAAATAACTCGCCTCCTCGAACCAGGAACTGTCAACTTCACACACATTTTCCCCATGTTCTGCGTCTCCATAGGCTTCATCGTCAACCACCGTCCCATCATCGGCGTGATCTACGCTCCTTTTCAAGACCAGCTCTTTTCGTCCTGTGTAAATCGCGGCGCATGGTTAAACGAAAAGCGCCGTCTCCCCCTCATCCGCAATCCGACTATCCCACCCATGCCGCCTAATGCTCCAAGCAAGTGCATTCTATCCTGCGAATGGGGCAAGGACCGTCGCGATATCGCCGACGGGAACCTGTATCGCAAGATCGAGAGTTTCCTGAACCTAGCAGCGGAAGTGGGTAGTCGCGGTGGCAAGGGAGGTATGGTGCACGGAGTTAGGAGTTTGGGAAGCGCCACGTTAGATTTGGCGTATACGGCTATGGGGTCATTTGATATTTGGTGGGAGGGTGGCTGTTGGGAGTGGTACGTCCTTTCAGCCAGGAGTCTTTTCTTCCTCGGGGTTGTGTTTCGCTAATCAAGTGTGGTGTGTAGGGATGTCGCAGCGGGTATTGCCATCCTCTTGGAGGCAGGTGGCCTAGTCACAACCGCTAATCCTCCGGAGGACCCGGAGACTGCGGCCATTGAAGACGTTCGACTCGGCAGCCGACTTTATCTGGCCATTAGGTATGTTACTTCTCACCTTCTGTCCTGTAGCTCAGTACGGCATCTAACTGCAGCAGGCCGGCTGGTCCGTCGGCGACGGAGACCGGACGCCAGACGCAGGAGCGCACCGTGCGGGAAGTGTGGAAGCGCGTGCGGCAGCTGGAATATACCCGGCCGGGCGCGTGAGCACCTCGGCTATAGATATACACCGTCACATACTGCTGATAGAATATCTATAATAGTTACTGTACTAGATAGAGGCGACCAGGAAGGAAAGGGATGAAGACATCATATTGCACTATATACAGCAGCCAGATCCACGTATGTACCTAATCAAACACACGTCATATCTATCATCGGGGGCTCTTTACTGAGCCCTGTTTTGTTATTTTTGGTCTTCCATAACAAGCAATGCACCGGGTATGCGAGAGTCTATACAGGAATGAATCATCGTGAAACATGTCGGATGTGAGGGAATAAGGAGGGGAAGAAGATTACAGAGTAGCCTTCTGCCTCTCCGCCAAATTCTTGGCCACCACCTCCTTGACCATATCCAACAAGCCCGGAACAGCAACCACGTCTTTTCCAGTCCAAAGCTTGGCCTGCTCCAGACCCTGCCAGAGCAGCGCCTCCGAGCCCACAATAACCTTCCATCCCGCGGCATCGGCCAACTCGGCAATCTCCGTCCAGATAACAGGGTGGTAGCACATCTCCAAAATAACGCCCTTGGGCTTGCCATCGTCCTTGGCGCCCAACAACGCCGTCAGGACATTCCTGGCACGAATCTCTTCCTCGGTCTTGGGCGGGTAGTTGGGAATACCCGAGACAATAGCAGCGGGAGTCTCCAGCGTCTTCGCGACCTCCGGATCCGTAACGGGAACCAAGGGCGCCTTATCCGCGGACGGGTTGCGCTGCTGATCCTCCTCCATAATGGCCTGAACCTCACTAGCATCACGGTTCACAATGTAAATCTTGCTGGCGCCGAGCCACTTGCGCATAACGTAGATGGCGGAGCGAGCAGTACCACCACCACCGACAACGAGGGCAGGCTTGCCAGCGAACCGTTCAGCAGCGTTCACGGTGTTCTGGACGAGGGCTTCGCGGATACCGATGCAGTCGGTGTTAGTGCCGACGTAGGAGCGGGAGCCGTCGGCATTGTCGCGCAGGAAGATAGTGTTGCAGGCGCCGGCCTGGCGGGCGTCCTCGGTAAGGTCGTCCAGGTGCGGCATGATGGAGACCTTCCAGGGCATAGTGACGGAGGAGCCGACGAACTTGGGGTTGGCGCGGATGGAGGACAGGAAGGTGTCGATGGGCGGGGAGCGTGTGTACGGGGGAGGGTAGGTGGCGGAGGTGCCGCAGACGCTGGAGAGGGGGATCTGAATCCAGTTCAGCCCGAGGTGGTTGTAGATGGCGGCATGGAGAGGAGGAGAGAGCGAGTTGAGGAGAGGGTGGCCGTAGAGGTAGGCAACGCCATCCCGGTCCTGGGGGATGGTGATGGGTTCTTCGGGTTGGGTGTTGGAGGATGCCATGTTGGACGGGTTGGTAGATTGGCAGCGATTTGTGGGAGATCGCAATGAAATGTTTCGAAAAGGAAGAATTGGGGGGGGAGGGGGATGGGGAAAGAGAGAAGGGGAACTGCGAGGGGATGTTTTAAGGCCCCGCGGGCCACCGATGGCGGAGAAACGTTCGAAGATGGATGGAAGCGGCAGGGTGAACCCTTTCCCGCGCTGGTCTTCCGCCGGCCAAGTGCTTTGCCTAGCCTTAGGCCCTCCTAGTAGTAGTTCAATCTTCCCCGGAATCTCCCCGAACTCAAAATCACGCACGACATTCATTCACCACCAATGAGGTGCAGATCGGCTAAGTCTAAGGAGTTCTCCTACAGGTTGGTACGGGGTAAGAACGCTCGGATACTGCAAGAGAAAAAAGCAACGCTTTGACCTTTTTGTTCAATAAGTTGGGGTCTTACTACTGGCTTCCCCCATTCATGCTGCTTTTATTACAAAATTTGAGTTCACTACCGTGCGCAAGCGCAACATCAAACCCCCGACCACTGTCAATAATGACTTTAAGCGTGAGCAAGGAAGTGATACTGAAAGTGGGCTTTCGTGAAATAATTTGGGCTCCCAGAGATCGCAGTCCTTCGCCCAGCATGATGACTATTAACCACCCCCAGAAGTAACTATCAGCCATGCTAATAATGTACACACACGGAGCAGGCATGAGGAGCTCAAACTCGTTTACTCGATTCATGGACCCACAGGTTTTAGCCGCGACAACAGAACCCTTGGCACGAAAGCCGTGGTAAATGGTTCGTCTGCTTCTGCCCGGGTGTTCATGTCCGGCTTCTACAAGTTGTCTTGGGGGAGGGGGGAGTTACTGGATTCTCTCAATAGATGTGACCTTGCATCATTTGTGCAAGTATTTTTAACATCAATCCCCATGTGGTGGCTATATCATGGGTAATTTAGTGAGTTATTGCACTTCTAAGGCCGACATTATTCGTTCCTACAATGGAGGTGGCTGCCCACCTATGTGCCGTTACTTGTATGCCAGATATGGGCTTGCCAAGGTGACATACTTCGAGGAAAAGAAGCTGTGGTAGACATTGGTGCGTAAAAGGGATGCCCACCCTCTAGCATGAGCCTGTTTCTAGCTGGGTATTGGAGGACACCAATAGGTTCCTTCTCCCCCATATTAAATCACGTGAGTAGTATGCAGAGGATTCGCTCGCCGGTTATCGACCCGGCGATAAACGCGCCGACGACTTTCCCGCCTGATAACGCCACCCTTGACCATTTCGCAATTCTTATCGTCAAGCTCGTCCTCTCCCAGTCACTCTTTCACAGAAGAAATGGTGACGGAGGAACAGTCGGCTCCGCCACCCGAACGCGGGATGAGCACGCCAGGCGATCTCAAGCGGAATCCGCTAACCCCAGAGCAATTGCGGAGAATAGTACATACTATGATCACGGTTCCTCTAGTTCGGAGCTGACACGATATTGAATCCAGGAAAACAATCGCCAGAAAGCCATAGCAATACGAGAACAACGCGAAGCCGAACAAGCTCGAGCTCACAATGCTGATCCTTCGTCCACCAAAGGTGTCAAGCGAACCTACTCCTCCATGACTGCCTCCGATCCTCCGGCGACTCTGCGCGATGCGGCCTCTACAGATAATCGCCCCCTAGATGGCATCAAGCCGGCGCGCAACTTTACCAAATTCGTTGAATACGACTTCTCCAAGATCACCGACACGAAGGGTGGGTTCTTGACCGAAGAGGATGACCGCTACAACAAAGCCCTTCATGTTCGGGATGAGAAGGCGGAGCAGAAGCCAGCGCACATGACGCAGAAGGAATGGGAGCGACAACAGCTGCTAAAGAATCTCCATCGAGATCGTGCAGGACCCTTCGAACCGGGGCTCAGTGTGTTGGATGAGCGGACACGACAGAAAACGTGCCGAGAGTGTGGCAGCTTAGAAATCGACTGGAAATGGGAAGAAGCGCTCCGGTGCTGTGTCTGCCATGCTTGCAAGGATAAATTTCCGGAGAAATACAGTCTACTTACCAAGACCGAGGCACGAGAGGACTACCTCCTGACCAATCGTGAGTATCCCCCTGCACAGGTTTGCGGCATGGTTTGCCACTGAGCGTTCGCTGACCACGGGCCCAACTGCAGCCGAACTTCAGGATGAGGAACTCCTCCCACACCTGGAGCGCCCGAATCCGCATAAATCAACGTGGAATAACATGATGCTGTACCTACGGTATCAGGTCGAAGAGTACGCCTTTTCCGCCAAGAAATGGGGCTCACCCGAAGCCTTGGACGCGGAGTTTGAGCGACGCGAGAATGAGAAGAAGCGCCGGCGGGAGGTCAAATTCAAGAGCAAACTTGAAGACCTTAAGAAGCGTACGCGAGTCGATGCATACCGACGTAGCCGGCAAGGAGCGACCGGTGGTAATTTTGGAGATGACCTGGGGGGTGGTGGACGACATGTACATCAGTGGGGAAGATCGGTCGAAGATCCCAAGACGGGGATTGGGGTCAAGAAATGCGTTGACTGCGGGATGGAAGTCGAAGAACTCGAGTTCTAAATCATCAATGAACATCTTCCTGTACATACAAAGTCGTCGCATTGTCCTGTCATTCTGCACTTATCCGAGACTCCGAGTGTACGTCGACTCGGTTGCCAATTCCTGCCTCAGGTAGATACCGCAAAGCGCCAAGCGACCTGGCTCCGCGTATTCTTACCGAACAGGCCCTCCGTAATCTAAGTACTCTACTAATATTTGGAGGGTATCATCAATAACTTTCCACAATGGAAAGAAATAGGTACGAACGAGAGGAATTAACCAACTATCCCAGGTGCATAAGATCCTGGAAGCATGCCAGGATGTTCACCAAGATCATCCCGAGTCAATGCCGCTTCGGCCGGGACTATACTCAATCCAGCCGACCCGGGGATCCACCAAGGTCCCTCGACTTTCCCAGCCGGGCAGGAGGCTGTTACATGCGGAGACAGCAAACAGAATAACTAATGAATGGTTCGCGTTCTGATGTAAGGTTAAACTAGCCTTCGGGGACTGCTTTCCCTCTCAGGCTGCGTCAGCTTTTCTTCCTCTTCCTCTTCCTCTTCCTCTTTCTCTCCCCTCCTCTTCTTCCCCGACAATACACAGACCCTTCTGCCCACTCTTCACTTCCTCCATCCAGTTTTATTCTTGCATCATCTGCCACTTGTTTCCTCGATCAACTACACTGGAGGACTGCAAACAGTTCATCTCTTTGATGGATTTCTTCATGATGGATGGCGCAATTACGCTTGTCGGGGTGAATGGTGAAGAATGGGGAATAAAGATTATTCAAAGATGACGAATACATCGATGTCTGCTAACACTCGCTGGTCGCTGAAAAGGCAAAAGAAGCAACAGGTAGAAGGGAATCGAGAATATACAACCAATGCCCCCGCCCCTAGATGTCGGTCTTGAACGATGTTAGGCGCGCCTTGATCGCCGCCTCCGACTCATCGGTGTCCAGCTCCCGAAGAACACCACTGCCAACATCATATATCAACCCGTGGACCTGAAGACCCCGATCCTGTACGGCTTCCAGGATTACATTCTTCTCCTTCAACAGCTTGACCCCTTCCAGAACATTCAACTCGACCAGCTTAAGGTTGGCTTCGTCGGCCGGCAGCGAGTTCAGCAGATCCAGGTGTTTCGCGCGGAGCTGGCGCAAAGGCAGCAGCCAGGGATCAAGAATACCCAGTTGTTTGTTACCCAGTGCTGCAGCAACACCACCACAGCTGGTGTGGCCGCAAAGGACTACGTGCTTGACCTGCAAGTAGCGGACAGCATATTCGATCACAGCCGAAGAGCTCAGGTCGCCGGCATGGAGGACGTTGGCGATATTGCGGTGAACAAAGACATCGCCCGGTTTGAGACCAAGAAGGGTGGTCTCAGGGCACCGAGAATCAGAGCAGCCAATCCAGAGGATCTCCGGGTGCTGGCCGACGGCGAGTGTGGGGAAGAGCGAAGGGTCCTCCTTGGCAATCTGCGCTGCCCAATCCTTGTTCTGATGCAGAGCAGAGGTGAAGCGATCTGAAGAGGCAAAATTAGCACACGCTGGCGGCTTGGTGGCTGAAAAGCAAGCGGTTTGTCGATATGAAGTCGTGATTGGGTGGAAAAGAAGACGGCGAGGGGTATGAGGAACACCGGCTCCACAGCCCTGGTACATTTGTCGCATTCGCAAAGCACGCCTCGTGAAATTCATAATCATAATGGCGTGAAGGGGCTATGGAAAACAAGAAAGAGAGGGGTTCGCTCAATCGGAAAGACAAAAGAACCGCAGTCAAAGGAGGATGAGTCACTCTGCCTGTGGCACAAAGGGGGTTGGCCTTGTGGGATCACGGAGCCAAATCCAACAATCACGATCTGGCACTGAAGGTATGCATACGCTCAATGAAACAGTGGTACAGGAACAAGGATGCAAAGATACGGTGCAAGTTCACGGTGCTCGTGGAGTTGGGGAGGGTGGATAAATTTCGTGGGTCGCGGCCGCTTTGCGAATCTGTCCAGGAACATGTCCAGGAACGCCAAGAAAGCATGCCTCCTGGGTTTGTTCTCACGTACCTGTGCTGGTGGTCGACGCCATGATAGCTGATTCTGGAGAGAGCTGATCGAGGGAAGTCTTGCAATAATATGACGGTCGGATACTTGGATTTGGAAACTATGGAGTATTCTGAGCTGGCAAGGGGGCACTCCCTTCCTTCTCCCCGCCGGAATCCGGGGGAGATTCTCCTGCCACTTCCAGACCTGCAAACAGTGCAAACTCTCACCACGTGAGGGCCTCACCGGAGCCCCGAAAGTGCCCGTCGGTCATGCTACTCTCCAATCATGCAATCACAGATAAGCATCGAATAATTGTCTGATCACTGTTTGTTCTATCTCTTGCTCTGTCCCGCTGTCTTACGAGCCACGCCGGAAGCCCGATCGACTAGCAAACGTCGCATGACCGCTCGTGTATACCACAGCCTTTTCAGTCCAGTGGATAATCCCATCGATTTGGCTCAGCCTGCCTGTGCATTCTGATGTCCCAAAACACACAGCTCGACCTACTTCCTTCTGCCCGGTCCTGCTTGGTTCGACTGAAAAGACCGCAGTCTGGTCCAACAAGCCCACAGCCTGCAAATTACGGCATGCCTGTGTTGTAAGCAGAACGCGGCTCCCGATTCCGCTTCGCTCTGCTCTGCTATTCCTATCATTCATCTTTGCTATGGTGTCACCGCGTCGATGCTAGGTGTATCGGCCCTAATTTCGCGAATTGCGGTGAGTGAGCCCATTTGACGTGGTAGGATCCTCGGAATTTCAACCCCGCGGGGTGTGTAAAGCTGTAGACCCCCACGTAAGCGTCGATATCATCCTGAGACTCGTGTGCAGTAGCTGTTCCACTACGCTTATTCGAGATAGAGAGCTGGATTCTGTCCTACGAACTTTAATTGTCTTACGACATAATGGCTGTGATTTCTCATTCCGTAAGCTGTGCCCATGAATAACATAAATAACAATCGATGCACTCCTCGCAATTAAAAACTTATTTCTTCTCGATATACTGGCTGAAAATCTGGCCGATCTGTTTCGCACTGTCCTTCGGGATCCTCTTCTGGCCATGTTCGTAGTCGACGTAGGTCGACCCAAACCGGGTTTCGTAACCTTCAGCCCATTCGAAGTTACTAATCCAGTCAGTAAATAAGCACGCACAATGCATCCAGGGAATAAGCATATCGCAGTACTTACTCCATCAAACTCCAAGCCATATAAGCCCTCACATTCACCCCATCCAGCGTGTACGCATCAGCCATAGCAGCAATATAATCACGGAAGTACTGCGTCCGGAATTCATCCTTCAGCAGCTCCTCCACCGGCAAGTCATTCTCACCCTTCAAGCTCGTCCCATTCTCAGTAACGTAGATCTTAGGCTGACCGTATCTATCGCTTAGCCATTTCAACAGCTTCCGGAACCCAAGTGCATACGGTCTCAGCCATGCAGACTGTGTCTCTGGGCCGATGAACTCGCCCTTCTTGTTCTTGAGCAGGATCTCCAGATTTCCGGCAGTATCGTTGGGATCCGCTTCGCCGGTTTTGGCTTTGATGTAGTTGGCGCAGTAGTGGTTCATGCCATAGAAGTCATTGCTGCCGTGGACGAGAGCGATGTCTTCTGCGGTCCAGCTGGGGAGTCGGTCGCCAAGCTGCTTTATCATGCTGTCTGGATACCTTCCATGATAGATGGGGTCTGCAAACCAGGAAATGGCGAATTCGATCTTGCGGTCGCAGGCTTCGATGTCGGCCGGATTCTCGGGATCCCAGGGCTCAGCCCAGTCTCCTATATATATAGGCCGCGAATTGAGCAAAGTAAATTGGAAGTATAAGTCAACAGACAGAACCGAGGAGTGTTATACATACCGTTAAGTGTGATCCCGATCTCCCCACCATCTCTACTCTTGAACTCCTCTCGGTAGATCTTCACCGCAGCTCCATGAGCCACGAGGATATTGTGCCCCACGATCCAGCACTCCCTCGAGCTATCTCCCTCTGCGCTCTTGCTCCGATCACTCGTCCGACCGGGAGCAAACTGACCGACGTTATACCCAAGGACACTGGAACACCACGGCTCATTGAAGGTGATCCAATGCTTGACTTTTGAGCCCAGGGCCCGGAACATGACTCGCGCGTAGTTGGCGAAATCTGCAACGAACTCCTCCTTGTTGAGGAGCCCACCGTAGCGCTTGTCTAATGCATCGGGGAGATCCCAGTGGAACAGTGTCACAAGGGGTGTGATCCCCGCTGCTAGAAGATCGTCGACGAACTTGACATAATGTTGGACACCCTTATCGTTGATGGGGTCGTTGCGGCCTCCGAGGGGAATGATGCGCGACCTGGATGTTTAGAATTCAGTTCGGTTCATTACCCGTCGGTCATGACATCATTCTCACCATGAGATTGAGAAGCGGTAAGCCTGAGCACCGCATTCCTTTAACAGTGCGATGTCTTCAGCTGTACGGTGGTACGAGTCGCATGCTACGTCTCCGTTGGCTCCCCCGGCTATCTTGCCAGGGATTTTGCAGAAAGTGTCCCAGATAGAAGGACCACGGCCATCTTCGGTTACTGCGCCTTCAATCTGGTAGCTGTGGATGAGCAAATTAGCACTCTGCTAGTGAAATGCAGCTTTGGCTGAGTGGGGAGAAGAACACGGGTGGAAAAATACCTGGCAGTCGCGAAACCCCAGAGAAAGTCCGGAGGCAAGGTTGAAGCTGTTGCTGAACCCATTTTTGAATGTCGGAAGGTGAGACAATTTCAATGAAGAAGGGTATCAGAATCAGGCAGCGACGATGGGATGGATGTTTATATACTACATCATGTTGGATGTCCGCCAAGAAGGATGGATCCGCGCTAAAGAGAGTGGAGAAAGCGGAGCGAGGGCAGTACGACATCAAGCAAGAAATGACTGGGATTCAGAAATCCCATGATCCAATCCTGTCTGAGTTCAGGAGACCAACTGGAAGTACTTAGTAGTCATTGAGGGGGGATGGAAGTTGCTGGGGGGGGCGGCTGGACGGGCCGACCTCCGAAGTACAACAGGCATAGCGCGGTTTACTACTTTGCTACTACTGTATACTACTTATTACTACTAACCATCTACCAAGTATACCACGATGGAACAATATGGCGGGGTTGCCAAGATATAGTCCTGTGGTAAGTGCACCCAGAACCAATTATTTATCCATGCTAGTCTGCGCCACCTAACGAGGCGTGGATGTGCGTTGGAGATGCATTTCCGATTGATGCCTCTGCCAGGTTCCGAGATGGGACTGGGTGACGTATTTATTGTCAACACAGGATGCTGATCCAAGAAGTTACAATTCTACTACGGACTGATTTCCTGTTCTACAAGACTCCCAGCCTCATGGTAATTTGGACAATATTGCCCAAGTTCATTGATCCTTTCACTACTCAGTTCATTCAGTTTGTATTTCTATTGTTCTTATGACATGTTGGTGAACGCGTTGGTTGTTGATCAATAGCTGCGGCGATGGACCGCGGAGGCATCTGTTAGTAGTATCGACCGAGTCAAGTCCCCCCCTCATGCAGACTTGAATTGCATAGGCCGCGGGCTAATCTACGAATCAAATACCAAGCGAGCATGTTTGACAGGCACGTCAGTGTGACTGGGTTTTTGCCATGGAGCATGCGACTCCGAAGGCGTCATCAACAGAGCTGAATAGTGACAATCCTGAACCGAATCGCTGTCTCACACACACGGTTCCGATTTTGAGCAAGGCCGACAGTATCGGGACAAGATGAATGGACCAGAAAGTTACCGACGGGCTCATGCATGACATTGAGCCGAGGAAGCAAGGAGAGATCTAACAATGTGCTTGCAGGTATTTCCCGAGAACCCCCCCTAGATGGATGGCAGGCACTCTATAGTGTGGAACCTATCGGGCTCGATAAATTCTTATGTAAAAGTACTCGATGCATATCCTGCAGGAGATGAGGCATCTCAGAGACAGGCAGCCTGGCAGTCATTCCTCTGGAGAGAGACGCGTGCGGTTAAATATTTTCTTGACGATACTAAGGCTCCCTGCCATGTGATGCTGCGGGTTTGTCACTAGAATACTATCCTCTTGATGGATCTCTCAGTGATGACTTCTGTTAGAAAAGTAGAAAGTAATTCTTAGAAGCTCTGATCTGTTACTTCTAGAGTTCAGCGCAGTCACACCTCCATTGCTTTGGGTAAGGGGGCAAATGCCAGAATCCAGATTTGACTACCCATCTATGACAAGACAACTAAAGAGAGCAATCCAAGAGCTGTGATATGCCAGATAGCCTGAGCCAGATAAGTAAGTCTGTAAACAGGCCCTCGTACACTGTCAGCATACCGTATGAGGCACAAGTGCTATTCTGTACGGAGGCGGCCGGTCAGTTCCAAGGCAGCAACAAGATGGTTATGGTGCTCATCTTTGCTTCTAAACCCAAAGCATTCCCATTAGTAGGACGTATAACTTAGTGCAGTGCGAAGCATCCAATTTAGATGGAATGGTCATCTGGGGTGGTCTCCTGTCGTGCCTTGTTTGGCAGGGAGGTGGATGGCCGAAACCGGTCTCCGCCTCATGGTATCTGACAACTCGAGGTCGGAGTATGCCATGTAGAAACAGGATAGGGAATCGGTACAAGCCGTCCGCGCTTGCGGGAGATCCATGAGTAATACGCTATGATCCACCATGAACTTGGGGGCTTGTCGATATGAAAGTGGCTTGATGTTGAGGATGATCACGGAGTGGCGTCCGATCGGACCAAGATGGGTGAGCGACGGATGCGGGCTGTTCTCGGCCAGCAAGGCAGGGGCCTGGGCTATACTATGCGGGCCGGTCTCAGCGCACCGGCATGTCTACTATTATTATTATTTTTATTGTTGTTGTTATTGTTATTCCTTTCCGAGGAACAAAAAGTAATGCTGTCTAGAATGTCGGGCTTTGATGTAAGTATAGTGCTTTGGCGATAATGACTTTGTCTTGCACACCTTGTACTTCTCAAATTAGAGAGGAATAATCTCAATCTCTAGAGCAGAGCGAACCAAGGGTTGCGACCGGGTTGATCCTCCCCGGAGAGAGTGGGACTAACAGTGGGGGGAGGAACCAGATACTATGGATAGAAATTGTAGTGCACTAGTACACTGATAGACTAGTATAGCAGTATAGCAGTATAGGTACTAGAGAGAAGGTTTAGTTACTTGGGTCAGCACCACAACTGACCAAGTCTCGAGATACGTAGTTTCTAGTAGAGATGATGGTTTCCCAACGTTTCCCAGTTTTTGTCTGCTTTGTTTGCGGGAGGCCAGAGAGATCACGTGCACCGAGCGCAGCACCGGAAGCGAAAGCGATCGAGGATCGAGATCGGAGACGCCATCCTCGCCTCATTCCACCCTTCCAACCCCTACTGGGAAAAAGAGATGCTCCCAACACTATGAGCGCACTTGAGTCAATCTCGCTACCGCATTCCTCTGCATTCCACTCCTTAGGCCGACATTGCTGGCCCGAGTTCGGTAAACTATCTTTTAATGCTCCAGCTCTGGCGAAACCTGCCCAAATCCATCATAAACAAGCACAATAGCAAGCATGGCGGTCCCAGCATATAAGTCCCGCCCTCGACCGGGTCAACATCTTAGATCGTATTCATCGCACATCCCTCCCCTGCTCATACTGGGTTATCTCGTTGATTATCCGCCTCTTCTTCCAATCCTGGCACTTCTCCCAGCATGAAGTGGTCCCATCCCAACGCGCTGGTTCTGCCAGTCCTGTCGTGGCTCGTCCAGTCCTCCTCCTCCCGCATCGTTGATTTTAGACTCGACTTGACATGGGAGGATAGCAATGTGGCGGGTATTTCCCGTAAGGCAATTCACACCAATGGCCAAGTCCCAGCACCGAATATCCGCGTGAACCAAGGCGACCAGGTGAGAGTTCTAGTCAACAACTCAATGCCATTCGGCACCACGGTCCACTGGCACGGTAAGCTCATCGCAGCGCGGCAATACGCCTCTCCCAAACCTCGACCCTTGTCCTGTCGGATACTGACTTATACGAACAAGGTATCGCTCAGTATGGCACCCCATGGTCAGACGGGGTCCCGGGGCTCAATCAAGAAATGATCAAGCCTGGTGAGCAATATAAATATGAATGGACGGCCACCGACTACGGCTCCTACGCCTATCACGCCCACACAAGAGCTCAGATGGACGATGGTCTCTATGGTGCTATCTATGTAGAACCGCGTTCAGACGTGCAGAGACCGTTTAGCAAGATCAGCACCGTCCCGTATGAACTCCAGGCCATGCTGCAAGCTGAAAAGAACACCCATCCAATCATGCTCTCCGATTGGCGAGCTTTCACCTCCGAGGAGACTTTGCAGATCGAAGAAGACTCTGGCGTTCAGGCGACCTGTGCCAATGCCATCTTGATAAATGGTAAAGGGGCGGTCATCTGCCCCCCGCAGGACCACATCAATGCTCTCACCCGATCGGGTGAACGGACTGCGCTTGGAAATAAAACCATGTCCGATATGGGGTAAGTCTACTAGCTTCGGCCTTGAACTCGACCGGTTCACTCACCATATACCAGCTGTATGCCACCCCTTGCAGCCCGTCTGGGCGGATTTCCGTTCGACGAAACAAAAATCCCGTCGGGATACTACCAGGGTTGCGTACCGACCGATGGGGAACAGGAAGTGCTTTCTGTCGACCCGAGGTCCCGATACGTCAGCTACGACCTCATCAGCCTACCTGGCACGTCCAACTTGGTTTTCTCTATCGATGAACATCCTATGTATCTCTATGCGGTCGACGGCCGCTATGTCGAGCCCCTAGTGGTCGACGCTATCAATGTGTACGCCGGAGCGCGGTACTCGGTCCTTGTGAAGCTAGACCAACCTGTTAGCATATATACCGTCCGCGTTGCTAACAAGTTCGCAAACCAAATCATCAACGGCACCGCCATCATGTCCTACACCGGCTCCCAGCCAAGCCAGTTCAACACCTCCGCACCGTACATCAATGAAGTCGGCACTGCGCTTGGTTTCAACGGCACTATCATTCTCGATGAGGCCGACATCGTTCCCTTTGAAAATGAGGCCCCTGCTCCCGAGCCTGACCAGACCCAGATCCTTAATGTCAAGCTCTATAACGCCTCCTATCGCTGGACCCTCGGCCAAGCCAGTTATCCCATGTCCAATGAGGATCTTACGCCCCCGGCACTTTTCAATTACTCCTCGATTCCCTCCGAATACACCGTCATGACCAAGAACAACACCTGGGTGGACCTTATCTTTAATATGTCCACGATCGGACAGCCGCAGCACCCGATTCACAAACACTCCAACAAATTCTATGTCCTCGGTTGGGGCTACGGAGTATGGAAATGGTCTACCGTGGCCGAGGCACAGAAAGACATCCCTGATAGCTTCAATTTGGTAAATCCTCAACTCCGCGACACCTTCCAGACGCCGGCATCGACGCCAAACCATAGCTGGCTGGCGATTCGCTATCATTCTGTCAACCCCGGTCCGTTCTTCATCCACTGTCATCTGTCCATGCACGAGAGCGGTGGGTTAGCCGTGGCCCTGTTAGACGGGGTGGATGCGTGGCCGACGGTACCAGACCGGTACCAGCTGCCAGCGTTGGCAGACCCGGAGGAGAACACCCCAACAACGCATGGATTGATGGATCATCCTAGCTTTGACTAGCCTCGAACATCCCTTGATGCTGACTGTTTCCCTCGAAATTATCACTCGCCACCTTGCATATAGCCAGCGTTCTGTCAGCGGCTTAGGGCGTTGGAGTTATGTTACTGGGTTCTGTTTTTTGTTCTTGCTTGATGAGTCTTTCATGCACGGTTTTCTCATAGTTACATCTTGTTCTCTGGCTCTGTTTCGGTGTCCATTTGAAATTACATGAATTTTTCCACCATATACTTTGAAGAAGGGCATGGTTAATCGGCTGTCGTTAGCACGCATCTGTTCCATATTATTTCCATATAGCGTGATCGAACTCGCTTTACGTGACACCTAGTACCGCCCCATCAGAGGAGCACCTATCAAATGGCTCTACCACCGTATGATATCATTACTAATACTCACTGCAATGTTGTCTCAGACGAGTGCAGCTACTATGACTTGGGTAGTAGGATATATAGTGAACATCGAATATACTACTACCCTCACTGATCGATATACAGTATGGGTCCATACACTGCTGTTGCTCCCTGTGCAGTGTTTCAACTACAGTGAGGCACAATTTCAAAGAGGGTGGGTGAATTGAATTAGTAGATAGGCTGCGCATACTACGACTAAGTCTGGATGTCCACTAACCTGGCACAGTAAATCAATCTAGATACTAGTATCTCCGAACTCGAGCCTCGAGTCCCCACTCTTAATGTCAGCGCTCAGTTCTAAAGGCATTACACGCTCTCCCTGGGTGGATTTGCTCTAGTTGGCAGGTTTCTTTTAGCCGGATAATGGAATGTACTGTATACCTCTAAAGCCGCCCCTTGTGTATGTAATGCACCCGCAGCCATAAACAGAGTTAATAAACATAGACCTAAACTCTTTAATTCCCTAATTCCCACTCAATAAATCCCTTCTACAAGGTAAGAAAACCATCCTTCTCCATGTACAAAGCACGTCTGTCCCCAAGTTTGTCACGATGCGAGCACCAATCGATGGATGTCGCAAGCATGTATGGCTGAGGAAAAAAAAAAAGCAGCATCATGCAGCGCCCAGGCACACAGCGCAAACCTTAGTTTTCTGCATGCATACATGCATAATTAGCTAGTACTTACTAAATGTAAACCAAGCGGGCAGGATATTGAGTGGCTGGGGTAAATGACCCAGTTCACGCCCTCCCTCCCCCTTGGTTTGAACGCGATTGCCCCCCATGCAAGGGATACGCCGTACCCGGGAAAAGTTATGTATACCTGGCATTTCGCCCTTGGAGGAGTGTTCTTAAATATGCGCTACTCTGTTCTCTGTACTACTACTGCTGCTGCTGCTACTGCTGCATGCGATTAAGAACCTCTATTCTCTCTCATAATCGTGGTTAACTGATATCCTTGAGCCGAGCACATCCAGCTATCATGTATTCTTTCAAAGTGATCTCCCTATTGAGCACGTTGCTCCTAGCCGGAGTTGGTAGTGCCAAGTTGACTACGACTGTACGTCTTACTCTACTTTACCTGCGCACCTCAATGCAAATCTATAAGCATGGAAGTCGTCTGCTAACAAAGCCACTGCTGTGGATAGATTGGTCTTGAGACAGACGAAGGCAGCCATACGGTCCACATCCCGTTCGATGACTGTACTCAAGTTGGGCAGTTGTAAGTCGCATCACCAACAACATCAATTCGACCTGATGTCCTCGCGAAGAGAAAGAACGAAAGGGAAGGTCCGTTGACATCTATCTTATCTGTCACAGTGAAGTTCGTGGCGTGTTCCTCTCCAAGACATGCCGTCTGTTTACGTAAGTGTGACTCTTTTTCCCACGATACTTGAGTGTATTTAGTGCATATTGAGGGTTCTGAAGGGGGTTTTGAAGATGCTGACTCGAATGTATACTATAGTGGAGTAGGCTGCACAGGACGGAACACGCTGCTGCAGCCGGGTGAACATACCTCGTCGGAGCCGGTTTATGTTGATAGTGTGCTCTGTTACCCTTAAATACAGACTTATTCTCAGCTGAGTTAGTCTGGGGATGTATAATATGGGTCGGATGAGTGGCTGGGAACTATGAAACACCTTATAATAGTGGGTTGAACATTGATGATGGGGGGCAAAGTATACGGAATACAATATATTCATGGAATGATATCTTAATGTACCATTTTGGGTCTTTCATGATGACTATATATAGTAGTAATGCCTACTACTGAGCATGTAGGTCAATTGAAGATGATGCGTTGGATATGCTGCCAATACTGCTGTATAAGCTCCTGTAGAAGCACAACCTCTCGAACGTGGATTCACGATAGCATATCACTTGCTGTTCCAGGAAGGGATAGAATGCCACAGGGATTGCTCATCTGGTTTCCTGTATGATGCAGCGAGCACAATATGGCAACAGCAGTCCAAAAAAAAAAAAGGTTCAGGTGTGACTACAGGCTAGCCCGTGTTTACCTGGCGATCTTGACTGGGTTCCTTCTCCCCAGGCACCACCTATGCCACAGAGGAGCTGACTCGTGTTACAAGACGCTAGCATTCAAGGATCACTCCTTTTTCCTCCCTTCTAGCACGCGCATCACATCCGTCACACTGTCCTTGTCGCCCTTCTTCTTCTTCGGCCCTCGTTTCCTCTTCTTCCCGCCGCGTCCCTCGGTCTCCAGCACCACCTCCTCGTCCTCCTCGTCGTCATCGTTGCGGCTCCCCCCAAAGCCCATATCCATATCCATCGCATCCAAAGCTTCCCGCCGACGCGCCTCCTCCAGAAACTTCCTTCGTCGAAGCGCCGTCTCGTCGTCGACATCTCCAGCATCAGCATTAGTAGCACCAGCCTCCTCGGATTGTCGTAACGCAGCAGCCCGTTTCAGGGCCGCTAGTAGCGTAGGATCCTTCGCTAACGGGTTCGACCGGTCTATCTCAGGAACCTCATCCGTTGTAGACGTAGAAAAGTAATTTCGAGGCCGGCTTGTTGTCGCCTCCGGTTTCTTCGGATCACCGGCAGCAGGAGCTGGTTCCGTGGCCCTTGGTGGCTTCTCGCCATCCTCACTCTCATCTGACGAATCGTCATCATCCGGTAGATCACCAAGCGGGTTATAGTCATCTCCGACGCCAGCAAAAATATCATCGTCGTCGTCGTGCTCCGCCGGCGCAGAAGCCTTGGATGCAACCTCTGCTGGAATTTCCATGCCCAGCGGCTTCGCATCCTTGTCCGGCATCAATAATCCAGCAGGCCCATCGCCACCACCAACCTCACCAGGCTTGTCTAGCCATCTCACCTTCCTCTTTGTCCTGCCCTCCGCGTCTGTGATCTGTAGAATCTCCTTGCGCCGCCCATTCTCATCCTGCTCCACCCATCGCTTCTTCTCCGCCTTGGACTCTCCCCCGATCCTCCTAAACTTAGTTCCTAAGGCGGGCTCAGCCGGCTTCGCCGCCTCAGCCGCAGCAGCAGCACGACTGGCCTTCAACTCCCTGAGGATCTCATCTCTCGACTTTCTCTGCACCATCACCCCCTTCTTCTTTTTCTCCTTATTTTCATTCGGGGCAGCAGACAATGCATTCACCCCCTCACCCTTTTCTCCCAACACCCGATCCAGCTCCTCATCCACATCTGCTACATCTTCTTCCTCCTTTCCCTCACCCTTCTCCCCTTCCTTCTCCAAGACATCGACATCCTCACCCCCCTTAACCCTCCTCAGCAACTCCCAATCCAAGCCTTTCACCATATGCGTACTTTTCAGGTCCCCACCCACCCCCATCTCGGCACGTAGCTTCTCAAACGTCGCCTGGTCAATCTGTCCTAGTTTGACCATCTCCTCCAACGCCTTGACGCGCTTCTCCAGATTCGATCCATCATCAGCACTATCGCCTTCCTCTGCTGCTTCCTTCTGACGCAACAGCGCAGCCCGATCTTGATAACCGGACGGTAATCTCGTTCCCTTGGGGGCGGCGGAGGATTTGAATTTCTTGGAAGCGGGTTGGGCTTCGCGGCGGTATTCGGCTAGTTGGCGCGCAAAGTCGACATTTGTTATGGAGCGGCTGCGACGAAAAGAGACGTGGTTAGTGATATCAATCGTGTAAACTAAGGGTCAAGAGCGCAAGTGGGGTTGAGGGACAGGAAGAGAATCAGCTCACGGTGTCATGGGGATGCTGGAGCGAAGGCGCGAGCCCAGTGCGCCGGCTGCGGGTGTCGCATTGCCAATGCTTTTGCGTGGTTGCTGTTGGGATGGAGAAGATGCATCTGGGCTGGTGGATTTGGCGGGTTTGGAGGAAGGGTTGTCGAGGACGAGGCGGCGGAATTGGTCGTTGTTCATGGCTGGATAAGGAAAGGGTGGTGGAGATTGTCAACTGGATGGTGGGTTCAGGAAAGGGCTATTTTCCGAGAAGATTTAGAAAGGATGACGCTGTTGATTCATGCTCACAATAAGATGCGCGTTGTAGGACAGAGAGTTTTGTTTTGTAGCGGTTCAAGATTGGAGAAAGTCGCGGCTTCAATGAACGTTCAGACGTCAGATTCTTGGCATCGGCATCGGCTGGACTTTTTTTAAAGTATTGGCAGCATCCACCGAGTTACTGCCTAAATTGCATAAGTACGAACCGGTGCCACGAGGCATTCAATTTCGCAAATGATGATTTGTTTGTTTCACTTCTTGTTAGAAGATTGTGCAAGATGTATGTATGTATGGTCTTACTAAAAGGTGCCATGGTTTGAAGCGGCACCAGAAATGGGGATAAAAGCGGCGGGAGATAATAAACAGGCAAATCAACGGCTTCAATGGAGGCTCACAACTTAGTAGTAGTAGTAGTAGTTGGTTGGTTGGTTAGTTAGTTAGTTAATTAGTTACTACACAGTACTACTTGGTCAGACAGGTGGCACCAGGCTAGCCTTATACTATCTTGTATCAGAGGATTTACAGGTTATTTTCTCCAAACATGAGAACATACTGGCTAAGATCATCATTGACGAATCAGTGGCAGAATATGCGATATTCAGTATTAAGCCAAGATTACAACCACCTTTAAACACAAACATGATGAGAAGAAGAAAGAAAGAAAGAAAGAAAAAGAGGAAATCTTTTTTCTGATGGTCTAGATCGATTACTATCAAGAAACTAGCTAGTTTTAGTAGCGGAGGGAAGAATATCAGGCCATGGGCTCAACTCCTCCCGCGCGCGCCCTTTTTGTCCCTTTTTCACATGTCACGCCACTCCCTCTCCTGGTCAATACAACAAACTTTCCAACTTTCCCTTCCCCAACACACCCCAGTACTTTTTTTTTTCTCTCCCTCATCCCTGCCTCATTGCTGCCTGCTCGTTCTTCGCAGCATTATATACTCTCTTTCTCCGATCCACGGCCATCGAAATATGCCCTTTGCATACCTGCCATTCCTCCCTGTCCTGTCGATTCTGACCTCCCTTGACCTTTCTACCTCCGCCGCAAATCCCCTCCGGTCTCCCGCATCAAAAATGGCCGCCGCTGTCGCCAACGGCCATACCACCCCCTCCGCCGATGTCGCCAAACAGCGCAGGCTGATCCACCACCATGCCGATGTCGTGATTGTGGGCGCCGGGATCCTAGGTTGTGCATTGGCGGTCGCACTTGGAAGACAAGGGCGCAGCGTCCTGCTGCTGGAGGCGTCCATGAAGGAGCCTGACCGGATCGTGGGAGAGTTACTACAGCCTGGCGGTGTCGAGGCGCTTGAGAAACTGGGTCTTGCTGATTGTCTCGAAGACATTGATGCCATCCCAGCGAAAGGCTACCATGTGACATACTTTGGGAAACCCGTCTCGTTCACCTACCCCAAAGCCTCCCCGTCGTCGCCCGCCCCGCAAGGGCGTTGTTTCCACCATGGCCGCTTCGTCATGAAGCTGCGAGCTGCTGCGCTGGCCTGTCCCAATGTCACAGTGGTGGAGACCAAGGCCACCGACTTGGTCACTTGCTCCCACACCAAGCAGGTTCTTGGTGTCGAGTGTGTGACCGGCGACATGAAGGATTGCTACTTTGGCCATCTTACGGTGGTGGCCGATGGCTACGCCTCCAAACTCCGCAAGCAATACCATTCCAATACTCCCAAGGTCCGCTCCAGGTTCTGGGGCTTGGAATTGATCGATGCAGACCTTCCCAAGCCTTATCATGGCCACGTCCTCCTTAGCGACAATGCCCCTATCCTCGTCTACCAAATTGGCACCCATGAAACCCGCATCCTCATCGACATCCCAGAGAACCTCCCGTCGGCCTCCGTCAAGAACGGCGGCGTCAAGAACCACCTTCGCAACGTCGTTCTCCCGTCCCTTCCCGAATGCATTCAGCCTTCATTCGTAGCTGCGTTGGACAAGGGTCAGCTGCGGTCAATGCCGAACTCATATCTGCCTAGTACCCCGAACAAGACTCCCGGTCTGGTCATCCTGGGCGATGCGCTCAACATGCGGCATCCGCTGACCGGTGGAGGAATGACCGTCGCATTCAACGACGTTGTGGTCCTTCGTGATCTGCTGAGTCCGGAGAAGGTCCCTTCCCTCGCTAATCATGAGCGCGTCCTGCAACAGCTGTCCTCCTTCCGTTGGCAACGGAAGAAAACATGTTCAGTCATCAACATTTTGGCGCAGGCTCTCTATGCCTTGTTTGCTGCTAAAGGTTCGTTTTACATTGTTTCCCATCCATCACACCCAGCGTCCCAGCAGCTAACGCCAGACCCCACTGGGGCAAATCTAGACGAGAATATGCGTGCTCTCCAACGGGGCTGCTTCCGTTACTTTGAGTTAGGAATGACCAGCGGGCCCATAGGTCTTCTGGGTGGACTGATCAAAAAGCCGGACGTTCTATTCTGGCATTTCTTCAGTGTCGCCTTTCTCTCTCTGTGGCTCGTCATCACCGAGCCACCTTTCTACAAGCTGCCTCTGGCTTTGTTGAAATGCATTATGGTCTTTTGGACAGCATGCGTCGTGATCTTCCCCTACATGCTGATAGAGGCATTCTGCTAGATGGGAATTATCACCGCTGCCGTCACCACTACCACCCCTACCATCATCATTCTCACTCACATGCCATCCCATATATCTTTACCCTACCCGCTTATTCATACCTAATGAACCCGCACCGGATTGATTCATTTCAATGAGTTGCAAGTGCCGAAGAAGCCATGACCACCTATCCCGTACATATGTATTTATCTCATCTGATTATCACCTTTCTCCTGTCATATATTGCTTGTGTTACCTTTTAATATCGCCCTTTCTTGCTTCTGATCCTACATGTACTATTAGAAATCTATTTTGTTGTCTTCTTCTTGTTTCATTACTACCTATGTTGTTCCTAGATTCTATCTACGGTGGAAGTGATCGCTTGTCTCATCTCGAAAGATAGCAAGCGTCTGAAACCTGTAGAACTAGTGGTCCTTTTTACTTCTGTACATCTTTTAACCGATCAACCGAGTTATATTATGGGTTCATACTATCAATACTAGACATTCGGTACTAAAGCGCAATCTCACTCACTCGACAAGTAAATAACACAGTAGACATACGATTGCAGTACTGGCTGGTAATAGTTGCATAAACTCGGAAGACGACAAGCTTGATGTCAACAAGGTTTTGTCATTTTTTTGTCCTTTCTTTCTGCTATATATGTAAATTCCCAACGTCTACATTTGCAACCCCCATTGCTCAACCACGACCGATGCGAATGAATATGTAACATGGGCAAGAGAGAAAAAGAAGAAACGGAAACAGCAGCTCTTTCAACAAATCGACACGCACGCAAACAAGAACCTGTGAAAGTCAAACCATGTGAACCCGCTCGCCCGGCTCCCTGCTATGATGGTATATTGACAATGACAATGACAACAATGATAATGATGATGTTGGTGATGACAATGATGATGATGACGGTCATGCCGATGGACTATAATCTTCGAAAGCGGGTGGAAAACAACAAAAACTGATGATGAAACAAAAAAGGGCGAGGAGACCAACCCGGCCAGACGAAGGAAGAAAAACGGGCCATCTAGGCCATATGCCACTCGGCTCCGATTTAGAGCTCATTTCAAATCGGCTCTAACACTTCTTTTTTCCTCCCCACTTGGAGCTGAAGTGCTTCCGCAGGGATATTTCATTTGGTCTGCATTTTCTTTTTTTTTTTGCGTATTGTTGCCCTCAATGCAGCACCACTGCAGGGAGCAAGGGGAGAGATGATACAGCCCGTATGCAATGGCACCAACAGCCTGGGGGGGGGAAAGCCCTCAATCACAACCCAAAGGAGTCAATGTAAGCTCCAAACCACATCAAAACACAATCACAACGTATAAGATGGACAACGATATAGAGGACGGCACAACATATATCATATGCAATTCACACAAGTAACCCATGGTAACCAGCCAAACCCCCCCTGACTTGCCAATTTTCCGTTATTTAACCTTGCAAAACGCCAATAGTGAACATGAAAAGAGAAAAAGGATGGAGGAATAAGGCCATATACTTCCATAACAAGTAGCAAGAAAACAAGTGCAACCGAAATCATGTCATTTGCAAGAGGACGCCGCCTCATTTATACAGTACCATGAAACATCCCTCCAGTCAATCGAGGGGTTCGATGGTATACTCAAGCCCAACTTCCCCAAAAATGTAAGCACTTGTAAAATCGTAGCAAAGGCTGTACAAAGGCCATGCATGTAACACGCTATATGGCCGTCATGGNAGCTCCCTACCCGATGCTGGTTCGGCGAACAGACAAACCTGGTAGGGGCTCCCACACCAAGCACAGCTATGGCTCGGCTTGGCCGAGGGTATTGCGCGTGCGACCTGTGCTAGATGAGACTGCAGGAGGCATCGCAATACGAAGGACAACAGAAAATGCTCACGATGACACATCATCTAACATTTTCAACCCCCCTTTCTCAATGATTCATCTGCTGGGAGAGGCTCTGCACCACTATGCAAGCCATGCCTGTGTTCTGTTGAATGTCTGGCATTCTTCTTCGGCTTCCTTTTGGTCGTCTGCCAACCACCACCGGCATGAGCAACAGCAGAGTCTGGTGTCGAACTGACACCGTTAGCCTTTCGCGATTGTGCAATGGTATGTCGTTTCTCGTTATCGGTTGGACCAGAAGGCTGATTGTGATTCTTGGATTTCGCTTTGTGTGGAATCCCGTTGGTCCGTTCAGACGCATCCACGCCATTAGAACGCCGTTTCCCACTAGAAGAAGAATGCGAGTCCGCCGCTGGCGATGGCCCTGTGGTCAGTGGTTTCTCCCCTGAATTCGCCTGTTTCGAGCGATGGTTGTCTCTTTCCGCGGCTTCTTGGTTTGGTTGGGGCGCTTTCATCTTCTCGATACTATTCTTCAACTGAGGTTCGGGGGTCTTTTCGGAGTTTGCCAGATGAAGGCTCTGCAACCGGCTAGAGAGCAGACTATGCTTTGCACCGTGTCCATTAACAAAGGAATCAGCCGCTTTCCCGGTCTGGTATATGTCAACGCCCTGGCGACCGAAGTAGGGCGGCTGATCAATATCGACCGAGCTGTTGTCCTGGAATTCCTGAGACAAGGAGTCTGAGACGCTCGCTGGCGTATCCATATTTAAGTCATCCGAATTCGACGTACAGTGGCTCATGGCCGTGTACGGGTCATAGCCTTCTGCCGATATTGAGAGACGCTGTTCACTAGGGGGCACCGAGCCGTCCACGATCAAAGGTCCGCTCCGATCGCCAGATGCAGCTGATCGCGAAGTTGCACGCTGCGGCGTCGACCCTGGTTTCATTGGCAATGTAGTCCCATTATCTGAGGCTTGACCGGTCGCTTCATTTGCCGCAATTGACGCCATATAATCTTGGGGGTTTGCAACAAACGGCACAACGCCGCCATTCTGCAATGCCAGCCCAACTGGAGACAGCGGCGATAGTAAAGCATTTTGATGATACGTCTGTAGCTGCGGGGAAGTTGCAAGGTAATAACCCATATACTCATTCGGTCGGCATTCATCGAAGTAGGTTGAGCGGGACACGTTGGGAAGGCTGCTCGGCATAAAGGTATTGTTCTCGTCGCTCTGTGTACCGTCGGGTGAACCTGGAGCATTGCGCGCCTTCGACCCCAGCGAGCTGTCCGCCATCTGAGATATCGAATACAATGGCGCAAAACTCGGAAGAGAATTGACCGTTCGAGCCGGCTGTGAGTGTGCTCGGAGTGACCCACCCGGTGATCCGTTGGCAACAGATGATCGACGCGGACTACGCCGAAGGTCCGGCATGGCAGTAGTGGCTGAAGGCGACGGCGGATTTGTGTTGCTTCCCTGCACGCCAGGAACTCCCACAGGGAGGTAATGGCTGTTGTAATACACGTTCTGGCGGTGCGGTGTGTTGAGAGGCGGATGGTTCACGGTGCCCGACCTTGATCGAGAGTTATCGTCGCCAGAGGATTCTTGTTGTTGAGGCATTGGGAACTGAATAAACGGTTGGCGAATAAGGACCGGCGGCGGCCTCCCGGTGAGGAGCGCCTGGTTCTGCAGCTGGAGCCGCAATTCTTGCTCTTGGGCCTGAAGGATCTGTATTTGCTGATAGAGATGGTCATGCAAGAGGTACTGTGCGTGCTGCGCTTGCAAAGAAAGCTCAGAGGCGGTCATACCGTTGGGTTGTCGGAAGTTGCCGGACTTATTCGGTGTGTTGGAAGCCCTACGACCACCGGAATGACCTCCTCGGGAGAACTGATTCGAATGTCGTCCGCCACGACCTCCGCCACGACCTCCGCGGGACGGTGGTGGTGCTGCAGTGAGCACAGGACGCGGTTGAGGCGGCGGTCTCTCCCATGAGCGTTCTTCCTCCGGTGGATATTCGTATTGTTCGCAGCAGTGTTCCAGGTTCCCTTCGGAAACGGCTTGAAATGCCCGGCGCAGCTCCATATGGACCCCTCGAAACGATGTGTCGTCCGCTGTGTTTCCCAAATTCCGTGAAGTGTTGAACGGCTCTTCCACACATAAACGGTTGTTTTGTAGCAAGTGCCAGCCTTTCGCTTCCTTCGACAGGAGCTTCCCCTCACGGACAGATATCACATGCCGCTCGTAGTCGAGTTCATGACCATAGTATTTGAAGAACTGGAAGAGTAGTTCTCCGAGACTCTGCTTGTTTTTTCGCCCATAGCCAATGAGAGAATCGAGGTCATCATCGAAAGAACAAACTATCCCGTCCGCTGTCAATTTCTTCTTGTGAGGCCGAGCTTGAAGGCTCGGCAAAATGGGCGGGTCTCGCGTTTGTAGGAAATTTATTATCAGGCAAATCCACGTGTAAGAGCTTAGTGTGCCTCCAAGTCCTGTGTGCGGACAGTCAGTCGAGAACTCGCTCCAGTTGTCCGTCCAAAATCGACGACTCGACACATACCGGCATCGTTGAGAATCCTCCGTTTCGTCCAATGCTTGATTATCATAGCCAAGGGTCGCACGCGTTCGTCAAGTTCCACATATGTCCGGACCATCCGCGTGTTCTCCAGTGCCATAGTGTTATTGACATTCATGTCGCACGCTAATCGCAGCTCCGGGTCCCAGATCTTCACGATAGGCACTTTGGCGTGCGATACGCAAACGACTCGTTCCATACCATCTGTATCCCAAAACATTGTCAGCAACTCTTTACGCAAGCAAGGCACATGGTGGTTCGCTTACGCCTGGCTAGTACCTCCGCTAAGAGACAGACGTGCTCAAGCTCCTTATAGGTGGTAGTTATACAAATGTCCACTGGAATCCTTGTTAGAACTCACACACCCACACACAACGTATGCCAAACAACCGATACATACCGTCTGAATCACTTGAACAGAGCTTATTCCCCGACGAACCGAAAACGTGAACCTTGATATTACACCCTGGCCACTGATCATTGAAGAGCTTCTCCAACTTGCGGACTAATTGACGTCGCCGGTCGTCGCTTTCTGCTGACGGCAGGAGCTGATCATATACCTCCAGCATATCTGCGCTGAGTCTCTTCTCGTCCTCTGGCTCCAACCGCTCCTTGAGGCCATCCTTTTCCTCCGGCAGCAGGTCGGCACCCAAGGAGTATGGCATTCTCCGACGGAAGAAAGCCATGGCGGTTTCATATTTGCAGCCTGAGAATTGTTTCCGTAACGAGGGAGGGAGATGGGTAGACTCGGAGTGGGTGGAGCGAGGGGAGGTGTTCCCTTGCGGGGGCGAAGGTGACCTGGAGTGAAAAGAGATTTTTCGCGCATGTTGATATGGCGTGGAGGGCAGGGAATTGGATTGCTGCGAAGTCAATGGCGGCCGATTCTTTGCCTCGGGAGACGTTTCTGTGGATAACTTCCACGGCATATTCGAGGCCTTCCGTGCTGTTACCGGTGACCTTCCACCTGGGATGGAAGAGATTTTAGCATTCCCATGGGTGTCTGGGATCATATAGCGACTCCAACGTTGGTCGAACAACGTTGGCCTCCGGGGAAGGGTGGGACGAAGAAGGTCCGACGGTGATCGGACGCTGAAGTCGAGGTCCACCTAAAATCCAACCTTGCGGGCGGGAAACAGTCCGCCACCAGCGAGTGTAATATAATCCGTCAACGAGCGGGAGCACGGCGGGAGTCTTAGTCGGGACAAATGCTAGCCGTAGGGGAAGCGAGAGCCGGGGGCGAAGGGAAGGCAGTGGACTCTGTGCAGAACTCGGCCAGCGATAGGTCAGCAAAATCGCCTTTTGTGCTGCTGTGCTGTGCTATGCGCGGGCAAAAGGTGTCGCAGTCCTCGATTTGAGAGGGGGACGGGAGGGGAGGCAAAGAGCAACTCTCGCAATAGTGGACCCGCCAGAAATTGGATTGAATAGAATCTGAAGCAGACCGGAGACAGGAGTGAATGAGGTATGGGGATTTCCAGCGCGAGGTAAATCGGGGGAGAGTGGGCAGAAGGTTCACTGAGTGGACGGACCGGGCGATCGTCAAACAGATAGACGGTGTTTTAAGGGGAGAGAGCGATGGCCTCTAGCCGGGAGGAAGGGCACACTGGAAAAAACCACACAAGGTGAGCGGAAGAGTCGTATCGCGGAAGAGCAACACCGAATTTGCTCCATGTAAGGACCAGCCAGGTGATTGAGCGAACGAATATACGAAGAATTCCAACAGGTTGCTAGGCAAGTCAATCGACGAAGCAAGCACCAAAGAGGAGGGGGGGGAGATCTGCTGGTGGTTGTGGTGGTGGTAGTTGGTGTGATTGCTTGGTTTGCTGCAGAGGGAGGAGGTAAGCCAAAAGCCAAAAGCCAGAGCCAGAGCCAGAGCCAGAGCCAGAGCCAGGGGGGGACACTGCAATTGCGTTCCAACGGCGGGAAACTCTGCCAGGCGTTCCGACAAGTGGGCACGGCTGGGTAACCGCCGTTTATGCTTCCAGCCCAGAGGGAACTATTATCGCTCTATGGGAAGATAGACCCCTCCACACACACAAGCCTTTAAACAACAATAGACAGGGGTAAAGAGAAGAGAGAGAGAGAGAGGAAAAAGCAAAAAAATAGATCAAAACTTACAGAGCACTTGAGATTGAAAAACAAGAGAGAAAGAAGAAAGGAAGGAAGGAAGCTATTTCCTTAATTATTTTTTTCTTCTTCTTTTCCTATAAGGAAAGAGATGAAAGAAGAGATGGGAAACGACTCAGGGAAAGCAAGATGTTTACAGGAAGAAACCAAAGAAAATCAAGTGTCTACAGAGAATAAGAGAGATAGGAAATCATGAAGGGAGTCCGTTGGAGGGGTTGTTGTAGCAGAAGGGGTGAGACTCTAGAGGAGAAGAACACCGAGCAATAGAAAGCGAGATTGAGGATAATTGAAGAACCAACACAACACGTTTTGGAACAGCAGTCACTCACCTAAGCACAGAAGCAAGGAAGGAAGTAGCCCCAGATAGATGACAGGTAGCCTGGTCAGTGTCCCTCCTGATGGACTTGGGGGACTAGCCGGGGAAGGAGTCAACTAGCAACAGCAACAATAGTAGGAGCAGTAGTGGTAGTACAAAGTAGTAGTAAATAGTAGTTTTTTACGGAGTCCGCGGTGGTAGTGGTTGGTGGTGTTGGAGGTAAATAGGCGTGTCTGCACCGAGGCAGGTAATATCGGAGGCTATTGGCCTTTGCCAAATTAATTGCGGCGGTTGCGAATGGAGAAAGGAAAGAATGGAAGAATCTCCTATCAATAGGGCGAGTGTCATCTACGATGTCTGTTTTTGATTTTAATTTTTCTTTTTCAGTTTCCCCTATTCCCCTATTAACTTCTCATTTTCCCCCCTCTTGAATTGTTTCTTCGTTTCCATCCGTAGTTTCTTTATTCCCCATCGAACCCACCTCTCTCCCTTTACTGCCTCAGGCATACAAACTATATGATTAAGAGTTCTGAATATTTGATTACTTGAGCCATTGAGGATTATTGAGGAGTAGACAGGGGCCTTTTTCTATTTTCTGTTATGTTTTACTACTAGTAATCTGGGATGATAAGTTAGTATTGTTTGGCCTATGAGACCTGCTCCGATTTGGTGATCCTGCTCATACCCACCTGAAATTCCCTCTCATTATTCACTATTCATGAGGCAATCAATGTAATGCCCCATTTCACACCCGCAGCCAACTATCTATATACATACTTATGCTGGTATCTGCTTCTACGAAATGGAGATACCTGCAGCAATTGCCCTGTTTATCCCCGTCCATGAGCTGGCCAATCGACTAGCTCAGCAGGGTGACGTGCATCCTCCGGTTTAGTACTTACTTACCGTACACTATGCTAGTACTTACCACCGATGCATGCGACATCTAGACCGGCTAAATGTCCTCCGTCCTGCTTGCTGATTTCAAGTGCAGCCGTTCATCCCCTCATGCTGCTAAGCCGGCCGTAACAAAATGGGGGTTTCCAACAAGCAGTGAAGCGCTCCGCACCAAAGAAAGGGCGGAACGAAATGGTAGTGAGAGGGGGGGAAGGGAGCCACGTCCCGATCATGTCCGACGCTGAAAAGTGTCTAGATAACCCATCTCCTCTTGCTTCTTTGTGTGAATCTCAATCGCCGGTACGCGGTAGAAGTCATGTTGACTCGACGCCTCAAGGTTTCCAATAGTCTGTTCCTGCCACTAAGGATGCCCGGCTGGGTTCATTGTTCTTCCCCCTTTTCTCTGCCCCGCGTTTCCCGTGCGCCTGTCAGGGAGAGTTTCAACTTTCGACTGTCTCGGCCCTTAGTCCGGTCAAATGCGTCTTGCTGGCGGCACGTGTGGCCGACGCCTCCAGTCAGCGTTCCAATGAACTTCAGGCCAGTTGCCTTGGTCCACTCCACCAAAACCCCTTTGGAAACTCGCTTCTTCACAAACAACCGTTTGTCTTGGATCAACTGTCTAGTCTAGCCTACTGGCATACATATTCTGTCTGAAACTCCTACTCCCTTCTCCGTTCTAAGGGCCAGGTGTTGTCCCACTCTCAGCCACTACACCAACACTTGCAGTGATGACGGGGCCGATGTCTCCCTGTCGCACATAACGGTTTAAGTTTGTGTGGAGATGCGATAGAGCAGATTGCCACACCCTCTTTGTTGGGATGGAATTATTCCCAGAAAATCAAAATTCAGCTCAACAAGCCGGTGAGCTACGATGTTTATAGATGGCTCATATCGCTGCGTAAAGGTGGAAGTGAACATTGTCGCTGCCTCGAGGTTCCGCTCCGACTTTTCTAGCAAGCCATACAACGTTGGCCTTCGGCCTGTGTATCGGTAGGTTAGGTTTTGCTTATACGGTCTTGGCCTCCTTTCGTTCAGGTGACGAAAGTTGCATGCAGGAGCTGCGGTTAGCTTATAGAGATGGAAAGAAATTGTAGACTGGGCACAGAAAGATCTCAGCGGCTATGCTTGACATCTCAATATGATTGGTGAGGGGGACTATGAACCTTACTAGTAGAGTACCTTAGTAGTAGTACTCAGTATCTGCCTAATTGGGGGCCTCCCGAATCCATCATTCGGAAGACCTGCTTGATTAACCTGGTTAGAATCGTCTACAGGCCAAAACTGGATAAGAAGACCAAGGACCCCAGAGTGGCGTAGAAGTTGTTGACTTGGGTTGAGCTGCGAGAACTAATATGCAAGAAAGCCAGCACGGCCAGCCACAGAGGTCATCTCTCTGCAGAGGCGCGCGGCAGCTGAGCGAAACATCATTAGTATGCTCTATGATGTAGTCTAGATAGTATGCACATATCTTGGCACAAAAATACTAGTACTATGTAGGACAAGTTTTCCTCTCCAACGGTCTACCGTCGAAGTCAACTTCAACTTAGATCCCCATCCGATGTCGGCCGAATATAACGCCGTAGGGGGACCCTTAACGAGTACTGGGAGTTGGTTTGACATTTCCTCATCAAATTTATCTTACCGCCACTGGGAAGATCCTTTTCTATCCCAATGTTTCCCCAATTCCAGAGGCTGGATGATGGATGATGGTTGACATGCTGATCCAAGCCACTGGCAGCATGATGACGACGGACAAACCCATCTTGTGATTTGGGTATGTTCCTCCTTGGAGCGAGCCAGGGGGGAGGGATGGACGGCGGTCCGAGTGTTATCCGTGTTGAACTGGCCATGCCCCACCACCAGTCCTCCTGGATTGCGCACCAGGCGATACGGAGTATTTATCCAACATTACTAAGACGTAAGGTTGAACCGTGACAGATGCCGGACTTCCCACCACTTCTGATTGGAGACGGACAAGACAAGACTAGTTACAAAGTAAGAACTTCGCCGACCGTGTGATGCAGCTGCTGTCAAGGAGAGCCCGAACAGGATTACAGTGATCACATGATGTGCAGATTGCAGGACAGAGACACCCTTGCTGAAGATTCATTTCAAGCCCAGCCATGGAAGAGCCATCGCAACACGACAAAATAGACTATGAGGATAGTACGGAGTACATAGTATGTATATTTCATAGTTAAGGACGTGGAATGAGATGCTAATTCCCGGGGTGGATTTCCAAGACAAATCTGACTCGGGGACCGATGGAGGTGAGATGGTGTACCCGCAAGGAGTGTGGCCGACCACCACACGCTAGCCCGCTTTGGATCGATTAGGAGCATACCAAGTTCCAAATTTATCCCCACGAGGTCCAATGACTCTACTGACTTTGTTCAAATTCCGTTTGGTTCCCATGTCTTCGTTTTGTGGAAAACATCCAAGATCTCAGTCATTTTCAGATCAGTGTGGTCTTAAGAGAATCATTGTGTAGTCTGGAGCTGATCATCCAGTCATGTTATCTTCAGCTACTTTTACTTACTAATCGGTAGGATATAATACAAGACCGAAACCTATACCGGTGTCGTACATGTATTGTTTCCTTGCAGGACAATAGTGGTACGATACATATCCCCATGTTCCTGGTCGGGGGTAGATATAGACACAACTTCGAAATAAGGGGATGGATGACTGACGAAGTACCTTCCTTCAGTATCGATTGTACCTTTCTGGGAATCTGATCTCTGCTTAGGTGCTTGAACCAGAACACGCAGGGTGGGACAAGACATACGCCCTCAAGGTTTAGAATGAGTCGAGAGCCCTTCCCATGGTCAATCTGCACCTATCTACTTGGTATCTAATTACTTACCAAGATAGTCTTCAGATGATGACAACTGTAACTAGCATTCCAAGGTGGGTGGGACAATTCTTTGAGAAAAAAGGTTGACGGGCCGACGCTAATAGAAGCATAGGAGTACAAGGTCCTTGCCCAGTGCACGAAATATCCGGCTACCGGCTACGACGGAGGGACTCCATATCAAAATGTAAAAAAGTCCGCAATGGTGCAACTGACTACTAATGGAACCCACGTATCGAGCAGTCAAGGAGAGATACCTTAATGAGGTTAAACCATACAACAGATCAACAAATATTTGCTACAGAACACATTTAATTGCTACCCAAATTCAAGATTCATTTATTTCCTTGCCTTTCCATCGGTTTTGATGCTGTCAGCAAAGTCACCTGCGAGGTAGAACGGGTAACATGAATGTAATATCCAGTAATAGTTACCGGAAGTACGTTGCCAATACAGGTGGGACTCCAGGAAACGATACCACATGGATTCATACCTGTCAATTGAAGAACAAACGATTCTATTGATAGCCAAAGTACGTAGTCGATGGGGAAGAGGAGAGCTGTAGACCAAGGACCCTTTAATCTTCACATTCTTTGCTTGCAGTTTGTTTACCAACCATGAAGGAGATTCGTCAAAGGCAGTCATACAAACTGGAAGGTATCAATAGAAGGAGGGGGAAAAAAGAAAAAAAAAAAGAAAAGAAAAGAAAAGACAAGAAAAGAAAAAGAAAAAGAAACAAAAGCAAAAAGAATAAGAGGACCGGACCCTCGGTGGACTAGTACTAGCGATTCAACAAGCCGAATCTTCATTGCCAACCAGAACAATGCAAATCCGTCCGATGCCCACCCTTTTTTTTCCTTGAACCTTTCCTAAACAGGTTGGAGACTGACGGGTTGTGTGTGTGCGTGTGTGGGTGGACTACTTGGGAAATACTAGCATGAGCTTCCGGTGGTGTGCGCATTTTCTCCCAAGGTGGAGAGGGATGGAGAACTGGATTCGAAATTTTTTTCCTCTCACCTTTCCACCTTAAGTTTTCTTTAATTTCTTCTTTTTTACTTTCCTTTTTGGTTCTCGTCCCACGACCGCCATCTTATTCCTGACCTTCTCTGGTCGATGGGCGAAGATAGATAGGATCTAGTACGGAGTATCTACAAGTAGTAGTGGTGGTGTCCATTCCGAATGGAAATCTGCGGATTGATTGATTAGTGATTAGTTTGTAGTGAGTTGGTTTAGGAGTGATAAATGGTTTCCATTATTATTACCTAGCAGCTTTTCTGGCTGGCTGCCTCTCTTTGAATCTGTGTTTCTTATCCCCGGGCCAAAAAAAATCATAATATCCACGCATCTCGCTTCCCTTCCCTTGCCCCCCCTCTCTCTCACTCCCTCCTCTCTCTCTCTTACTCGCTCCTCTTTCTTCTTGGTCCTCCCCTCTTCCACCCCCGGTCCTCCTCAATCTCCCTCGACGTTGCACCTCTGCTACCCGACGCCTTTCTCCTCTCCCTCTCACTCACTCTCCTACTTACAATCTCTCCCTCTTCCTCGCCATTCTTCTTCCCTCCTCCTCCTCCCCCTTCCCTGTCTTATTTCCCGCACTCACCCCCACGCCTCCTCCAACCCTTTTTAAATCCCTCGCGCCAGACTTTTTTTTGGTCTGTCGTGCCTTCAAAGGGTGAGAAGCTGTTTGTCTCTTCCCTGTTCTGCCTCGTTCGCTCGTGGTAGAATCGTCCGGGATTTTTTGCTCCAGGGGAACATCCATTTGCTTTGGTAAGTCTACAATTTTCTTTGGGATTTTTACCGTCCCGAAGCATTGTTATTTTTTTTTTATTTTCATTTTCATTTTTTTCCCTCTCTGTGCCGCACTCGACCATAAGACACCACTTCCACGAGTTCTAGAGGAACGCAAATCCACAAGGACGCAATCCATCCACTATATCTCACTGCATCCGCTTGGCCTTGAATCGAACTTGGTGTCTCGCATCAATTAAAGTTTGTTGCGTCCGCACCTCATTCCTGTCATGTGAAGAGCCCGGAAGGAAAGGGGACAAGATTGAAGGCAGGCAAGGAAAAAGGAAAAAATAAGTTCGATACCTGAGGAGTCAAATTGGGAGATCTAATAATAAGTCTGATCGATGTCATCGCTGGTCGCCATCCGCCATTTTGTCACTCCTGTGCGCTGACTCGGCCACCTGGCCCGTTTTATTTTCGGCCTCCACGCTCTAGTCGCATCTTGCTTTTCTGTCAATGCCGTTCAAGTCTATTGTCGCACCCAGAACATTTACTCACTCGTCATATCCAGACAGGCCTTTCTTGACTGCCTTCGAGCGGATCCATCCCCATCGCTTCAAAGCTTGACTCCGTCCGTCCTCGTACCACGGTCTCTTCCGGTAAACATGGCATACTACGAGCCTCAGGGTTGGCAGGCACCGGCCGCGCGCCAGGCCTCTTGGGAGCAACCTGCTCCCCCATCGCGGTCAGGTATGGATTGGTATCACCGAATATAGTGTAGGTATCACGGTTCTCATTGCTCACGACGATTCTTCTATGCAGGATCGAGTTCCGTCTCCCAGCGTGACGAAATCCCGGCGTTTTCTTCTCAGTTCGATGGTACGGATAAACTTCCCCTGCATTGTTTCGCCTACTCTGGTGCTGCGACCGTCCAGTAGTGCGCAAGCATATACATTTGTTAGCCGTGTCGGATCTGCGGCCTGTTTCTCGTTCTGTGACAAGCAAGAATTCGGTTGCATGCTAACATCCATCAGAGGTCGACCGTGCTATTGACAACCTCGTCAAGAGTGGAAAGCTGTGGGCTGCACCCCGGAGGGATTCCATGCCCATGATGATGGGCCGTCCCTATCCCGACTACGGTATGATATTGCGAGATCATTTGATTTTATCACGACACATTCTAAACCCCAGTGGCAGATCCCCGCATGGTCAACTCAATGAGCCAGCGTCATCACTCGATCAGCGAGTTCGATTCTCGGATGCATCCCAGTCCCAATGTCCAGGGCTTCTATGCCTCTCAGCGATTCCAGGGTCGCCCCAATGAAGTAGAGCAAATGATGCAAGCGAAGCGTCGGATGGCAGCACAGCGTGAGAGGGAGCTCCGCAACTATCACCAGGAGCAACAGTACAACCGAAGTACGTGGTAGCATCTGTCTTTGGAGCCTTTTCTGCACATGCATCTTTCTTCCCCAATATTCCCCATACATACTTTTTTTTGCCCATGTGTATTTGTTGGCTTGTATATTACGTTGGGACATGGCTCCCGCTTCGAACATGGTTTTAATTCTTTTCTTCTTCTCAAAGGCCTGCTTGCCGAAATGTCTGGAAACAAGTCCGATCGCTCCCTCAGCCCGGCCGCCATGAGCGAAGAAAGCCGCCGGGAACTACTCGCTCGTCAGCATAGGGCTTTATACGGCAACGACAGCCCTGCCTTCTTCCCTCCCGCCGGTCTCGCCGATGACGGCACACGCTCCGAAAGCCAGGCAGGTGGCACGCCGACTTCCTCGACCGGCGTCCGTGGTGCATCCCCCCGCAACGTTGATCCGTTCGGTCTCGCACAGACCCCGGTTCAGGCTGGCGCCGACAGTCTCGGTCAGACTGCAGCCAGCGCTGCCTCCCTGCAGTCGCCTTCTCGTGCCAACAGCACCTCCTCCCCCAGCTCTGCCATCAACCCTGTTTTTGGCAAATACGACAGTGCCGACCAGCCTGTAACCTCGACATCGTCTCCCGGCGGTGCTGATTCTCCTTCCTCGAGACAAGCTCCTTCCAAGTCAATGGCTGGGCCGATTGGCTCCGTTGGCCCCATCGGAACCCGTCCTTTGCCCCAGCCTCATGCGGGACAGGTATCTAACCCGGCGCTGAACAAGCGCTCCACGACTCCGCTGCCCTCTCCCCTGGGATTCGGTTTCACTCCAGGCGATGCCGCTTCGGATCGTTCTGTTCCCTCCGTGTCGACCGCACCCACTACTGCGGCTGCGACCGCTAGTGTCAAGGATACATCCGGGGGAGTTGGCCTTGGCTGGGGCAACGGCAGCGGTGTCTGGGGTTCCAAGAACGGTCTCGGAGTTCAGGCCTCGGTCTGGGGTTAGATAACAATGGGCGGATAACCAACATCACGCATTATTTGTTCGGCATGTGTTCGCTTCTGTGCTGTGGCGTTTTAAGAGAGGGGTTTCGTTTTGATACTATTGGGAAAAGAGCATGGTACATACTGGAAGAGGCGGTGGTGCAAGAGTACGTCTTTTGATTTTTGTCTAGCGCTCCGTCACATGTGGACTGTTAATTTGGTACATGGCTGGTTTACTGACTGGGGAACTTGGTTGGCCTGTTGGTTTCTGGAGTCGGTATTCCCCATTTGGTGTGCTTTTTGTATGCTTGCATTTATCCTTTGACGCTGTGCTTTTTGGTTTCCTTTCCACTCTGCTTTTCTTTCCTCTTCTTTTTTTTCCCCTCTTTTTTCTTTACTTTTTCTTCTGTCATGACCTGCCACGACCTGCCAGGGTTGGGGTTTGTATTTACCTTCAGGGAGTGTACGTCTCGGGCTCTTGTTTCCCACTCATTCACGGGGGGTTCAGGTGTTATTCTATCATCATTCGGGTCTGGTTGCGAGTTTGGCCGAAGCATGCGGGTTTTAGTTCAGCAACTGGGCTTCTATCTTGGGTATGAAAAGGTTGATTGATTGTTGTTATCTTACTGTGTTTTATGCGTTTATGGGGCATTGGCAAAAAGGAACATTCGGGGATGCAGGCAAAACATCAAAAGAGTTAACGGAGTCTGATCTGCTGAGGTTCTGGTCTGTCATGTTTTATTGATAGGTTTGGTCATATACTACTACTTCTCTTTGCCCTTTTTCTATCATCTCTTTCCTCCATCGTCCATCATCCGTATCCTCCAGTACAGCACGGCACGGCACTAAAGAGTCTCAACCTCACGCCAAATTCCCAGTGAAAAACTGCACCAGCTTAGGCCCCGACTCCTGCAACTGATCATACAAATCAAAGTGATTCTTCCCCTGCACAACAAACAGTTCTTTGGGCTCCCTCGCCAACCGCACTGCCTCCTCACTATAATGCAGCGTCTCCGCCTCCGCACCCGCAATCATCAACACCGGCCGCGGCGCAATCAACCTCATAAACGCAAACGAATCGTACACCATCATCCGATCATAACTCTCCAACGGCACCCTCTGCGTCGAGCGCTCATGCTTCCCTCTTTGCGTAGTCCCATAATACTCCGCCGCTGCCCTGAAAAACGAATCCACGTTTCCTCCCTCCTGCAACACCTTCTCCGCATCAAACATCTTCGGCGCCTTCTCCTCCTCCTCCCCATGATTAATCTTATTCCTATCCCCGGCCGCACCCCCCAACACAGCCCCAATTACCTCCTCATTCTCCCTCAACTCCTTTTGCACCCCACCGCACCTACTCATCTTTCCCACACAGGCCCCCGACACCGTCGCCACGGCCTTGATTCGTACATCACTCGCCGCAGCGAAGCATGCATACCCACCCGACGCGCAGATTCCCAACACTCCAATCCGCGAACTGTCCACTCCGCGCACGGCGGTGGAGAGGTACGTGACTGCCGCCTTGATGTCCTCGACGCGCTGGAAGGGATCCTCAAGCCCGCGCGGCTGGCCGGTGCTGGCGCCTTGGTAGGCTGCGTCGAAGGTTACGGTTGTGAAGCCTGCGGCGCTGAGGTGGCGGGCGTAGAGGGCGGCGGTTTGCTCTTTAACGCCCGTCATGGGGTGCGAGATGACTATGCCTGCGGTGATGCTGCTGCTGCTGTTGCCCGTTTGGGGGCGGTAGAGGTGTCCGGAGAGGGTGTGTGTTGCTGAGGGGAAGGTTATGGATGAGGGAGTAGAAGTAGTAGTAGTCATTGTGATCGAGGTGGGTAGTAGTTAACTTGATTCCAAATAGTGGAGAGTGTGTTCAATATTCTCAAGTTCAATGGCATTGGGAGGTAAGTAGTAGTACTGTAATTACTAGAAGTATATATAGGGTTCAGGTGCTGCTTCTCGGAGGCTGATCGGCAAGTCCGAAGATTTTCGGGATTGGGGTTCTTGGTCGGTTCTCGGATATGGCAAGGACGGATGACGGCGGATATAGGAGTTAAGGACGGTATTTAGATGCTGCTTGTTGCTTAGGGGCTTATTGAAGTATCTAGCTCTGGTTTCTTGTAGGGAATTCTTCGAAATGGGAAAGCTGCGCTGTGTGGTGTGTCGGTGGCGGGTGGTAGGGTGTCGGGATGACATTAATGACTGGGTAGTATATGGATTGCTATAACACAACATATTCGGTCGCTTGGTCATAGTTACTACTAAATGAATTACTCTACTGACTGCCGTTCATTGTTAAAGGGTAGGAATATAATGATTGCTGTGTATTGATTACTAGTAAGTACCAATCCTCGTCGCCTTGTATATATAATGTCATAGTCTAAAAACATGATTTCGCTGAACTATGCAAGCGCTATTGTGGGTCGATCATAAGCATGCCGTCGTTTAACCAATTTCTCTTTATCTTATGAATGAATGTACTCAGCAGGACGTCAGGGTCCCTAAGCTGCTTCCTCAGCCACACTGGCACGTGGTAGCATAGGATCACTCTCTGAACAAGTCGTGGATATGGAGTCGCTGCGACTCCGGCCGGCAGCGGTCTCGATCTTTCTTCGTGCTGTAAATAGTCCCGACACGCCGCATTCTTGGTTCCGTCCCAGCCAGGGTTTGCGCGCTTCTCCCAGCACGCGCCGCCCCAGATAGTAGATGAGCTGCCCGAGGATAATGAGCGCGAAAGCAATCGGGTACATCCAGTGGATTGTGTAGTGAAACACCCCGACCCCGATGAGAACCCCCCAGAAGTTCATCGTCAGCATCGATATGTTGAAAAATGCCGCCGATGACAGCCGGAACAGCAGCGGTACCATACAATAGAAGGAAGCAAGACACAGCGTATATCCTGTCAAGTAGATACCAACCTGGAAGTTCCAGATCGCATTATGGAACGAGTTGCGGTCGAAAACGCCCGCCTGGACGCCATTTATGACCATGCCGTACATGGCCATTTGGCCCAAAACTTCGTATACCGGGGCCGTACTGACAAAGACCTCCTCACCCGTGTTGGCAAGTCCGTAGAATGTCGCGCCCAGGAGTGCGAAGAGGTCGCCTTTGATCAAATCGGCGCGCGAATAGTTCCCGTCATCGGCACCAGTGATCCGGTCCGAAGCAATCAGGAAGCCCATGCCGCCAATACAGATCATAATACCTAACACCTGTGTGATATGGTAACGCACGCGCAAGATTGTGAAGGACACAATAAGCACGACCGCAATGGCCCAGAAATTTATCAACTGGGCGCTCAGCATAGTCGTATGGCGATAGGCCAGCACAATGAAATAGTTACCTTCCACGTCGCAGAAGGCCAAAATAATATCTATCCAAGACCGCAATTAGAGAGGCCTTGGTGGGGAGGTGAGGGGGCTTCTTATAGTATACAGCGACGCTTACATTTCCAACCGTGCTGAAGCACTACCCGTGTCCAGCCTTTCAGGCCATAACGGTATATGGTATATGGGGTGAAGATAGCATTGAGCAGAAAGTAGTTGAAGAATGTCTGAAAAGCCGGGATTGAGGTTCCCTCGCTGACCAGTAGTGTGCTGAATGTGCTACAGGCAGTGTTGGTGATAGCCAGAACCTGTCTGTGTGACAAGTTAACCATCGACCACACCTTGGTGCTTCAAGCGTTTCCAACTGTATAACTCACCCGAGGAAAAGGGTAATGTAGAACTCTTTTGTCGCGAGGTATGCAAGGACGTTGTCTTGTTTTTCGACATGCGTGGCAGGCACTTCTGGTAGGGTGTCTCCGCTCTGAGGAGCCTCTAATGTGGGAGCAACCTGCTCCGGGGATTGAGCTACAGGTATGTAACTAGCGGGGAGTGGAGAGGATCTCTGAGCGGCAAGCCGAGCCTTGGTATCGGACATCTCTGATAAGCGATACAAGGAAAAAAAATTGAGTTTTTGAGCGAACAGAACTTGAGACTGATATGGTTCCTAGCAACCACTGGGAGACTTTATAACTAAGACGAGCGCAAAGTCCCCCCAAATTCGCTCATCTATGGCGATAACCAATCTGGTGACAGCCCGAGTGAAGCAAAGGGGTATCAAGATGTAGGTGGTGGGAAGATACTGCTGAAGTTAGAGTAGATTGTTCCATCGTGAAGGGAAAGCCGAGGTCAAGGCGGGGGTAACATTCCTTAGGTAAGACAACCGTGGATCGGATCTCCCCGCTATCCCTTTTGAAGTATGATATGCCAGGTCACTTCTACGGTAATGCCATTGAACTCTTGATATACGTAATTGGGGGCGAGCCACGATCAGTCACTGATGGCTCGGTAGTTGATGGTCGAAGCATCCGATTCAATGAATGCGAAAGACCAACATTTCGGCTCAATGTCATGAGCACTTAATGTGCTAATGTCCTGGCATGGGAAAACCTGAGACTGGAGAGGTGCAATGGAATATATAGCAATGGCAATGGAGATTCGATATCCATAGGAGACTGACAAAGTCAGGAACATGCACGATGGAAACGAGGTTGGAAATCATCGCCTGGTGAAGGCGCGATCCTACCGGAAGAGGAAAGTGATCAGGTGATACGGTTCCTAAAGGGGAAAGAAGCGGAAACGGCTTCTAGAAAAAGCGTCGTCCCAGTCACATCCCAGCAATGGCAGCTGCTGCGCGTTCAAACTCCCTCGGATGCTGGTGGTTCAGGTTATGGACCATTTTGGGCAGTCCTTGAGCTTGAAGCAGGCACTAAATCCGCGATGTGGGTTCGAGTCAAAGCCAAGTGGAGACCCTCCGATCATTTCGTTCCATTGCAGTTTCAACCTTTGACAGCTTGCATCGCGATACCCTGGTCACTTTATGCGCACTATCATCATTGCGAGCGCTAACCATTGGCAGCCTCACCTTCGACTGCTCATAGACTACAATTTTGTTTGTGACCGCCTAATAACATTGTCAGTAACTGTTTTGGACATTCCATTTGAGAAGGACTTTATGAGGGGTATACAATTATGATGCAGATCGAATTACAAGGACGACTGACGCCTGAAATAGTAGAAGTAACTGTATAGACAACCGTTCATTGCCTTACCCCCATATAAGCCCACAGAAAAGCTGCCTTACGCCCGGTAAACGTACAGACCACCCATAAATAGTGGTCAATCGGACATGAACTATACTTCTTCTCCTGATGAAGAAATAAAATACACTTCGTGTTAGTAGCCAAAGCATACAAAGTGCTGCGAAAGGATTGCATGTGTTCTACTACACTTGTAGAAGAGTTAGCGGGAAAGAATGAAGGAAAGCTAGAGAGAAGCTGTGCATAATCAAACACAGCAGCTTTCCTTTCAAGCAGACACCCAAGGATGCATACTCTACAATATCTCGCTCTTATTCGCAAATGAAATGATAATAGCACACCTTGATGCTCACGTTTCTGAACGTTTGACGACTTGATGCTTTGCTGTTGCATGGAATTCTAGAGATAATAGTAACTAGGGGCATACTCTCATCGTAGTTTACTGCGCAGGATCAGCGAGGAATGATGAATAGCTGACACCCAGGAATAGCGGGTACTGCAAAGCAGATGACGACCGCGTCGTTGCACAGATCAGGCAGGATTGGAAGTGGTTCGGTCGATGCCCAACATGGAGATGCTCTGACGTTTCGTAATGATTACTTGTTTCCAGGAACTCTCATGTCGGAGAGGGATCTGGATGATCCTGCTGAAGCTGCTATCTGTGCGATTTGTGGGAGGGGTTGAACAAAAGCATTGTGACGTTTCATCCAAACGGTGATGCCCGTTATTGTCCAGACATGGAAGGTTTACATACTTTTACTACAATTGGCGGTGGAACGGGCCCAGGCAAAGAAGGCAAGAGACGTGGAGACCGACTGGGCCAGACTTTGGTTCGGGAGGAAATGAATTATAATTAGAAACTCCATGGTCCGAAGGTCGGGGAGGTATGACAATGATGGCACTGAGGTTCACTTGGAGACCTTCCATGTATCGGCTGATTTGTATCTACAGTGGACGGTATTTGTCTAGATTATATCTAGTCTTTGTAGTGAAGAAAATTGTCAGACAGAGTGGGCCTGACATTTGACAACCCCTGGAACATCTCGGATTTGTTAAGCTTTCTGGAATCCAACCAACTTTACCTTGACATGTAAAAAGGCTATTTGAAATCCTCAGCTGGTAGTATAGTAGTCTGTAGATACTCTCCAGTGATGTATACAGTATAACTACTACATCAAAGCGCAGACCTTCATTATCCCGCGGCGGGTGCACGTCATTTGCGACCCCCCCTGGTTGACGCTGGTTCCCTTCGGTCGCTTCCCTGCAGATCTCCGTCTCGCGCGCGCGTCTTTGGCTCATCTCCTTTCTTCAGGACATCTTGAACTCCTATATACTTATATACTTATCTACTTATAATAATGCTGTCCCTCGTACTATCATGAACACTTAGGATCATCGCATTGCTTCGCCGGGTCGGATCAGGTCAAGACGCCTAGCTCCCTAAGTAGCTTGCTTGCAAGAACTTCTTTCAAGTCCGATCCCTCCGAAAGCGCTGCTGGCTGGTGCCCCCGGGTGTTCAAGCAAGCAGGCAACTCCTTCTCCCAGTGGCTTCCTAATCTCCGGTCGCGTGTGCTGGGTGAATCTTGTAGCGCGCCGGCACCAAATGCAAAGAACGGATAAGAAAAGCTAGAAGGGACAGAAGGTGCCAAAATAGATAGAACAGACACACAGCGCCGACCACAGCCGAGGCCGTCAGGTGGTCCCGGCCCCAAAGTTCAGGATCATCCATCGTTCATCATCTCGTCCGCAAAAGCAGCCAGAGCAGAGCAGAAGCAGAGCAAAAGCAGCCAAAAAGCACACCTCCATCCATCCATCCATCCATTGTTTCCCTCGCACACCCAACATCACCCGAACTTATTTTTTTTTTTCTTTCTTTGCCCCATCCATTTTCAGTTCAGTTTCCCCATTCTTTCCCATCCTTCCAACCTCTACCCTCCCCTCCTCTTCCTCCTCTTGAGTTCTCCCCCAAGTCGTCATCTTTGGTACTTACTTCTTACCTCTTCGCGAGTCTTTTACATCATTCTTCCCCTTCCCTCCGACCAAACTTCCGATCTTCCAAACTTTCAAAGAACACCCAACCTCTTCCCCCCCCCTCTCTCTCCTCCACTCTTCCCTCCTTCTTCTTCCCTTCTTCTATTCCTTTTTTAATTTTAACCCTTTCCCTTTGTTCCCCACTTTCCTTCCCTTTCCGCCCCGAAACCAAACCAACCTAACCACAACCAACAAACCCCCCTCCCTCGTCCAATCTGGACCAGACCGCGGTCCGTCTTATCATTCCGCCTTCTCGGGGCTCTCCTCGCGCCGGTGCACTCGTTCCTGAGTTGTCCCGGAGTGACGAGACGCCACCTCGCCATTCTGCCGGACCATGGCGTTGGAGGTGCAACCGCCCAGCGATCGCAAGCGGGTGAAAGTTTACGAACTCAAAGATAATGACTGGTTTGATCGCGGGACGGGTTTTTGTACAGGACAGATCCTTGATGTGAGTCCCGGTCGCCGCCATGTGTCTGGCCGCAGCGCGATCTCCGTCGCCGCTCCTCGGGCGCAAACACTGCGGCTCTCAGGCGCGCGTCCTCAATTCAGCTAGTTTTCGCTAACAATCCCTTCTTTGTTTCCCAGGATGAGCCGCGGATATTCGTCGAGTCGGAGGATGAGCCTAATCGTGTGCTCCTGGAGACAAAAATCTCCAAGGATGACGGCTATCAGAAACAACAAGGTCCGCTTGCCCCTTACACGCCTTCCGCTACATCGCATGCATCGAGGGAGATCGCAGAATGCGAGCTGACATTTCCGCGACGTGAAATAGAAACGTTGATAGTATGGACCGAACCAAATGGGACGGACATGGCGCTGAGTTTCCAGGAAGCGGAAGGGTGCGCTGTGATCTGGTAAGACTTGCCCATGCCACCATGGAGCCTTGCGGCAATCGACTCCAATCCATCGCTGACGGCATTATAGGAATTTCGTTACTAGCGTACAGCAGCATCTTTTGAACTTGGCACCAGGAGGTTCGTCCTACTCTGTTTCTCACTAATATCGCTTTGCTGGTTGCCATTGCTAACCATTGTCACGTCTGGTGCTCTAGAAGATGCTCTATCGGACGATATCGAAAGCTACCAGTCAATCATGCTGCCTCCACCCGAGCTCGGAAACCTACCCGAAATCGATCATGTTATGAGGGCCGCTAGCATTACCCAGGCCGGGCGTGATGCGCTATCGAAATTCGTCATCCGAGAAGAGTACATCCCCAAGCTCATCCCGTTAGTTACAATGGCCGAGGATCTCGAAAGTCTCTCCGATCTACATCGCCTGTGCAATATCATGAAGTCGCTCATCCTTCTCAATGACAACACCATAATCGAGACAGTTGTTACGGATCCTATTATCCTTGGCGTGGTGGGAGCATTGGAATGTGCGTATACTGAATTCCTCTGGACTGACAGTGTTGCTGACGGATTCAAGATGACCCCGAGTTTCCAACGCACAAAGCGAACCACCGACAATACCTCGCAGATAAGTCGCGCTACAAGGAAGTTGTACCTATTAAGGATGCGTTAATTCGCCGCAAAATCAGCTACACTTGGCGCTTGCAATATCTCAAGGATGTGGTCTTAGCTCGAATTCTAGATGATCCGACTTTCTCGGTTCTCAATTCCTTGATCTTCTTCAATCAGGTCGAGATCGTCAACCACATCCAGGCGAATGGTCCCTTTCTGAAGGAATTGTTCTCGGTCTTCGATCCAAGAAGCGCGGACACTAAGCGTAAGGAGGACGCTGTCCAGTTTCTCCACCAATGCGCTGTCATCGCAAAGAATCTGCAGGCGCCGGCGCGTGCTAATCTATTTGCGAATTTCATCAACCATGGCCTGTTTGCCGTCATTGCCTTCGCCATCAAACACCCCAAACCGGCTCTGCGTACAACTGGAATCGATATCCTGGTGGCGCTTCTTGACCACGACCCCGTGATGATGCGTGGGTATATGCTAAAAGCTGTCAACGAGAAGAAGACACCTTTGACCGACACGCTGATTGATTTGCTGCATACTGAGTCCGACCTGGGGGTCAAGAACCAACTCGCTGATGCCGTCAAAGTTTTACTGGATCCCCAAATTCCCCTGCAAGATACCTTGGGCCGGGCTGGGCCCGACAATTTCAACAAGCCGCGTCCGAATATCCTCTCCGATGCATTTGTTCAGAACCATTTCGATGAATCTGCGAGAAGGCTATTCTGGCCGCTGAAACGCCTCGAACATGATGACCACCGTATGTCTCCCTTACAGGGAATTCGTTCTGGGATTTGACGATAACTAACTGCCTTGTAACTTAGTTCGGAACTTAAGCTTCCAAGAGGTGTCGCTGTATTCCCATCTCGTTGATATTTTAACGTTCTTTGTCCGCCAACACCTATACCGGAGTCGGAATGTCATTCAAAACGAATCCCTTGCCCCTCGAATCGCTCAGTTACTCACGGTGCCCCACAAGCACCTTAAGCTGAGTAAGTTTTCCCTGTGGACCAGATCGTCATTATGGGAATGTTCTAATAAAGAAATCGTTCTCAGCTGCGTTGAGATTTTTCCGTGCTTTGACTAGTCTTCAAGACACTTTCTACCAGGCTCTGATGACCCATAACAACATCTTTGGGCTCATCCTCGACATTGTTTACGAGACTATGCCCCGTGATAATCTCCTAAATTCGGCCTGTCTCGAACTATTCGAAGCGATCCGATGCGAGAATATGAAACCGTTTGTTCTACACGTAGTGGAGAAGTATGGCGAAAAAATCAGAAACATCACCTACGTGGACACATTCCAGAGCTTGATCCTACGCTACGAGCAAATGCAGGGCTACGGCGCCGAGCCGGACTCGTCCCTAATGTCGCATGAGGAGACGCTGCCTTCCCAAAGGATGCCTGCCGGCGGCCAGCGTTGGCAAGGTGTCGGGGAGATGGATGCTGCCGAGGAGGAGTATTTCAACACTTCCGATGATGAAGAGGTAGGGCGCTTGTTCCAGCATGGTCCCCTTTCGAAATTGGCTAACCATGGCTATCAGTGGCAGCAGGAGAGTAGGCAGACCACATCAGATGCTGCCCGAATGCAGAATGGCGCTGCGTCGCCCATCGTCAAACCGCTTGTGGATTACCCGGATGACGACGATGAAGACGATGCGATGGACACAAAGCCAGAATCCAGCGATGGGCAAGCGCCACAGAACCAGGAACAACCGCAGCAAGATGACTCAGGTCACGATGCTGCTGCCGGCTCACCCACAGACTCACCGTCCACTCCGGTCTCAACGCCTCAAACGCCACCCGAACGGTTGTCGGAAAAGCGTCGGCGCGAGGAGGAAGACGATGACGAGCTGATGAAGCTCACAGCTGGACCTAAACGAAGAAGTTCAACTAGCGCCGGTCCTGGCACTGCCGGAATGGTGCGGAGAAAGCGAAGCGTGTCCATTGGCTCGCTTTCCGCCAACGACAAGGGGGCAGCGCTGGGGAGCCTCAATAGCAGTGCACCACCGAAGAGAATCGCAATCAACCTTAGCTCGGCTACGATCAAGGCGTCTGACCCAGGCTCGACCGACTCTGGAGCTGATCATGCGAACAACGAGAAAGAAAACCGAGATGACAACCACAGCGGTGATGGTGGCTAATTGGTATCCACCACGTCTTTGATTGATGCCTTGATGGCTCTTGTGTCGAGCAAACCGTCTTCTTACATTTGCTGCCAGCATCGTTCGCGTTTCGTCAGAGTAACAGGATCTTTCCCTGCTTGTTTTTCACGACAGCCTCCTAGATACCAGATGAAGTGATGTTGTTCTATTTTTCTATCTTCTACTTTTTTCCTGCCCTTGTGAGCCGGACGTATTTTGATGTACGATCGGTATCATTGTGCTGTTCCTTTTGCATCCTTGCTCTCTCCATCTTTCCTTTTAGATATCATGTATTACGGACTCAGCTCTGCGGCGAGATCTTCTTTTTGTTCCGATTATACCTTTGCCCAGTTATCTCGTGGGCACGATGTACATCTACTCGCATTATCTGCCACTTCTTTCCTCCTTTCTTGTACTGCTCGCTTGTCCCGGAGTTTCCGGTGCTGTTGCGGTTCTTCTTACGCATATGATGAGGGCGCTTTCACCGTACCATCAAAGGGCCACCAGGGAATTCGTTTTACATGGACACTGTTATTTCGCGCGTGATAGTGATCAGTTGAGCTTGGCATTCGGGATGATTTATGATCTTGACATGGTGCGAGCACACCGTTCGTTGTCTCCATCGGTTAGCCACACTGGTGGTTAGGAGCGGAGTCCAGCTGGAGGACACACTTGAATTGCATCCTCGAGGAAGGGCCTACTTGCACATACCTGTGTTGCCGCAGCCTAATCTGACCCGACTTCTTCGATGTACAACAAATCGCCCTGACCAGTCCCAGCAGCTGTACTGTGTAGATAGCCGAGCACCTGTAGGCTAACGCTACTGTCCGTGCGTCATGGATAGAACAAACGATCGGCATGCGGGTCCCGAATCCACCGGGTGCTTTATCCCGGGAAACTCTCTTTTCTTTCACCCTGGATCGGCCAACTCAATATCCACCATTCCGTACGTACATCTATCCTCCCCTAATCGTAGGTAGGCTACGCTCCGCCATCGTGCATGCAGGCCATGGCCCCTTCACTGCAACCCCATGTCACCTCGGACAGCTTCTTCCACACAACCTCGCCGCCACGACCAGTATCCTCCAATTCACCCGCAACTCCAGTCATAGTCTATTTTATATCCGGAAACCCAGGTCTCATCTCTTACTATTACCCCTTCTTCACCTACCTCTCCACCAAACTCCAATCCCTCAGCAGCAAACAGAAGAAAGATCATCAATTTCACATCTACGGCCACAGCCTAGCTGGCTTCGAAGTACAGTCTCCCCTTCCCACGCATTACCACAACGTGGAAGACCAGATCCGGTTCATCCAGCGCAAGCTCGACTCCTTCGTGCAAGCCACTACGCAACCATCTCCGACTACTAATGTTCGGTCCCGTGTCATCCTCATGGGCCATTCTGTGGGCACTTATATCGCCATGGAAGTAATCCGGCGACATCGCGAACGCTCAACGTCTGACCACTCCAATACTGGTGGCTTCGACATCATCGGTGGAGTGATGCTCTTCCCGACTGTAATGGATATTGCCAGTTCCCCCTCGGGAAAGAAGTTGACTGTACGTCTTCCCCCCGTTTCGCAAGGCGACAACTTTCCCTTGAATAATGGATTGATGCTCAAAAACAAAAAACATAGACCCTGCTATCAATCATCCCCTCCCTCGCATTAGTAGTCTCCGTCTTCGCCCGTATCCTCACCACCCTCCTACCTGACTTCGCCCTCCGTACATTAATCAAACTGTTCATGGCCGATCCGCCATCGCAGGCTATTGATACCACCTGCGCCTTCCTGAAGAGTAAGAGGGGCGTCAGACAGGCCTTGTTAGTTCTCCTTACCCCCAGCTACCCTTTCCCCTCCCAAAAAAGGCAATCAACAGAAGATTATATATATTAACGCTTAGGTGAAAAGGCACATGGCTGCTGATGAAATGCGCATCATTACGACCGATAAGTGGAGCGATGATGTTTGGGGAATAGCTTCCTCTTCCTCTTCTTCCTCCAGAAACAGGGATGGTGAGAGGAATGACTCGTTGACTACTGCAGCTTCTCTTCCAGCCCGGATGTTCTTCTATTTTGGACGGAATGATCATTGGGTTGCGGAGAAGACGAGGGAGGAGATTATCGAGGCCAAGAGTATGGCCAGGGGAAAGGGAGGGAAGACTCCAACCATGGTGGTCTGTGAGGATGGGCTACCGCATGCATTCTGTTTGCGTGAGTATTCTCCCCGATTATTTATTTCTTCTTCCTTTTCTCTACTTGCGGTTCGGCTTGGGGGTCGGCTGGGAGCTAATCTGGACAAATGCATATAGGTCATAGCGAAGTCACGGCGAGTAAGGCCGCTGGGATGGTCATGGATATCATCGCCGATTGAAGGTAGCTTGGTCTATAAGTTGGTACTGGGGAAATAGTGTAGATCATTTAGAGGGTTTGTGGAACCTAGAACTAGTAATCTACGGATACATATTTTGTTAACATACTGCCAAGCGAAGGATTATGGATTATGGGTATCTAACGTGTCTAACATCTGGATGGCGTAAAAAAGACAACGGCAAGTGGCGTCGCGCTATTGACCCCCCTGATACGCTAGTCCAGCCCTCCGGAACAAATCCCCAAGAACATCCTGCTGCGGAGGATTCGGATTTGCTCCTACGCCAGGCATTGCCACAGCCGGCGGTGGCTGCTGCCAGTCGCTGGGTCCAAACTGATGCGCCCGGACACTCCACTCATCATCCTGCGTCCGCTGTTGTCCAAAGAGATCCTTGAGCGAAATCTGCCGACCCATCGGTACACTTGACTGCACTTCTTCCAGCGGAGGCGCGGTCGCCGACGCCACAGCAGCGGCGACATGCAGACCGTTTTGCTGCGCTGCTTCCAATCGTTCGCGCGCAAGCTTCATACTCTGTCCGGCGTGGGTTGCGCATTCACGAATCATTTGGGCGTTGATGGTGCGCGTCTCCGCGGTTGAGTTAGGCGGAGGCTCCGAGTAGATCCAGAGACCGTAGATGCGGACATTGGTGCCGTCGTTCGCACCCGGCTTGGTGGATCCGTTAGCACCATTGATACCATTGCTGTTGTTGGCGCCTTCCGCCTCTGGGGTGTAGTCTGATTTCAGGATGATGTATTCTTCGGTGATTTCGACGTTCTCGCCGTCAGTGAGGAAGAGATCGAAGTTATTCAGACCTCGTCGGTTGAGGACAAAGACACTGTATCGTTCCTCGCCTAGGGCGCCTTGAGTGAGTTGGCAGACAAACAAGGAGCCTTCAATGCCGTTCTTTTCCCATTGTCGTGAGCTTGGGCTAAAGATGTAGACGACGGCGTATTGGGCGAGTGAGAGAATGTTGGTGATGGAGGGGTTATGGCGGCGCAGGACAGAGAGGTTGAGCTCCTCGTTGGAGCGGAGCGGTGGAGGCATGGAAGGTTCTTGGTGATCCTGAAGTTGCTGGGTATCAGAAAGGTAATTGTGAAAGTCGGAGTCGTAGTCGGAGGGTTGGGGGACGCCTTGGCTGGGATGACGACGGTGGGTGTGGTTGTTATTGTTGTTATTGTTGTTCTGTCGGCGGGGCTTGCGGCCTGTCATCATGCAGGATATCTAAACTCTGAGAGAGAAAGAGGGGAAAGATTAGGAAAAGATAGAAAAGGGACAGTGAGGGAGAGGGAGAAGAAAAGCTGGAGCGATAGCCAAGCAGGAGGGGACAGAGAGGGAAGAATGCAGCAGACGTCGAAGCACAGCTGGTGCTCTCTGTTCGGGAAGCGGTCGGGACCCCCGCGTGGTCTGGACTCGCCGTGCCAAAGGACTGGACTGTCCTCATCATCACTTCCATCACCACTTCCTCTGCTACTATTCCCTCTCTTTACCATTCCAATTGACCGGTCGACTCCTATTGTACATATCCCGCGGCAGTTTTTTCCCAACCAGTCGCCCTGCGCTTAGCCTCATCAGTTCCGGCGTCATAGTATCCTCCTTCGGGGCCTTTGCGTGCATCATCACCTCCCTCCGTTACATCCGATCGGCTTCTGGGATAGCAGGATATTCAGTACCTCCAACTCGGGCCATTGCGATACCTCCGTTCCGTGTGGCAGTTAGCCAACTGCGTGAAATACACTATCCTCTACCTTCTGCACCGTTTGACTGCCTCTCCACGTGAATTCTTAACCGCCGGTTTTCCCACCCCATAAGTCTATTCGCACCCAGGTATATATTCAATATAATATAACGTCGAGATCCCTTTTCTGGGCTCGCTCGGCGTGTTACTGTCAGCGACCTCCCCACTATGGCTTCGGGCTCAGCGCAGCTCGCATCGCAGTCTTCTTCCTCGAGCGACTCCTCCAGTAGCAACGACCCTTCTCCGGATCCATCGGTCGATCCCTCGTCGCTCCCACAGGCTGTAAAGGCAAGGAAGGCTGAATATACCCATCAACAGTCGATTCGCGTGAAGGTCGGCACATGGAATGTCGCTGCCATTCCAGGTACCGAGAATGATATTGGGAAATGGTTCGTACAGCGGGAAGGCGTATGTGAGCAGATATCCGGACTCCGGGTCTCCGACTCGCAAGAGCAAGCTAGTGTGAAAAATAATGAGTCTGGAAACGGGGAAAGCCTACCTGAATTTGCGCCGCACAAGATTGGCCTTTACGTCCTGGGGTTACAGGAGATCGTGGATGTTTCGTCGCCTGCGGAGGCCTTGAGGCCGTATGTTGACCCAGCACCGTCGAATCGGTGGAAAGCAGCAGTTCAGAAAGCCCTGCCAGAGGGATATAAGCTTATTGCGGAGACTCAGTTGGTGGGCTTGCTTCAGTTAGTATATGCGGCACCTTCTCTCGCCGACCATGTGTCGTTTGTTAGCTGCGCCAGTGTGGGCACGGGCCTCTTGGGGTATATGGGCAACAAGGGTGCTGTTACAACTCGATTAATGCTTGGTGAAACGACATGTCTGGTCTTCGTGAACTGTCACCTGGCGGCTGGATCCGACAAGAATAGTCTAGAACGACGGAATTGGGATGCTTCACAAATTGTCGGTCGGACGAAGTTCGAGCCCATCGACCCAAACGTAGCACTTCGAGAAGAACTCACCGAGAGCATAGGCAAAGAGGACTTTGCATTTTGGTTTGGGGATCTCAATTATCGCCTGGAGGATATCCCGGGTGATGACGTGCGACGAGTCCTAGCCCGGCATACAGCGAATGACTACGACGATAGGCATCAATTCCAGACCGAACCTAAGGACAGCACTACACAGCTGGAGGCCACGTCCGAAGCAAGCCAGAAGCAGGAGGATACAGGCAGCCCACTTCCAGCTGTTTCGGACGAGGATGTGGATCCTCACACCGATCCAGCGTCTCTGCAAACCACCATATCGTCATTACTGCCCCATGACCAGCTTCGGATGCAACAAGATAAGCGGAAAGCTTTCCATGACGGATGGCGAGAGGGCCCGATCACTTTCCTTCCTACGTATAAGTATGACGTGGGAAGCGTTGCTAGGTTTGATTCAAGCGAGAAGAACCGAGGTCCCAGTTGGTGTGACCGGATACTGTATCGGACTCGCCAGGACAGAATGCGATACGAAAGACTGGCTAAAGAAGCTGCGGAAGCAAGAAAACGCGACGAAGAGATGAAAGCCCGGGGCTTGGACAAAGCAGTTGCGGACGATAGCGTGTTGTTTGATTATGATCCCGATGTCGACGGAGCGGACAGTGTGGAGGAATACGATCCAGATAAGGATTCCAACGGTGACAGCTCGTTAGATGTGGACGACGATGCGGATAACTCACTGCAGCTTGAGTACTATGTATCGCATCAAGGCATCCTCTCCTCGGATCATAAACCCTTGGCCGCAGCATTTACGTTGACGTACGACTCGGTGGATCCGCAGTTGAAAGCCAAGGTACACCAGGAGGTGGTTCGGGAGCTGGATAAGGTGGAAAACGAGTCTCGGCCTGGGCTCACCGTTGTGGTGGACCACCACGGCAGTCAACCTACAAGTGAAGACCCCAATGCCGTGAACTTTGGTGACATACCTTTCGATGTGCCTGTCACCCGGTCACTGACGGTCGCAAACACCAGCGGCGTGCCTGCAACGTTTACCCTAGAAAAGCCGGAGCAAGATGTCTCTAATCGCACACCATCCTGGCTGGATTACCGTATCGACCAACCACATCTGTCTGACTCGGACTCCGGCTCAAAGCAGAAGCTGCCGTCGCACGAGTGTACCCTGCATCCCGGGGAGATTGCCAACATTGAGGTCACAGCATGCGTTCGAGATATTGAACTGGCTCGTTTAGTAAATGACGGAAAATTGAGTCTAGAGGAAATCCTCGTCCTTCGAGTGGCGCACGGCCGAGATCACTTCATCTCCGTTCATGGCAAATGGCTGCCCACCTGTTTCGGCCGCTCATTAGAGGAGCTAACTGTCATGCCTGAAACGGGCGCACGCAGCCTAGTTCCAGCCAAGGCACCCCGAGACCAAAACAATACCCCGGGCATGCCTTTGTCGGCTCCTCGGGAGCTTTTTCGATTGACGGAGGCCATATCCGAGATATCAGAACGTGCCATTGCCGAGTGGAGCATGACAAGAAGTGAGGCGGAAGAAGATACACCACCATGGATGAGAGAGCCCGCTGGATTCGGATGGCCTTTTGAGCCTGAGGCCTGGACTCTGCGCGATCAAGTTGAACGTTCCCATCTCTTATCCCGTGCTCGCGAAGCGCTCGACACCAACAAGGATTTCAACTCTGTTTTCGCCCCAGAGGTAACTTCACTCCAGCGTCTGGAAATCCTCAGCGAAACGCTTCTCGCATTCCTCGGATCCCTGAAGGACGGTATCGTCACTGCCGCCGTCTGGCAAAACCTCGACCAACAAATTCTCACTCGCGAAAAAACCAAACAACCCCCACTATCTTGGGAAGACTCCCAGGCCTGGGTGCTCGAAAGCCTCGCCTTTTCCCCCGTCCACAGCGTCTCCTTCACCTTCGTCACGTTCATGTTAGCCCGCATCGCGAACGAAGTTGCCCCTGCATCCTCCATTCCCAACAACACCAACACGAACAACCGCGGCCCCTCACCAAACGTTTTATCCTCATCGTCTGGCAACGAATCACAGCCAAAGACAGCCACCCAGAACCCACCGGAAGATGCATCCCAGCCTGGCCCTGCCCCTGCCGCCTTTATCCGCCGCAAAACACGTACCTTCACTTCCTCGATTTCAAGCATAACAACCGAACAACCCTCGCTTAATCCTAGTCCTAGTCCAATGGCCATTCGTCGTCAGGCCGTGGAAACTGCTCTTGCATCCATCTTCTCAACAGTTCTCATATCATCAGACATTGCTGCACCGTCAAAGGAGAAAGATCGGCGTGCCTTAGAGGAAAGGAAACGGAGTATCATTGAGCCGTTTTTAAAGACTATTGGAGTTGATAATAAGGGGCCCTCAGGTGGTGTTTCCTAAGTAGGAGAGGAGAGGAAAGGATAAGCCAATCATGAATGCTTATTTGCGTGTTATTACTCGTAACTACATATGTATATTTATAGAGTTTCCTCTTGGTACCGGACCTCTCTCTGCTTGTGGATGGGTTATTCTGTTGTTATTTATAGTACAGTTGCGCTGAAAGTTGTAATCTTACCGTCACTTGGGCGGGTGGTAATAGCTAAAGCAAAGATACGCAGATAGTACCGAGTGGTAGTACTAGTAATGATACACATGTCCTGTCTGAAGGACTGGCTACGGGGTTTAGTATGGTGCTGGCCGCAATGGAAATTTCGGCACCATCAGACAACATGATGTAGGCACTATCTGATATCGCTAGTACGTAGTATTTAGTGTCGGACCAAGCAGACGTGGTTGAAGGATTAGGAGACAATCAACCTAGAACAGCGCTCGAATTGCCATTGACTGAATGAACAGTAGCTATATCGATTTACTACTATCACTTCATTGCAACCAACAATTCTCATCTTTGAATTGAATTCAGATGTAGGTGGGACTTATGGTTCCAAAAAGAGCAAACCCAAGGAAACAGAAAATAGCGCCAAGCAGGATCCATAGTCCGTCTTCTATAATCTAGGTATATGGTTATGACCGGTTGAACGCTGGTTGCAAAAGATTAATGGTTTTCTTTGATTTGGCCAAGGGCCCGGGAATCTGTTGGTTCTTCTTTCGAGGTTGGCCGTGCCGGCCTCTTCGCCAATCGTGATTTGCCGTGTGATGCTTTCTCCTTTGTGGGGTGAGGTACTGAAGAAGATTTTGAGAACAGCATACTCCTGATATAACGCAAACAGCTTTTCGACATGTGCAATGGCAGACAGACAACGGACATGAATGCCTGTACTGGCAGTGAAAAGGCAGCGTAAATCCCACTGAATACCATGAGAAAAACCCCTTGTGGCCGTTGCATGCTTGTTCGATGGGCTGTTGTTGCTAAGGAGAAGGCATCGTGCATCTGGGTTTCCAGGGCTTGGAGACGAGAATCCGTTTGGTAGGCAGAAACGGCGGTCCGTTTCTCGTACCTTCGTACGGCCCGATTCAGAGCATCAATGTCTGCTTGGAAGGTCTTTCGTACTTCTGCAGCCGTTTGCGTGATTGCTGATTGAATTGTCTCCAGATCTTGTGCATGTGACTGGGCCTGATCCAGGGTACTGGCTGACAGACGTGCTGCAGCAGTCTCCGCGACGTGGGCTTCGAGCTCCTCGAGCCGCTTCGCAATATCATGCACATCTATTCTGTCTGATTCGTCTTCTGACGACAATGTGACAACTCGCTGGAGATGGAGCGTTCGCGCCTGCACCATTCTTAGGAGATGGGAGAACGGCCGGATCTCCGACGCCAGCAGGAATATAGTCAGGTTGTAATTGGACACGAGTCCTTCCGAAGGGCGCGACAACTTGGATCTGATGGTGTGTAGAATCCATGTCCCAATTACTGGGAATACGAAGCAAGACACAAGAGCTATGATTTCGTGAATCTGTAGTTCCCTACTGGCTGCTGCTGCCGCTGCTGCTGCCGCCGCCGCAGCATTGTCATGTAGTTTCTGGTCATCACTCTCAATTGCATCTCCTTCGTGTCCCTGTGAGGATGGATGACCGTCGGCTTCTGATTGGAGTGGCGGATCCGTGGCGCCAAAGAACCTATCTGTATGGCGGATAGCTTGTGCGGAGCGATACCAATCCCTAGATTGAATATGGCTTAGTAGGTAACATATGGGGAAAGGGAGCGCGTGCCCTTACCACGGCAATCGAACGGACCAATTCAAAAAGACGGCTGCGAGAATAAGAAGGGTGACGTCGGTGACCACAGCACTTCCGTTCTGGAAAAAGATTCCGGCAACCGCAGGCAATAAAGCGAGGCCCAAGGGTGCTGAATGCCAATGTGATTCTTCATTTGTCAGGTTCACGTCACTTCTCTTGGCCGCACGTGGGAAAAGTAAGTCGTCCGTGGATGACCGAATCGAGTTCCGGGCCTCAGATACTGTGTCGGACAAGGTAGAATTGCGACGTTGGTTTCGCGGGTTGGCTGTACCCTCTGCAAAGGTTGCAGATCGGCCTGCACCGCGGTGACGGAGCGTCATGGACTCGCGGGGATGGACGTGGGGGCTGTGGTCGTCGAGGGGAGCTAGGGAGGGATGAGCAAGCTCTGGCATGACACAACAAGCGCCTGACGTGATCCAGCCCTTTCACGAGTCGCTCATGCTCATGAAGGCTCCGGACAGTGGAAGGTGAAATGAGGGGAGATAGGTGAAAGAGGAAGAATAAGAGAGGAAGAGAGAGGGGTGAGAGAATGAGAGAGTAAGTGAGCGTGTGAGAGAGAACCACGGGAGATTTACCCTGTGCGATGCGCAGATCTCCCTTGCTCAGCTACTACACTCACAGCAACGCAAGCCGGGTCCGCGGGGGCGATCCGCAGCCGGAACCCCAATGACGATCCCTCGGGCGCTATATTTCCCTGCTTAATGGCCAGGCCGTGCGGAGAAAGTAACCGGAGCCGTGACGAGTGACGACAAGGGACCCACGCCTGACAATGTGGTCGCCGGTTGCCGACCAAGCCTGCTGCAGGTGCCTTGTTGCTGCCCCTTTGCAAATGAACACCCCCGTACCGAGAGCACGTGGATCGAATTGAACCTTAGGATGATCTTTTTGTTCAAAGGACCGGAGGCTAGGCTGGCAGATTAAACATTTCTGCACAGGCCCTGGGAGGCTAGCTGAGGGCAATGTCGGTCCCTTTCCTCCAGCCTCATGCCAGTAGGGTCTTGCGCGCTGGTAACACCCGTTTAGAATCCCAATTCTTGGCAGATGTGTTCTGGGGCCGATGAGAGCCTAGTCTTTATGCTCATATGGGTCTCATCGAATCGCTCTCCTAACCGTCATGATTGAAGTGTCAGACATACAACGCCTTTCATGATGAGCCTTGAACGCGGTCAGAAGCACCTACTTCTTCTTATATCTTCCAGCAAAGGTCATATTAAACGAGAGAGGGAGAAGAGCAGACAGTGGCGCTACCACTAATGCTGGCTCCTGCAAATGATTCCCCGTGTTGGTCAGACAGGAGGAAGTGTAAGTGTGCGCGTGTGTGTGTGGAACAAGAGGCAGCGCAGGAAGGAGGTGGCCAGGATGGCGCTGAGTCCTTTGATACCCAAAAGGGGAATGGCCGGAGGCTTCCTGTTCACTGCACCTCCACCCACCCTCGTTGCATCGCGGTTTTCTTCACTCTCGACCCTTATTTAGAGAGCTGTGTTCTGGTCTATTGGGGCCAGTCTCTGGTATACGTACATCGACAGGGTAATTCTCACTCCAAGATCCCTTGACTGGACAACTCCCCTGGTCTGTCCTGCTGGAACCCGTCGGGGTGTCTTCCAAAATGGACACGACATATCACAACACCTCGGTCCTTTCCAGGATTTGCTTATACTGTGCCGCCTCAACTCTTGCGAGGGGTGTCTCAATTAGACCCCACCAGCATGCTAAGCTTGTCTCGCATTAACTCTGTCTATTCAGAGTTTTTATTCTCAATAAGAAGGTCGCTGTTGCTCATGTGTCGGTCACTTTGTCTGGCTTGTGCTCTGCCACCTGGTATTTCAGGATGGCATTTCTCCTTTGGCATCGTATCATACCTACCAGTCATCGTTGTTCAGACATCTCTTTCATCTTGAGATCCGGCTATCGCAACGGGAGAAGAATCAATCAACAAGGCGCATGATTCAAATTTTTATCAAATATCAGGCTCATATGCTCTGTTGATCAACAGACGTATATTCGACACCGAAGACTCAGAATGGCCTTGCCAGAGACACCGGTCTCTTCGCAGGCGATACTCCTTCCGGTGCTTGCATTCGTCTCCGTCCTCCTCAGTATCATTCCTCTAGTCCTGCACTGGAAAAACCGAAACTTTGCTGCAAGCAGTCTAATCTTGTGGTATCTCCTACTCAACATCTTCAATATAGTCAACGCACTGATCTGGCCGACGGACGACCTTGATTTGTGGTGGGATGGCAACGGACTCTGTGATATTGAGGTTAAGATCATGATCGCCAGCTACGTTGCTATCCCTGGAACCTTGGTTTGCATTTTTCGCAACTTGGCACAGGTTTTGGATACGAGTCGCGCAAACCTCGTTCCAACTCAATCGCAACGTTGGTGGAATCACACCATGGTCCTATCATTCTGTGTAATCTCCCCGGTTATTGCGATGCTTACGCACTACGTCTATCAGGCAAACAGGTACATTCTGTATGCTATTGCTGGTTGCCTCAATAACTATGACCGGAGCTGGGTGACTCTCGTGCTAGCGTGGATCTGGCCACTAATCATCTGTTTGATTGCTGGATACTACTGCGGTTCGTCCACTGGCGTCTGGTATCTCGCTTTTCTTGTAGTGAAGGCTAACCTCTGGCTAGTTATCGTGTTACATCGCCTTACCAAGTACCGAAGCCAGTTCGGGAGCATTCTTCAATCAGCCAATAGTAACTTGACCAAGTCGCGATTCATGCGGCTGTTCCTCATCGCCTTTATCATGCTGTGGGCTATTATTCCAGTTCAAACCTATGTAGTTGCATCGAACATTATTGTCACTCAGCCATGGCATTCATACTCGTGGAGTGTCGCTCACCCACCTAACTGGAACGAGGTGATCAAAGTCCCTGTGGAGGGCCGTGTTTTCTACGACCGTTGGATTCCGGTGGCTTCGGGATATATGTTCTTTATCTTCTTCGGTAGTGGGAGAGATGCTCTCGTTATGTACCGCGCGATCTCGGATTTTCTAGGATTTGGCAACTGCTTTACATCCCTTAAGTCATCCTCAGCAAACAGCTCCTCTGCGTCAGGATCCCTGGGTAGCCGGGCAAAGCTTCTATTCAACAGACGATGGACAACCACCGCAAGGTAAGGAAGCCCTTATCCCTTCCAAACGCGCTGCCCGTGCATAACGCTTAAGCTATCCTAGAACATCCTCCAACAATTCCGCCGACGCAATCCGAGCTGCTCATGGTTACCATGACCTTGAAATGGGTGCAGTGTCTGGAGCCAAGCAATCACAGTGGATGTCGCGGTTCAGACTGCTTTGGATGCTGCGAAGTCGGCCTTCCTCCGGACAGGAAACAGCGGTTCCTCTGCGCCATATTCCCGAGCAAACTACCACGATTCGTACCAATGCCTGGGCTGGAGTGAGTCAGAGTCGTGGAAGCAGTGACCATGGAGCCGCGCCACTTTCGGAGGATCATATCCGGGTAAAGCAGGTAATTAGACAGGAGAGCGAACTTCACGTTTAACAATGGGGAGAAATCTTCCTCTCAAGCATTGAAAGGTCACGCACGAGACGAGGAGCTATAGTGTCTTGTTTACGACTGACCCTCCTTGGTACTGAAGAACTTCTACTGTATGCTCTCATATCACCCTGCCTCGACAAACTGTTATTCATAGGCATGAAACTTATCCAAGAGTTTGCCTAGTTCACGTCAGCTAGTGGAACTGCTTATGTTGATCACAAATTCCAGAGTGTAGCCGACGATCAATGTATTTCAAATTGGTACTAGTAGACAGCTCAACGTGCTAGACGCGTAGAACGTGTAGTAAGTCTCCGATTACCTGCCTTCTGATATCATTTATTTAATTCATATACGGCGTTTTCGCGACACAGCATTGCCCGAGCGGATCGTACGCGTCAACTACATGCATCGGTGCAGCAGATAGCGAGCTGTAGTAGGTAACAGCACCTAAGTAGTAAGGAGTAGACCAGTCAGATCATACTATTTATAGCAACACGAATCAAGCAGACATACGCGCAGGTCATGCCGAGAGATAGAAGCGCATCATATGAGAAAGAGAATACTTTACACGAGGACTGTTAGACATGATACATATGGCCAAGGAGATGAACCCAAATGGAAAGAGTTTCTGATGGCAGCTCGCCGTGGTGCCCGAATTCACCGACAATTGGGAAAGTCGGCATTGGACGCCTGAGGCCAGCAAGAAATATGGTGAGGAGAGGGAATGTCTGACTTCAAGACAACTACATCATCCTGCCACCCGGTATTATTGATAAGTGCCACTCTTACCGTATTATCCGATCTTAGCTTGTTCTCTCCTACTCCTGCTGCTGCTCCTCAGAGAAGGCTTCAGGGTTGTATGGACGCTTGAGGACCTCAAGAGCGCCTGCGGATTATAAGTAGGACATATTAGTACTTCCGCAATACAGTATAAGGGAGTATGTAGTTTGTTTTCACATGATTTAAGGGGCGGATGTGGACGATAACGTACGCTGGGTGATGTTCAGGGCCGTCTGCTTCTTGCCCTCTGCGTTCTCCCACTGGCGCATGGTCGCGTCTCCCTCGACAAACACAAGAGTACTGGTGACAAGAAAAGAAAGTTAGCGGATTGGATAGTGAGACCCGAAGAGGATGTGAATTAAACGCCGCATTCAGAGGAGACAAATGAAACAGCAAACACGCATATCTGCGGTTCGAAGGAAAGATTAAAGTTAACGGGCAGGAAGACTTACCCCGTCTGCAAGTTGGTGATGAACTCGCGCTGGTTTCCCTCACTGAAGGCCGACACCTTGAAGAAGCTCGGCGGGCGCTTATCCTTCGAGTTCTGGTTAGAGGCCACGGTGTATCTGATGACTTCTTGGCCAGAAGCGGTGGCCTGCACCTCGGGTTGGCCAGCCAGACGACCCGTAATCATGATACGAGCAATGGAACGGGATGAGGAAGAGCTGAAGGAACGCGTGGACAGGGCGGCGCCGGAGGAGGCGCGGAGGGTAGGGCGCAGCGCTGAGGCAATGGCAGACATGTTGAGATAGTGGGAGAAGATTTGGGTTCTAGAAGGAAAGAAAGAAAAAGGGTAGCAGGATGTGCAGTGACAGGAATGCTAGCTATAGCGAGGATATGACCTGTTTTCCCGAGTAGAGTTGAGAGCTTCTCTCCCGCGGCGTCACCGATATATCACGTGATACAATATCCGCTTATACCTCATCTACTCCAATCGTGCACAAGATCCTTGATGGTAGGCCTGCTGTCCTTCCCTGTTCCTCCCCCTTGATCAATGTGCTCCTCATATCCATGCAGACGGCTTTCCCAAAATCACCAGCCTATGAGCTGCTATCTATCCAAACTTGCTTTTGGGAAGCATAGAAAGAAAAATAACTTCAGGTGATGCTTTGTGTGTTGCAGGTGCATGCATTTATCAATCATAAACTTTGAACCCTGGGAACATTAAGCGAGTCAACCGCTCAAGTACGAGGCAGTTGGCTCCAATGCAGCAGTGTAGCCTGTGAGATGTCATATTGTGAATCCATTGGGGAAGCAGCAAGGCACCAATGCTAAGGTTTGGCCGTCAAGAGTGCATGCCTTTTAAGACTTTCACTTGCCTCTGAAACTCTGCTCACCGCACCTACCGTGCATTCTTTATTGGCATGTGCTGGCAGGCATTGGATAGAAATGAACTAGCCATCAAAGTTTCCGTCGGATGGTTCTACCACAAACGGCGCACTGCTCGACACCGCTCGATCTCGACGGGAGCCCTTGTTCACACATACTTTGCTTCCCGGACGCTAAAGGTTTAATGCAGCTTATTTTAGCCATGGGCCGAATTTTCGCTCGCATATAAACTACAGTATACCTCCTAGGATCAAGGATTCCGCTTGGCCCGGACTACTTCGTCAATAGTCACGGAGAACCCCTGGGGAGTCAGGCCATGTCGGATATTAGGCTAGCAGCACGGTCCATTGGGAGCACGGCGTTGTCTTTGTCAGAAACCCCAATGAGCATTGTCCTCCGAGCCGGGAGCACGATAGGCTGAAAACTCCGCGATTGAAATTAGATGTGTCTTGACCTGCAGCCGATCACACGAACAGCCTAACTATGGGCGGCTAGTAGTGCTAGTTCTGATCGCCAAATCGCGACGATCGGTCGTCGCGTCCCTGGATCGTTGCAAACCAAGTTACTCCGTAGCCTGCGCTCTATTGAAAATCTTAATCCGGACCATAGACCGCGACAAGGCAGGGCTAGAGCCAATCTTCTCCTACTCTCAATATGTCATCGCCCTTCCGTGACCAAGTAGGCCAACGCGTTCAGCCGTCCTAATGAAGCCCCAGCCGTCGCACGCCTGCATTCGCTCCTATGCTCTTTCTTCCAGGTTCCCGAGGTTTGCCGACATCTGATGAAATTTTGGCCTGCGAAGTACAAGTGGCCATTTTCCCACTGCCTTCATATGAGAGGTTCACAGATTTGGACCGATCAAGTAGATGGATGTGTTCGAATTTGGCGCGACAAGAATTCCTGTCCAAATCACTGCTCTTTATAGAGGATGATGGCTGATGTCTAATCACATTGCATGGAGTAGAAACCCCATGCTTACTCGACAACTCCAATGCCAATGAATGGCAGGGGGCGGATCCTTGCCAAATAATTCCATCTAACATGCACAACCATGCGAAGGATATTGCTTTTTTTGGAGACAGGGAGTGGATCAGCCCGCATCTTTCGTGCAGGTAGTCTACTGCTACCATCGTTATTCTCCTTGAATTGCCGATGAAGCAGACCGTGGCTATCGGACTGGAATGGTTAGGTTTCAAGACTAAAAAAGAAGGAAAAGAAAAAGAAAAGCGGTCATTTTCAGATCACCTCCGATGTGAAGTTGGGGACTTTTTATTCCTTTTGCTCCCCTACTTTGCTTCCTTTTTCCTTGTCTCCTTTGCCCACCAATTCCCTCCCGTTTTGCTCTCACTCATGGCTACGTATAGGTGGTAGAGATGAGATCACTGTGTTGTTGAGCAATCCATTTGAAATACTCACGCCACGCTTGTCACAATCCCTTTGCCTACCTCGAGACTTGTCGTGAGAAGACAGGCCTACTCTTACCATTGTCTGCAGCCTGCATGGGAGTTATGTGAAAAGTGGCCGTCGAGAACACCACATGCAGCATTCTGAATTCCACTGCTATTGTACGGAGGCACAGACATCGTTTAGTCAGGAACCAGCCTGTCGGTAACACTGATAAGCTTGTGCCATTCGTCATCGGTCTAAATTCGCCATGCGATTGTTGCTCGTGTTTGCTCTGGCCGCCTTCCTTGCGCCTGGATTGTTTGTCACCGCACAAACCTCAGTTCCCGGACGCCATGAGCTTAACAACCTTCGAGAAAGAGAGGCCACTCCGAGCACGACAACTGCCAGTGAAACCTTCAGTGACACAGCATCACCAAGCGTGACAGAATCGGCGATAACACACAGCAATTCCACGGCGTCTTCGAATGCAACCCTCCCAGCATCCACAACTACAGCGTCCCTGAATACGTCTCAGGCATCGAAAGGCAAGAGAACCTGCCAAATCCATTTGTTCCTCTTTGATACTGACCTAATCGAAAGATGGCAAGAACTCAACCAGCCCCGATGCCCTTCCTATCCAGCCCACAGTTACACCTGCTCTGGGAATCGGAGGTTTCATTCTCATCGTCGCAGGCGCTGTCCTCGCAGTGATAGGCATTCGGAATCTGAGGTTAGTTCTCTATAATGCATGGGCTTCGGTTCCGTGGGCTTACGTGTAGTGTAGGGTACAAGTCTTCCTATCCACAGCTTTTCTGACTAGCCTTGGGGTGACGGTAGGTTTGCTCACCAACCTTGATAAGCCAGCTGTCTAACAATCCTCTCCTGTAGGTACTTATTGTCTATGTGATGAGCCCTCCTGTCCGAGTTGCTGTCCAGGGGGCGTATCTTGTTGCTGTATTTTTCACCGGCATTACATTCGGCGCGCTTGCGATTGTTTTTAAAGAGTTGACCGAAGGCCTTGGATGCCTACTTGGGGGCTTTTGCAGTAGCATGTGGCTGCTTTCTTTGAAACCGGGGGGTCTTCTCACCACCACTGATTCCAAGAGTGGGTTCATTGGCGCAATCTCAGTTGCCTTCTATGCCTTGTCATTCAGCCATCATACACGTCCTTACGGACTGATCGTGTCAACGGGTATTTCTGGAGGCACCGCTGTTGCGCTTGGAATTGATTGTTTTAGTCGGGCAGGGTTGAAAGAGTTTTGGCTCTACATATGGGGTAAGTCTGTCTAATATCGACCACGAATGAGGACATAGCATCTGACACCCGTTCTAGGCCTGAACGACAATATCTTCCCATTAAACACGAATACATACCCAATCACCCGTAATATTCGTGTGGAGCTTGCTGCTACAGTTATCATTGCTATCTTGGGCGTAGTCTCACAACTGAGGCTATGGAAAGTGGTTCGTGAACGTCGACGGAAGGAGAAAGAGAAGCGCGACGAAGAGCAGAAGAAGAAGGAACAAGCCGAGGCCGAACTTGGACGAAAGCTGGAAGAGGATAATATGCAAGAGCGGAAAGAGTGGGAAGCGAGATATGGTGGTGCTGAGCCAGCCGCGGGCGTTTCGGAACTCGCAGATGGCGCAAAATGCCAGGCAGACGAGATGGATGCTATGGAGAAGGGAGACGCCTATGAATTGAAAAGCATAGCCGAGACATCCGAAGGCTCCTACCGCTGTTCCGATTGCAGAGAAAGAGAGGCAAACAGCGATGCTGGGTCAGATGTGACGGGAGCGACTGAAGGCGACTTCGACCATGGACCAGCTGGAACGGCCAAAGAAATATCAGATAAGTTGAAGGAGGAAAGTGGCCCACTTCCGATCAAGGTCTTTGACGGCGCAGCTGCAGCCAAGATAAAGGACGATAAAAGTTCTGATATGACGGCCGTCATTGGTTCAGATACTGCAACGATACGCTCAAAGCGACTTTCCGGACCATCGTGCATGCCACGGACTTCTCGAAACGACGAATTGCCCATTTCTCAGTCTCAAGAGGCCCTGGTGTCCGTTGACGATGGTACTTCATCCGTGCATGGCACCGTAGACGAAGGCGGCAACCTAGACTCAGATTGCCCTACTGTTCACGATGATAGCGGTGGAGTTACGGAGAAAGTTCCAGAGTCGGACGAGAAGCGTTACATCGACGATAACGAACAGCAGCAGGCAGAATCTAAGTACCAGCCCCAAGGCAGACGGTCATCAATAGATAAGAAGTCTCGTGTGAGAAGCACTCAGAAAGAAAGCGAGGAACCGCCCACGGCAGCCATCGAAGAAAAACTTGGGAATTATGAGACCAAAGGGGGCCTCGACGCAAAATCGCATACCGCAGCTTCGGAGATGTCATTGACAATGGTCAACCGACAGAGTAATGGAAGTTCTGGACATGACTCTGACATGGTCCAAGGCGAAGAAAAACTTGAAGGACCCTCATCAACCCAGGGTGAATGTCTAGGCGAGTCAGCTGTTGAGGAAGGAAGACAACAGGGAGATGCCACCAGAGACACAGAGACTGCAGCAACTGACTTGGAAGATCACGATCGCGATAAATCCCACTCGGGAGGTCATGAGAAGACTGACATCACCGATAGTCAAGATCAGAAACCTCATGCAGAGAATCCATTGCCGCCGTCGTCTCAGAGCGGGAATGGAAACAAGAGGGTAGCCTCCCATGACAAACGCAAATCTCCAGAGCCACAACCCAGAATTGAGCCGGAGCCGATCAAACATGAACCTCCCAAGTTGAGCGAAGATACTGTAAGGGAACTGCCTAAGCGGACATCTAAAGTGGTACAATCCTATCGAACAAATGAGTGGGCAAAACACCTGGCCGACGCTGAAGCTCCTGAGTTGGAACCTATCAAGCCGATCGAAGAAGAGCAACCAGAGTATTCTCCTGATGCGGAGGAGGCTGCAGTACCCGTCAACGTCGAAGAACTACTGCAAACACCGTTCAATGCACAGCCTCCTCCAGCAGTAGAGCCCCGTGTCCAAGATATTCCAAGCAGACGTGAGAGTCGACGTGTCTCCAGCGGTTCTCATATGGACCAGATCAAGAAGAAGACGCCCCACTCTCCTCCTCAAAGTGCACAGCCGCACTTCAGCAATGATGGATATCATATGAATCCGCTGCTCGGGAGTCCTGCGGTTCTAGAATCACCCCAGGACGAAACAGAGGCTGCTAAACCCCAGTGGAGAGGTCCCCCGCCCCTGATAGCTGTACGAGAGGACATGATGCGAAACAGGCTATCTTCATTTTCACTAAGCATGGATCCGTACTCACGAACTAGTCCCGGGCAATCGCCAGTCGAAAATTTGCAGCGATCGTTTTCATACCGAGTCCATGACGGGGCAGATGACATGCCGCTGTCCCAACGTCGCGCAATGTTATCCCAGCAAACAGTCATGAGCCCACCTCCAGCGCATACTCCCTATTCAACTTCAAGGCGGAACCATGCAAGCGGGCCTTCCCCGACCAATACACCAGCCGCGATGGCAGCATGGCGGGAATCTGTTCAAGAGGACCTTAGAGATAGGCGTAACCCTCTCGGCAAACAAAGCAGCTCCATGGTCCCTACAGGTCCCCAGGACCGGAACCCGCCAGCTTATACTCCGTCGCAACAGCGACCCTCTTCAAATCATATTGGGAATGCAATTGCCGAGGGCATGCAACGAGGGGACATGAGCGACCTGCATCGCGAAGCCATGCGACGGATGCAAGCCAAGGCAAACAAAACCGTAAAAGGGGCGTGAATGCTGGTCTAAACTACATCTCAGTCACACGTTCAAGATATCCGTTCGGTTCGACAAATGCGTTACCCAAAAGCAAGGCCATGCGTCCCTGTTTCTGTATGCACATCAATGGAGGGCAATAGTATATGTACATTGAGTGATTTTGCCATTATCCTTGCCTAGAAAACTATCAGTGCTAGTAGATATTAGTGATTAATTGATTCCTATATTCCTCTTTTCACGAGCAGCCTACTCGAAATACTAGTAGTCCTATGAGTGACATCACTAAACCTATCCGCATAACTATGTCAAATATTCGTAGTGATCAGACTGAAACAATTCCAAAGTTTAGAAAGGAATTTATAGCGGACGGAAGAACTTCTTCCATCAAATGTCCCATAGATGTTTAATCACCTTAATAGTACAAAAGCAATATGCGACTGTGCTATGACATTTGTATGAGATTCGGAGACTGAGGCATGAGTAGTATGGGTATAGATAATCTGGTTCTATTTCACCTCGCAGTGAAGAATACAACGCCGTTTTCAACATGATTCTGAGATATAGATGTCCACTGAATGCATAATTTCGAATCAGACAGAATTCCCGTGTCAGCCACAAGCCCGAAGTAAAAAGACAGAATAAAGGCGTACATGGACCTCAGAACGCCGGTGCTGAATGCAGTGGTATAGTATTAATTGAAAAGCCAGAATCACGGTAGGTCCCTTCATGGTGAAATGGAATCAGATGAGATGGATGTCGCATATCGAGCAGATTGTACATGGATCGAGAAAGAACTAATAAAGATGCGCAGAGCTTAAATTCACTGCCAGTCTAGCGAGATCTCCGTTTCTTCTCAGGAGTGAAATCCAACGGCTTGTACGCTAGACCCTTAGCTCCTGTCAGTCGAATTCGTTGCTCTGTTCGAGACAGCGTACGGCCAAGTCCGAGATCTGTATCTGGGGCTAGTGAGACCTCATAGCCATTGACGTAGGATGATGACTGGGGGGACTGGCTTCTAGACATTGCAACAGAAGATGATAAACTAGCCCCGGGGCTGAAGGAAGAGCTTCGGGGCTCGTAGGATGCATGCCACCCATCGAGGAGCTTGGGTCCACTTCTCAATGATTCGGCGGCAATGCGGGCAGCAGACAAAAGCAGCTCATCTTCGTCAACTTGAACCGACTTCGGCGCCTCGTGTTTGGGTTCCACCGGTTTTCTGGTGGTCATTGATTCGATTCGTTCCAGAATTGGAAGCTTTGGTAACGGTTTCGTAGAAGCAAGTGCCATGGACTTCTTCTGGGGAGTGGGCATTTCGGCCTTGGGCAGTTTCTGCGCTTTGGGTCCGCTCTGAACAAGTGTTTGTTCTTCTGGCTCCTCGTGGACTCGCTTACGCCCATTAGACACGGTTTCCCGCCGTCTATCAGCAGCTCCTTTCAACGCGGATAACCAGGCAGAGCGCCGCGAATTATTGTCAAGTTCTGGAAACATTGATTAGCGGTAAGATAGGGGTAAAGAGCTCAAAAGACCAGGGGCTGACCAGGAGATGATTCCTCAGATGGGTCCTCAACGGGCGTCTTAATAAGTAGAGACTCGTGCTTCGTTTCTGCCCCGACTGGCTGGCTTGAACGCTCTCCATCAATAAGAGTCTTCACTGCCTCCGGTTCCTGGGCAGTCGATGAGTGCAGAGACTCGACTGGAATGTTATTGCTTGGGAGTGATATATGCTCTTTTTCAACTAACGGTCCAGGCGAGATATCTTTCGTGAAATGAACAGCAGTACTGTCATCCGAGGGCATTGATTGTTTCTCTTCGAGCGATGGACTGCCCAGTTGAGCTTGGGACGCGGTGTCGGATGGCGCAAGTGGCGGCGGGGCGAAGAAAAGGCATGATTGCTCTGAGAAGCTGTCAGATATGGGTGGAGACCAATATGACACCACATAAGACGTACCTTGTTTCACCGGGGCAGATATAGTCATGAATGGCGGTGATGCGGCCCCGAAAGGCTGAGAAGATGTTTGAGATTGAGGGACAACGTCAGCAGAGATTGTGCTTTCGTTGGAGAAACTGAATATAGAGTTAGATGTCCCTGACGAGAATGGCGGCTTGACTGTGTTGAAGACACTAGGTGTGGGCTGACCAGCAGCCGGTACGTTCGCTTGGTCGGTCTCTCGGGAGAAAGAAACTGTAGGGGTACTGAATGGTGATGTCGGGGCCGTATTAGAGTTAACAGAATTTGGGAAGCTGAAAGGCGTGGTAGGAGGAAATAGGGAAGGTTTGTCTGTGTCTTGTGATGCAACAGGGCTCGGTGCGGAGGCGAAGATAGACTTAGGCTGCTGATTAGCTGACGGGGGCGTGAAGGCCGTAATGCTCTCTTTTGGGGGACTTTCCGACAGGGTGGATGACGGCATTGCATTCGCGAAAGGATTTGATGGTGCACTTGTAGGTGATCCAGAAGTATTGGCCGTGCTCCTAGGTGGAAATAGTGACGAAAATGTCTGTTTCTGCGTATCAAAGGGCTGTGAGGGCTGTGGAGTCGGATGAGGAGCAAAAGCAAAAGCCGGCGGATTCGAAGTTTCTGGCTGTGAAAACCCCACGAACGCGTTCTGAAGGCTAGATGCAGAGCTCGGCGAGTCGCGTGGGCTCTCTTCTTGTGAAAAAGGCCCAGCCGCTTGGAAGTTAAACGGTTGAGAGACGTGCTCGTCGTCGCTCACGAAAAGCGAATCATCGCTTGTAGTCATAGGCGCGGGCAATGCAGATATGCGCTCGGACAAGTGAGTAGTGTCGACCATTCCGAGGTTTGTAGCTTCTTTGATGTTGAGGCCAAGGATGATGGCGGCCAATGTTCTGCCTGCACGTTTTGACTCAACAAGCCGCTCCGAGAACGAGTGATCTGACGACGGCTGAAAGGCTGTGGCAGTAAACAGTTAGTCGAGACTAAGTAGTAGCTTCCTATGGGCATGTCAAAAGGGAAAGCGACCATCCGTCGCTAAATTCTGATTCAAATTCCGCTTGACGAAAGCTCTGAAGCAGAAGCGTTGTCGAAAGTAAACATACCGACTGTATCAATTGGACGATCGCCCCAGTTAAGATAAAGATCTCCATTGGCGTTCTCGGCAAATTCCAAGCCCTGGTCTTCACAGAACTTGATAGTCTGTTCATGGTCATCAAAGCAAAGGACTGTCGTCAGCTCGTCAAGGGTCCACTCTTCGTTCTTGTGCTGTTGGGATGCAGGATAGCGACAGTATCCTTTCCAAATGGAACGAATAGCGGTCTGACGCATGTGATTGAAGTAGATTTCTGCAACGCAGGCTGTGAGATACGAGACGCCCGGCGAACCAATTATGTTGAAAAACCGTGCGTAGAAGCCTTGCGCGATCGCGTTTGTTCGCTTCGCATCGAGAGTTCCCTGGTACTCCCATGTATTTCCCGCAGCAGCAAATAATTCCAAGGCGATTTGAACCCGAGGTGAGTTCCTCAGCTCCGCAGGCCATTTCTGAACACGAGCTTCCAAATCAGGCCGTTGGTCATGAATCGAGAAGATTATATAGTAGGCCCGGAACTCGTCTTCGTTCGGGAACGTGATCCGGCCTCTATTATCATCGTAATAGTACATCAGCGACAACATCGTGTTGTTCAGCTGCTCACGTTCCTGATGGCGATCAAAAGGTTCATCGTTGGCAGGGCTTGACAGGAGATGCAGTGATATGATGTGGAATCGAGCAATTCTCTCCAAGCATGTTACCGCCATCTTCACATGTTCCTCCTGCGTGAGCTGCTGGACAGAGAAATCATTGCGGATTGAGCGAGTTCGGTCCCATACGAATTTATGGATAAGCCCAAGAGGCTCGGGTCCATCAATGACGTGCCGTATGAGGTAGTTCATGGTCTGGAGGAGAGTCTTCGGTGTTCGAATGTCTGACGGAAGCTGTTCATCATAGCCGGCCGCGGATCTTCTGAATCTTTTTAGCATCTTCATTTCCATATTCTGTAGCGAATTCGTTGCGGGATGCAGGAACTAATCACTCGACGTCAGTATCAATAGCAGCAATAGATTGTATACAACGAGACGTACCTTCTCGCTTTTGTCGACCATCTTCTGGACTATACGTTCCACTCTTTCAAATTCAGGGCACATGCTTGTGCACGTGCCCACGGGTGTAATAGCTTGATTCAAGGAAGTCGGTTGGTTTGGATCTGCCATCTGCCCCTCTCTAATGGCCTTTTCCCGTTCCTTCGTTCTATCGAGTTTGAGCTGTTCGACATATGAGTATCGTTTGGCAACCGTTGCGCAGCGTATCCATCCAAGTATTGCAATCATAACTGACCTGTTCATAGCGCTCGGTATAGCTGCTAAAATGCGACAACTCTTCGACGGGAACGCTGGCACCGTTATTCGAAGTTGACGGCTGCTGGGAGGACCCTTGGCTGAAACCCGTACCGAAGCCGACGCCACTGCCATCTAAATTGGGGACAGCAAACGGCACTGGCGAGGCCTTTCCAAACCCCGTAGAAGACGTCTTCTGCTGCAAGCTCTGGCCGCCAAAGGGTGACGAAACAGGGGCCGTTTGCTGAATATGTGCGAAAGGCGAGGTAGTCGGTTGTACAGACCCTGACGGCGAATCTGACCTATTGCGCCAAGTATTGCTCGCTGTGCTAGCGCCCCTTCCTTGCCCCCGTCCAGACCTTGTTGCTGATGAAGCTCCTCGGCCTCGGCCTCGAATTTTGGATGCGCGAGGCTGATTGGCGGTTTTGGATTGATAAGGTCGACCAGAAGGTCCGCCGCGTCCACGTCCTGCTGGTCCGGCTGGCCCATCCTTCTGGCCAAGGCCAGCAAAGGGATTTACAGGGCCGGCCATCTTGCCGTGTACAGCGGAAACGTGGACGAGTCCACAATTCCTCCAAAAGTATGATCTTCAGAGCTTCTGGGTTGGGTCGAGAACAGAGAATCCGAGCGGAATGTCCGCGGACGAGGTCGTTCGCGAAACGGCGTAGGTTGGTATTCGTAAAGCTCTATAGCGCTATCGTCCAAGACCATTGACACGCGCGTAACGGAGAAGTCAGCTTTTGTGAAGACAGGACGACTTGTGAAACCACATGGCGAGGATATCATTTAAGGGAGATCGTGAAGGTACGAAAACCGTATAAAAGGAAAGCGGAGATGTTGAAAAGAGCGAGAGGCGCGAAAGAAAGCAGCGAGTGATGCGGTACCTTTAAAGGTTCGTTGACAGAAGTCGGAGGGTAGCAGTCGATGGTTAAGAGAAGTTGAGTACGAGCTCCTGGACCACCCGACCTCCACGGCGTGGAATATTCCGGTAGAAAGCGAAGAGCTATCTTATAAGAAATGAGCGACGGCAGAGCGCACGATTGCCCAATGTAACAAGCTCAGGTGCCGGATAATGCAGGACGGAACAAGCCAGCGATGGACTACTGGCTGTCAGTAGCGATGAGAGAGGAGTGTCATGTCTTCAGACCACCGCGCGAAGCTCCGATTCATCGGCGGGACAGCGTCAATGCACGCTAAGCCCATCCAAGCGCAAGCGCCACTGCCGCGCGTCTCATTGGCGCTCTTCTACTTCTAACCACTGACAACTACTAAGTACTTTGCCTACACCGTACTTCGTAATGCATACTGTCTGAAGGTTCAACGTCGGAGTCGATCTGACTTCCCTTAGACCCTCCGTATTTGACTTACTGCAGTCGTAAGAGAATTGCTTTTGAAGGAATATATTTCTTCTTGAGTTCACAGATAGAAAATTTTCACAAACGCTAAAACGCTGCTATCACACGCCTCTCACACAAAACTTCCATAACCCAGAAGACTCACTGCTCCCTTGGTAGCGTCCACCAACCTGGAATATTTTGTTTTCTCCATTAGCGCCCAAGCGCCCTTGCTCACAAAGTCTATTTACCTGCAAACATACATTAAACCCAAAAAAAAAAAAAAAAAAAAAAAAAAAAAAAAAAAAAAAAAATAGATGCGCCTTGAACTCGTGAGCGGTCACCCGCCGTTGGATCTCGTCCATTGTCCTCTTGTTTTCCTGGAGGTCCGCAAGGCGTACACTGTCATATAATACTGACCAAAGTGAATATGTATATATATTCCAAACATCCCATAAGCCAGGAAAAAGAAAGGCAAAAAAAGAAAAGGAAAAAGCAAAAGAAATGTTGAAAAGAGGTGCCCACCCAGGCAATGAAAGAGCGGCCACCTCATATCGCACCTAGGCAAAAGCACGAGAAGAAGGGAAATGCTCAAAGGTTCCAAAGAGAAAAGCTCATCATGGTCGTACGTATCGTGAAGTTGAGGGAGGAAGAATTATCTCGCCGACTGTCTGGTTTTCAGACACAATGCGCGACTGCTGAATTCGCCGTCGGTCAGCATTGGTGGGAGTGAGTGAAGTGTGGATGACTCAAAGAACCAGTACGGAATAGAGGTCCCCTCGAGCTCATCTGCTCCATATAAGCATGATGATCGCGTGAAAAGTCAGGCATGCCATGCATCTCCTCGGCGGGGGAAGCAAATCCCAACGGGTAGTGCATACGAGGCTCTGGGAGGGCATGACCGGCCGCGGATCCATATTCCAAAGGGCTAAACAACTCCTCCCTAAAGGACGGAGCCCAGTGGTTATATTGGCTGACGGAATGCTGCATTGGCACCGCTGCTGCGTGGTGCTCGGCAGTGCTGGCGTCCGGGAAAGGGGCCTGGGTCAGGTATTCGAACGATGTAGTCTCTTCGATAGGTGTGATCAACCCTTGAGTGGCGGGAGTCTCAATAAGCGCGCTTGAATAGTTACCGGGATAGTCGGTAGATGACGTGAAGAACGATTGATCCTGTCTCGCTGGCTCTCCAAAATTAAGAGACTCCGGCAAAGGGAAAAGCGGATCTCTTCCCTCTCTCAAAGGCATGGTATGAGGCACTGGCATGTCGCTTGAGTCCGTAATGAATGCCGCATCTATTTCCTCGACTGAAGGAGTCGGGGTTGCCACCTCTTCCTCGGCCTCTGCTGGCTCCTCTGGCTCAATTTTTGCCTCGGGCCCAGCGACTGAGTCGGCGTCCTTGTCACCCTTAGGGTGTGCTTCACGATCCATCACGTAGACGAGAGTTGAAGCATCTAGTAACAGTTCAGCCTCAATCTTGATTAATGGCTATGGTAATTGTGGAGGATACTTACCGATCTCACCTCGCTCGTATCTTTCCTCCATTTTGCGCACCTTGAAGATTTCCTCAATAATCGTGAATTTCTCCTGTTCTTTGAGTTGTCTTCTACAGTCAAATGCAATTTCCAGTAGCTTATCGGCCGTAACTCCAATGCGGCCAAGCTTGCGCACGATGTGAACCAACAGGTCAACTCTCTCTGTTATGCTTTGTAAGTACAGATGATCCGTAAAGAGACGGTATGTTAACGACTTACCCTCCTTCTTCAGATGATCTGGCTCCCTATGCACCACACCAGCCGGCCACCATTCAGGCTTCGTCTTCTCCGGGTCGCCTTTGGTACCAGGGGGCGCTCCAGGCTTAGGCCTGCCTCCGTTGTAGGGATGCCTTACTTGCTTGCGGGGCTCGATGAATTTGATGAAAGCCTTTGCAACAACACGGCAGTTGACCTGCTGGAAGTGTCTGAGGGAGATCGTGTAGTATTGTTCCAGTCGATCGGCGTCACCAACTTCAAGCGCGATCCGGTTTACTGCAGCACCAGACGGCGAACTTGGGAATTCAGATCGGGAGTTCTGCGTAACCGGAGCGGGACTTTCAACGTGAAGTCTACGTCTCTTACCATGGCGATGGCAGGACGCATCGTCGGAGCGGTCATAGCTCAACGCGGCGGGGTTGATGCCTAGATTTAGTCAGTCAGCTGTACTATATATTGACTCTATGAAATGGATGTACTTACTCTGAAGTAGAGGCTTCTGATATCCGACTCTTGCTCCAAGGATTTCCAGAAAGCTTTCTCGCACTTCGGAAGTGAAGATAGTGGCGTGGTTGTCACGGATCGATGGCGACTCCGCCACGCGGAGCCTACCCATGTTGTCCAAGTAGATCAAAGCATAATGTGCGTAGGGCAGATTGATTGAGGTACGTGGAGGGGGTAACATAGCCTTTGATCATTCGGAATTAGCAAATGAATCCTACATTGTATTTTGTTACTCACAGGAGCAGTGTCCCATCCAATACTATCGCTTTTCATGGCGGACGAGGGTCTTTTGCCAAGCCCTGTCCTCGGAAGAGGAGAGTTGAATACCATAGTGGCCCTAGGGCAGAGACTTGCACAAACGTCGGGTGGTATGTATCGAGGCTACTGCGCTCGGAAGAGATGGATCGGCTCTTAAAGCACAGTTTCCAAGTGGGTAAGAAGAGTCAAGCTTATGACTCTGCAGGATAAGTAGAATAAGTCTCCGGAAGGTGGCGGGGAATGTGCTCGATTTGTAGGCGTTTCCCGAAGCTGGCGATCAGTTGTATGGAACAAGGAGCTGCTGCAATGCCCCAGATATGACGGTGGTGGTGCACTGTCAACGTCTTCCAGCCAGTTAGTAATTGTATTCTTTGAGCACCCAGCCCTTGAAGCGGGCTATTGGAAAGCATGAATTATCAAGCCCGTGTCGGTGACATTTGTGTACTAGACAGGACACGCTATCAAGCAAACATCCTCCATGCTGGGGACTGATTGGGAAAGGGTTGTATAGCAAGCAGCTACTACTCACCTAGCCGCAAAGGCAAACAGCGCTCGATGGCTGGCAAACACTGGCTGAGGGTTTTATTGGTATAATAGCTTGCAGAGAAGCTGCTAACAACCGATACTGGTGCACTAGATAGTCGATCGAGACCCGGCTCTACCGTGAGAAACGATGATCACCCGAAGTACTTCTGCCGTTGTGTTGAGATAGTGTGAAGAAGGACGGTGACACAAAGATGTGGATGTGGATGTATGTTAGGTGGTACAAGGTGCCGAAGAGGATATAGTTAATACCGGGTACCAGAAGTAAACGGAAACGGTCAATATGTGAAGCAAGCGAGGCCAGAACTATGTAGATCAGATCACGAATGAGAGAGGGGAGAGCGATGGGGGAAAAGTGAAGTCAGGAACAGGCAAAGGATCTGGATCTTGAGGTCCTTAAGTATAAAGAGAGGAGGGAGAAAGGAAAGGGACTGGACTTTTTGACAACTGGGGACGTCCCAGGTTTCCAGCCTGCCTGCTAGATAGTAGTAACTGATGGATCGAGATTGCATCTGAACAAAAGAACCCAAATCCACTTTCTGTGTGCATCGGGGGGGGATCCCCTCCCTTCGGGCCATCATCCTCTCGATCCCGATTTGGCATCGCACTGGGGACGTGTGGTGGGATCCCAGCAGCATGGATAATCCTTGAATGTATCAAGCCGAAACACTAACGGACAGCTGCTACTCTAGAAAAGCATGGATAGAATCTATCTTACCCATATGCCGCTGAGTGTTTTTGGTAAGGCCGTGCAGTAGTAGGGGGAAATGCTGCCCTTTTTTTTTTCCTGTTGTGTTTGATTTTATTTTATTTTATCTTATTTTATTTCATTTTATTTTTCTTTCCGGTTATATTAAAATTCTTTTTATTATTATTATCACTTATTCTAATCTATTCCTGAATTGTATTTTTAATTTTTTTTTTTTTCCCTCTCCGCATATTGTATTTTCCCGTTTGAGAATTATTTTAATTCTTGATTTTTCTTCGGTGGGAACATGCCTCTTTTCCCTCATTTTTTAATACTTTGCGTCCGGAAAAAAAATAAAAAATGAAAAATAAAAAATAACTACTACGTAAATAAAAGAAGATGGTATTTCCCATCCGTCCCACCTAGGAAGTTGTTCATCATCATATTGACATCGCGATTCTTCTGAGATAAACATCATTTAAGCACGTACTTTAACTTGCCTGTCCACTTACCTGACTAATACTATCTGTAGATCGACCACCCCATCGGGGCTGTGGCAGCTGGCCCAGGGCTTTGTTCGGAGCGGGCCACTCGAAAGGACACCCAGTGGCGCATCGATAATTGATTGAACTCCACAACCGAGAGAACTACGAAACTGAAGATGCTTGAGGTTCGTGCGAACTGACTCCATGGTCGCTAAAAGATATCTTCAGTTTGAGTAAGTATTAACCCTTACCACTACTACAATACCTACTAGTCGTCCTCTTGGGCGGGTTGATGATCATCCAGGTCCGCTAGTGCCGGGGCAGATGGCGGGAGGAGGAGGGGGAAGGCGCCATTCAAGGAGGGGGGACGATAAATACCTACTACTTACTAGATAGTACTACTAGGTTACGGAAGGCGTACCCATACCGTGGGTTTGGGCTGAAAGTACATTGTCCGAATAAGGGAATGAAGAAAAAGGACTAGGGAGAAGCCTTCCAACCGTCATTCCGATCTTTGATGACTTTGTGTAAAACGACTTGTGCTAGCAAGAATAATAATAACTTAGTCCGGTCACTAGCGTTGAAGTTGGCTCAGGAGAGCTCCAACCGCCACCCAAAAGGCAGAATGACTTTTAGTATCAACCGGATACTCAGACATTGTACGGAGTACTTACTCTGTAATAGTTGTCGTAAGTACTTACTTTCAGGGATGGCGTTTCCGGCAGGCCGATTCAGCGCGGGACTTTTTGCACCCGCAAATGACTGTCATGATTGGCAGATCTCACCACCCACCAAACTGGAACCGGTTTTCTTTCGCCAGCGACACGCGCTTCCCGTCATGTACGGAGTACGAAAATTGGAAATTTCTGTAAACAACCTAGTATTTACCATTTGACCCCGGGAAACGTCTGCTTTTGCCTCCCATCCATCCCTGATTGCAGACTTGTATGAAAAGTAATCAAGCGTTGTAGTGACAGTGGCAACGACTAATTGGTGCAATGAAGTGTCCATCGCCAACGCAGTGATTTAGATACCACAGTTTGCGCAAGTGGCTGGACTTCATACCCCTGTACATAGCCAGTACCATGCGATACAGGCCATATTCGGCCCTACTGTAAATCACGGAAAACCCCCCTAATTAACCATCCTCCATGAATGGCCTGCATGTTGTTGTGTATGACGAGAACGTATGTATTCAGATAGGACCCAGCGGATGCTGGGAAAGAAAATAAAAAAGAATACAAGAAATTCCGGTTACGCACAGGCCGCGCATATCGTCAGGGCCGTTCCACCCAGCTCGCGCCTGGGCCAGACAGTAGGAGATCCTATGGAGCACGGGAGTATACGGCGTAACCTAGGTAGATACTGGGACCTTACTTATCCATTACATCTTAATGGCAACACCATGCGTGAATCGAATGCCCGTTAAGGTAGTTGAAGTTCAAGCGAGTGTTCTGACAGAAATGTACGGATCCACAAGTTAACGACTCCTGTTGTCCAGAGATCGGTCGTGGATACTATATCCGCGCCGCACCGTCGACCTCCTCTTCTCAGGGTTTTTAGTAGTACCGCCAGGAGATTATCAATCCTGCTACTGCTGTACTCCGCACATGTGTAACAAGTTTTCCAAGTGCGATCATTTATGCGCATCTGAAACGTTTGCTCATAACTGCTACTTGAGTACTTCTGTGAAGTGGTGATCGATATCGGACTTGCCGAGTTGTCGCCACCATCAGCTGACTGCCCTTTGTGCAGAAAAGATATGCACCAGGTGCATATAGAGAGTTCAGAGGACGACATCACATGAGTTATATTCCGATGCCAGGCCTTTCACTGTCATGAATGAAGCCCTCGCCTGTCCTTTCTTTGTTTATCATAGAGTGAAAGCCACAAACTTTTTAAAGTATACTGACCAACCGTGTATACATGGAAGAATATGTTCATTTAGTAGATGCAGTCTGGCAGGCCAACATCATGGATGACACAATATACATAACAAAGAGGCAAATAGGATACACCAGAGACATGTACCAACAAATTACGATAGACGAAAATTGGGAAGAATCAAATGGCGGATCTAGAGAGATGTGCCCCGAACTAGTGCCGGTGGCAGGTGGACCAATAGCAAGCTACAGATACTATCCGTACCAGGACGATCTACCGACTGGGAAGCTTTGGCTTGCGCATGGCCCACGGGACTGGAGACGAAGGAGTGGGCTAAGTTGAGACGGTACGAAGTAGTAGTGCTTGGTGGGGGGGGGGGATGTGAAAGGGTGGACTGCTGCTAGTAGAAGAGCTCTCCGGAGCCGTCAGCATGTAAGGCAAATGGTTCGGGGAATCTAAGTACTTAGTTTCTATTGATGTGTGGGCTGCCGGGGTATGCTACTACAACAGAAGTAGAGGAAAGCAATATAACTATAACGCCTAGTGTGCAATTCCCTGTAGTGAATAATCTCCGACTGTTGGGGTAGATGGGGACCGCAACGACGAGTATTTGGAATTCACAGGGTAGCTTAATGCTTTAGCACCACACAAGCATCACAGTAGCCAGGGAACAGCCATTGGAACACTGTTGTATGGTATAGGATTATTCCACCATCAATCCACACTCTACTATACAATTGAATCTTTCCTTTCCTCCATCGGCTTACGACCATTCTTGCCGCGGGCTATGTTAATAATCTGCCACGACTTTCCCGGACAAAGAAAGCAGCCAGAGCAGACACAACAAGCCAAATAGGCTGTGCAAGTAATTCCCGGAGAAGGGACTTTCTTGCGTCCTACAGTAAGTACGGTGGACATTAAGCGAGTGTTCGGGTTGCTGATCTAACTCTCTATCTGGGACGCTCCCGCGCCCAGGTACCTGAACCGTGGAATTGGCGACAATGATAAGAGGACCCGATATAGTGGCTTCATGTCAGATCAGAGAGCTAAAACCCCCTATTAGGGCCAATTGAAGACGACGTCCACCCGAGACTTTAATCTAACTAATGGCGGGCGGTACTTTGCTACGAGGTTACTAAGATTGTCGTTCGTCTGTGCACTTTCCATTCTGGGAAATCAGCATGGTCAATGCTAACAAGAGCGATTTCCAGTCGTGCGGAGTACCTCTAGGTCACGGCCTGTCAGTCAGTCAAGCAACATCAAACAAACGCCTCGTGTGGCATCCAGTCGGCTAGCGAAAGTACCTTCTTTGGATTACGATGATTGTCTTCTCTTCAGCGCCTAAGTTGACACTAAATCAAAACCTTGACGGCCACTTACGTACAGAATTCGCTATGCACGCAAAACTGCCATGCCAGGGACAAACAAGTGCAGAGAAAAGGGGGGGAAATAAATTTCCCATTTTCGTTTGTTCCTTGGCCAGTAGAGAACAATTGGGAATAGCAAAGAGAGCCGATATCCGAATTGAATACTCCGTTTCCCTGAAGAACGATCATCGTGGACGGGCCCGAATATTCAGTCAACATGATAAGATAGTGTGACATGAGGCAAGTCCACAGTCTGGCGAAACATGATGGCGGTATCATCAGTCCCCACAGAAAGTTCCTCACAAAGACAATAAAATGAGGCCGAAGTATGTCCGTTGTATTTGGGCGAGGTTCCCTTGTTTCCCGAACAATTCCCCGAAGTACTGTCTTGTAGTGGTCTGTTTGACTGCCTAACTACTCCGTACTAACGCGTTCTTTGATCAGAACCAACGAGCTGAACACTAGCTAAAACATCACGGAAATATTCACGCCAATCCTAGAGCGGAGGAGCTTGTCATCCCTGTCTGTCTGGTTCTCGGAAAGTGACCCGCCAAGCGGGCAGGTGACCCCTTTCATTCCTCCTGGCCGGCTGACCCGAGTCTAGACCTTTTCATAATGACGACTTCAACCTGAATCAACGTCTCGCAAGTATTTTGACTGCCTCAATGAGGTGTGCTGTGATGCAATGCCATCATATCAAGTCGCATTAGATGCTATCGTCGTTCGCAACGTGGCAGCGGCAATCACACACGAGCCACGGCGCCTTGCATTGAACGGTGTGCTACACGGGCCATGGTTACAGGCAGAACCGGTGGGAGAGACTCACCGCCACGATATCGACTCGGTTGTGGACGGCATAGATGCATATGGGCTCACCAATGCTTTCTCAGTTGCAGGGCCTGGATTCTATGATTTTCCTTGATGGCGCTTTGGTAGCAATCGGTTTTCTTCCCGCCTGGGCCAAATGACCCTCCCAGTTAGATATGCCTTGGGCCGTCCCTGTCGTTCCCAGTTGGTAGTATCGGTGACATAATTTCCGCGCACCAGGGCGGGCATTCTGTCAGGAATATAAGCCGCAATTACCGCTACGCAGGCCGGTCTCCTTCACTAGTCACTCGCGCTCTGCACCGAACAGAAAATGGAAGTGCCTAAGGTAGGTACTAGATAGTTACCATCCAGACGGGGTAGATCCTCCAGTCCCGATCTTTGGGACTCGTAGGGTAGATTGCACGTCTAGCGATGGAGGGTAGTAATGTGACGACAACAGTGGGGTGGGGGGGGGAGGGAAAGGAAAGAGAGGGCACCCGGGAGGGGAGGGGGGAAGGAGGTCATGCTGGGGCAGGGGAGATTAAACATGAAATTAGTCCCGCTTATTGGTCAGTGGAGGACCTGTCAGACCTCGGAAATCCCTTACTCTGTTGTGCTGGTTGTCCACTCAGCATTTCAGCTGCTGGGACCTTGGAAGTGGCTGGAGCACACCTTAGCCCAACAGGGGATAGACGGGGGGCGCTAAGTAGATTAACCCAGGAACCTCCTAGGTAAAGAGAGGTTAGCCTGCCTGTATCTGGCTGAATATTGAAGTTACACCATTATTGAGAATTCGCGGGACACTTCCTCGGAGAATTTCAGGACTGGTGCCCGGTAAGGCAATCTCTGCGATGATAACTGGAGACACCGCCGGTCAGCCTGACGGACTGCGAGGCGGTTGTTAGGAGCGGGGATTGTTGGTTCCTGGAGCTAACTAGTAGTCCAAAGTAGTAGTCCGCTTTACTTTGCAGGATCCTACTCAGTCAGTCAGACGCCGACCTCCAAAGATTCGAAAATTTCACCGCGATAAGCAGACCAACCCGCAACTACTTTGGTACATTGGGCTGATGCCCGCTCACGCGGTATCCCCGTATTTGGCATGATCAGTGAGGCCTACGGCGCCTAATCCCGACAGGATAATTTGGGGCCTTTGGGGGGGAGGGGGACTGTGCGGTGGGTCCAGCAAGACCTAGAGAACAATACAATATACAGAGTACATAGTTACCCGTCATGATCATATGGATATGCCACTTACATATGATACCTAATGGGCAGACCAGTTCACACACATGTATATACTAGTAATATGTATACTGGAAGTGGCCCCTATAGTTGTTAGTAGTAGTAGTAGTCTCATGACAACGTTTTGCTGCAATGCAAGAATAAAGGAAACCTTGCAGCTGATGCTTGTCCCACGGCGTGGATTCCATGGCTGATGGACAAAACAACGAGGATGCTACGTCATGATCCCTCCCTAGGAAGGGAAGCAAGTGGGCGACGGCCTTCAGAAGTCCATCAAATAATCATATCTAGCGAGGGGCAACCATGAAAGGAAAATCCGTCAACAAAGCGCCCAGCCCACTTGGTGTCTGGAACTAGAACCCATCATTGAGGATTTGGGACCGAACTAATACCGCTAAAGGGTTAGGCCCGTATGGAAGGCCCCCACCCGAAATCCAACCCCGTACTTTGTACCTTTGGTTCCTTTCGGAAACGAGATGATTGACTGGCTGGCTGGCTGGCTGGCTGTCAGTCAGTCAGCGTGTGCTCAACTTACCAAGTAGCTCATAATTGTCGGTTGGTGACTAGGCGGGGACCCCTGGGTAATGCGCTTTGATTAAACTTCCTCTCGGTAGTGTATTGCTCGACAGATGAGACTGCTTCGCTCAACCTTCTTGGTACTGTAATCGGTAATTAGATGGGAGGCGCCCCCTCTCAATTAAAGAAGAATCTGGTGATACTCGCCAAAAGAACTCCCTGGCTTCTCTCATCGGCCATTCACATGCGCCACTCCAAACAGGGCGGGGGGGCGGCCCGGGGATAGCGGGTTGAAGGTCCCAACGCTCGTCATGGAAAAAGCAACTATAGGGATCGGCCGTCAAAAAAAAACCCTCGTAGCCTGTATTTGGACTGGCAGCGAGCAGCATGCTATTGCTCCTATACGAAGATACGTATTGTTGTTTGTCAGTCCTCCGTAAGTACTACTGTCGTTACTACCAACTTGCTGTCAGCCCAAGGTCGGTCCAGACTCCACTCGAACCGATCGAGCCCCGCCTCGCTGACAGTCGCTTGACTCCCCCTGCTCGAGAGATCGTGCGTGATTATTGGAGGTTCGTCTGCAATCGTTCTTGATCTTCCAAGAACCGATCTTATTTCCGGGGGATCGAGGCGTACTACAGGCTGTTTATATATAGACATGGTACTTCAGTAATACTGGTAGTAAGTAATAGTAGTAGTTTAACACAAAAGTGTGAAACCGTTTGGATCAAGGGTCCCTGAAAGCTACCACCACTTGAGGGGGTATTACGATCTACGTTGTGTGTTTTTGTAGTAAGTAGTTACTAAGTAGTATGAGTACTGAGTAACTAACCCCCCATCCCAGCGGTCTTTGGGAACTAGTGAAAGGACTTTCGAACGGCTTCAATTCCCTGCCCTCCCTCTCGCCAACGCTAATCGCTCCCGGGAACTCTAACCCATCCCAGGGCCGGTGCGTACCATGGGCCAGGTTGATGGGATAGGATCCTTGCTACGCCCACGGCCTGAGCGCTGAACACTATCCGATGACGCCAAAGCACCTCAGGCACTGTGCGATTAAAGTAGGAATGACACACAATGACCCGGGACATAGTCTAGTCCAAGATCGATGTTTCAAGGGGGTGTAGGTTCCAGGCATAGTAGTGATACATACATCTACTACTTAGATCACCATCTATACTTACTCTGAGTCTAGTCTGGTCTACGCACAAAAGCACCTAGATACCACAGTGCATGGCCGCAGAACAGCCGGATGGTATTTTTTAGTGCATACATCTCAGCCCTTTGCTTTTACTGAATTGGCTACTAGTATTCCTTAAACCTTTCTGCCAGTGTTTCAACAAGCTCACAATAGATCATCCTATTTGGGAAGTCCTGTTTACACGATTCTTCCTGGCACGCCGCGTACCATTTCTTTGCACGGGCATTACAGGTCATAGGGAAGCGGGAAGGGAGGGGCAAATCGCAATCAAGTCAAATCAACACCTCTGCGGGTGATCGAAAGAGATCGAAGTTTTGTGAGTCGCCGTCCTCCCCATCTCCATTCCGTTGCAGCAGATGGATACTCACAGTTGATGTCTCATAGATCATCTTTGTTGAGGCATATCTCCCGACCGGGCCGAGCCTCTGCAGAGCACTGCAGGTAGTAAGTAAGTGAGTGGTGATATATGGAGATGATGGCAATTCCATCACGGGAAGGCCCGGCCGGACCCTCATCGGCAGATTGATCCGTTGTACTGCCGAATGTTGTACTACATCACTACTGTAGGCCTAGGGAAGGAAGGAAAAAGGAAAGAAAGAAAATCCGTTACACAGGACAATAAAATGTGGATGACAGAAAACGTTATGGAATATTTTCCGACCAGGTATCCAGTGGTGAAAGGGCTGCCATTCGCCCTACAAGAGCAGACGACCTTGTAAGCTGTGGGGTAAATTCAGCAAGCCATACTGAGCTTGACGATACCTGTTGCATGCAGCAGCGGTCTCGCCCCAAGTGTTCCTACATATTTTGTTTATTGTTAATTCAGTTTATTTGTGTATTTTTATTTTCTCCTGCGCCGGAAATATCCTCGCGCGAGGGTCATGGCAACGAGAGCAATGAGATGAGCGTGGTCATCTAAGGCCCGATAAACCCCGTGCACAGGTTCGATTTTGATTTTCGGATGTCTCCCACGGATCAGGCCTGGATGGCCTCTGACCTGCCTACCTGGGTCTAGTCTCAGCGTGTACAACTCATCGTTCAAGGTTGCGGGTATCTGCCGGAAGACCCTTCTGAACCATGGAACCGTCGACATAGTCGCTTGAACTATATCATAGCTCCTACACGCCAGGCATAACTGTGCTATTTCGACTTGACAAATCGAGGTGGCATAAGACCTATGTCATCCGGAGGGCTGGCATTTCCTATCTGGGGAAGCCTGTCATGCCCGGAAAAGAACAGGTGCAGGGCTGTGGATGTTGAGGAAACTACCATGATCCCAGTCCTTTCCCCACCAAAAAAACGACTTCTAGTAGAAGTGTCATTATCGACGAGTCCTTTTCCCAGGTTAAATGTCAATCCATGGTCGCGTTGGCACTACTAGTATGTACCTACTAACCAGCCACATCCACTTTTCTCAAAGCGCTCCCGATCGAACCCTCGCCGATTGGAGTGTTTCGCGTCGAGTAGCTACTTCGTACCCTTCTGGCAACATTGGCCCATATTCTGCTGCTCTCTCCATGAGGCGTACGCCATGTGTTTGGCGCCACGCCTTGAAAACCTAAGTAATTGACTTTGGAGACTTCGTGTTTCAAAACAGACATGAAGAGACCCTACTGGGCTGTAATTGGTAGGATCATTCACCCAACCAGTCCGGGCCGGATGGATCCTCCAATGACTCGCGTGGGCGGAGGACCATCTGCAGCTGTTCGTTAGTCCCGAACCTATCTTGCTCAGGGGATCCCTGTTCCAGGCTGATGAGTGGCCGAAGTGTCAACATGGTTTTCCGGGATGTGGACCCATTGCTGCAGTCCATCATACAGCAGTTGGCTTACTTACAGGCTGGGCACCGCTTACCCACTCTCTCGTCGCACAGTGGGGTCCTCCTGTCCACCTGGACTGGTCAGAATCATCCTGATGGATTCATTTCCAAGACCTTTTCTACGAATGAGAGCCCGATAATGCTAATCGGGTGGGAAATCGTGTAGGGATGACCCAGGTAACTGGATGCACGGTGGAAGTTGCTGATCATGAATATCACGCTTTGCCTGTTTGGATCGCACTGTACGGTGCCCGAAATGGACACTGGCCATCTACGGAGAAAGGAAGTACTCCGTACAGTAGGTCGGTAGTATTGCCGCCGGATTATGACCGACCGATCAGAGGGACTTGCATGCTTTACCTGTCTCTCATAATGATCCATCATCATCGTCACCACCACCACCACCACCATCTAAGTGTGCAGTTATGTAGGTAGTACTCAACGTCAAACCCCCACACTCATACCCCGATCATGTCCTGGCAATCAGAAACAGCAGGGATGTTCGATCTGAGGCATCCGCGCGGAGTCTGGAACAAACTACTGCTTCATCATCTGATTTATCTCGCAACGAGCACCATTCCCAACCCCCCTCGATCTATTGCCGGCATCGTCAATATCCTCCACCCTTACTAATACCCACACACGTAAGCAATCTAACACACACACTTGTGTACACCCTGAGGTATATCCGGTTTTCTCAAATCAGGTTAACCGCGTAAAAGTAGCTGGAAAAAATATCCCCGGCAATGAGATTTGCGCAACCCCCTCCGATCGCGATGCTCACACCTCACTGACGCAGCACTAACGAGGGATCCGATTGACTGAATGCGCCAATCTACGCAGGGATTGCGGTCGTCCCGTCCGCTTGCTGCCTCGCTCGCTTTTGTTCGGGGCTATGCACAAGATAGTCAATGTCACTAGGGACAACCACCACTCACTGGGCACGTCGACCATTAAATCCCGAGTTTAGTTGAGGAGGAGGAGGAGCTGAAACTTGACCGACTATTGTCGGGGAGCGCGGTTGCTTTCGGATAATGAATCCGCAGGGGCTATTTTCCCACCATGAGCCATCTTTTGGTCCAGTTGTTGTGGTTGGAAAATACCTAGAGCTATCCGGACAAGACCTTTGATTCCAGGTGCCCAGATTCGCGATGATAAACAATCCCGCTCAAATGAGATAGAAGAGATAATGTTCGCTCTTGAATGATCGATTGCTTGCCTCTGGCTAAGTGCTACTTACCAGGTCTTTTCAGATCGACTGTACAGTATTTTGACTGATCTTTACTATCCTAATTATTTTGACGCAATATGTTCGTCCTTCAAGAGTATCCAAACACCGATCCTCCAAACCACGCAAATCCACAGAAAGATACATTCGGCAGGTACCACTTCGGCCGACAGCTCGAACTCCCAATTGATCCGTTTCAGATAGCCCCCTCTTGGCCAGCCATACCTTTTCTCCATTTAGGATGACAATCAATCCACCGGCAGGGGTGCGATAGGTTGTGTGTGTGTGTATGTGGGAACGGACAAACGAACGGGGCGGATCATGTTCCTTGGAGCGAGACAAGAACAACTTACAGTAAGAGACAGAAGACAGGGTTCTACGTGATCCACAGGGTTCATTTCCTGGGACCGAAAGTCCTGTGCAGCAAACTAATACCGGGGTTCCTGGTTCGTACCTTAGATAAGTGGCCGGGAAGGAAGGATTGACTGACAGATAGAAGGATGGTTGATGTGTTTTGTGCGTGCTGCAGCAGAATGATGATTGTGGCTGGCGGGCGCGGGTTCTGGGTATGAGTGTATCCCGGAATGCGACTACTAACTAGTGACTACACTACACTTCGTCGGTGGATGCTTAACAGCCGAGTATTATTGTGGTGTACCTAACATGGGTACTTATTATTATCCATCTGGTTAATTTCCCTCCTTCGTGCTAACTAAGTGCTGATGGATGAGGCCTCGCCGGGCACGGAGATATTGCTTGCTTGGGCAATTGGCGTCCGGTCAGGGGAATCGGGGATTGGGGATTGGAAGATCTGCAATGAGCCACAATGATGATGCTGATGAGGATTTGACAATTGACGATCAGTTGAAGGAAACTACTGTGTAACTGGTTAGTTCGTTAGTTAACTAACCAACTAACTATACGGTTAGTCAGTTACTGTCCGTCAATTGTCTCAGTGAACTGATTCCAAATAATTACTTACTCATTTACGATATACTGCTAGAAGCAGTGGTACTATTAACATACAAAGTACGTACTACCATCATATTACTCCACATCTCCAATATTGCACTACATACGGAGTACTCCGTCTATATGTCTAGTTATCATCATGATTACTGCTTCGTCTGCTAAGCGAAGCCCCAAACCCCGAAAGGCACAACGCAACACAACCACTAACTACTTACTACCACAAACGGGCGTGTCAACAAACCACCACTGCGAAACCTGGATACTAACAGCCGCGGGGCGGGTTGGACAAATAAGCCATGGCCAGCTGTCAGGCTCCATCTCCGGTGGATGCTCTCCGGTAGGGATATCCTGGACAATGTGATTGTCTGGCCCCGTCGAAAACGGGGAGGAAAAACAAAAACTGAAGCATGGTAAAAAAACACACACACACAGGCACCCAACACACATGCAAGCCTGGTTCTATCCACACCCACTGTCCCTGCAGACAACTTCCCATGGCGTCGAGAATGTTCAAGATGAATCCGTATTCGTCATGGACTCTTGGTCGACTCGTCGGAAACTCCGCCCACCGTCGACCGCTGAACCATGGTTGGCGTCTCGGGGAAGTTGAATGAGTCTCCATTAGTTTAACGGCCTGAGCGTTGAGCCATTGCGGCCAGCCACTGTGTCTGGTCTGCTTTGCGCGACTTGAAGGATCCCATCACTATCTGCTCCCTGGTCTTAGTTACTATATTTACACAGCTGTCATCCTGGACTGTCATGAGGAGTAGCCGCTGTCAAGCCTTCACCCCCCAGCAGAATCCTTGGAGCACTAAATTCTTGACTATAATCAACCATTCTCCCGGGTTAATTACCAATTCCATGCCCCTTCCAGTTCCTTTCAATCCAACATCTTCTTCGGCGATTTTCGCCGTCAACACCATTCTCGCTTATCGCTTGGCCAACTAGCTAGCTCTTCCACTGACTTTCCACTAATTCGAATCGAACACAATTGGTATAGTCTAGCCACCTGGCCCGTCGCCACACCCAAATCCCGCGGCCACTCAATAACCAGTCGATCCAAAAAAAAACTAGACCTCCTCCCCTTTCCCTTTTGAGGTGCAAGTCTCGAAACGACTTGCCCGTCCCACGACCCAGCGCGAACTACCATCCAATCCGTCCGTTCAATCCCCATGCACGCCGCTCAAAGTGGTCATCCTGTGGATCGCGCCATGAGCTGAGTCCCGCGATCCCTCGACCCGACGACCAGGTCCAGCAAGCGGCGCGGCACTTGGTCCATGCAGAACATCATCATAATCTCAGATCCGCCTCGTCTAACTAGCTAACTATCGCACTTTCTACACCAGTGCTTCTCCTCTCGCCTCAAAGGGGCGTGCACTCATTGGCGAATTCATCCCCGGAATAAAATACCGTGCCCACCCTGCTTCAACACTCAGATCTGAAGAACCTCCGCGAAAGTTTACGGATTGAGATATGCTTTGGTAGCTCAGTTTCTCGGAGTTTATTTCGCAGAGATAGAGGCTAGAGACGCTCTTTTCGCCGCGATGCTAAACTTCAGTGGAAGGGTTTGATTGCCGCCACCCCCCCTTTTCTACGATGCGATCGCTATCTAGACTAGGCAGGTGTTTTGAAGAAGGCCAATCGATCGATCACGCCAGTAGTCCGTAACTATCTACTGATCGGGACGACGATGATGACGGTGCGCGAAGCAAGGAGGATAACTTTCTTTCCTGGTCCACCAATACGCTAGCCTAGTATGTCACTCACTGTACTCCGTAGAGTACATACAGATAGGAACTCGTACCCGACAAAATATCAGCACAAGTCCCAGCCTATGGTAATCCTCAATGCCTCCTTTATCTTCAGCAACCATTGCATTATTCGTATCGAAGCGCATGTTCCCTAAGCACTGGGGTAAACCTTACTCGCCCAAGGCTCAGCGACATGCCACACTTCTCTTCCAACGACATAGATAGAAGTCGATTAAAAAAGGGCGAAACTTGGAACCTGCGGGCACATCGTCAAAGCGCCAGTTAAGCGCCGCCACAACCACTCAATTCACGAACCTAGTAGTTACTTATAGTTACTTAGCAGAGGATTAAGAATGGATAGATAGTCCGTCCGTCTAAATTGACGAGCGCATATGCGCCATCTCGCCACTGTCCCTCCATTTAGGCTAAATGACATTTACTATCAGCAATCATGTATCTGAGCACGTATCTGTGGCAGTGCAGGCAGCGCGAAACCAAAACTCCGGCGTCAAGCGAAACAGGACTAAAATACATTCAGTTCCAGCCTCCACTCGCTTCTCCCTCGGTAGGCCAGGTTAGTCAGGTACTTGGAGTTAGTATGCGTGTTCTTTGGGCCTTCGAAGTACTGTAGAACATCGAAGACCCCTTTGGGTTCTGTCATTCTCACCGCCAGTTTGAGAACCCCTCATTTTCCATGGCTAACTACGGAGTCGCTAAGTAACTAACTCACTAACCAAATCGCTTATCTCCGTGGTTTAGTCAGTCAGTCAATGCTTGCAGCAGTAACGTAGCTGCTAGTCAGCTGCTTGGTCATTCCAGACTTCGGGGGTGGGTTGTCAGTTGTGCATGTGGACGTTGGTTCTGTGTTCTTTGCAGGTAGGAGGTGTAGAGAATAGTACCCGACTGATACATTTTTGGATCGAATGATCTCGGTATCTCTATTATTCCACTGTATATACTGTTTCTTTGAAGTGAACAAATTGCTAGTAGGAGGTGGGTATATTGTAATGTATTAAGCCATGACATGGAATATATATATATCACGCCGCTCTATTTTCACATCAAAGTAACACTTAGTATGCTACTACTATACACCACCACGAGTGAACAGTTACTGTAGTACCTCAATGTCATCATTCTCGATATCATCGTATACCCGAACGTGAAGTCCAGATTGTCACAATATTATGTTAGGCCTCAACAAACTCTATAGAGACCAGCGTGCTGGCAGAACTACTGCTTAGCACTGACCGTATATTCACTCATATCTAGACAAACTGGCTTCGACGCCACTGGCGAACATATACTACTTAGTACATCACATATATACCTCCCAAGAACACGGCGCACGAGCAGCCCAAGCACGAGCAAAGGCACCATCTCACCGTCAATCTAGATCAGATAAAACAGAACAACGCCACCGTCTCATGCAAAGATTCATAAGGCACTCATCTATGAACCGAATGAACCGAACCACGTAACTCATCTCATAATATATCCCAATAGTATTATCCAAAGTACTACACAAAAAGACGGTACTTTCTTCCCCTACTAGTTCTTTTCGTCCTTTCAATTCTTGCAAATGGTCAGTAATACTTATATCTGCCTGCGTGTCAGTTTACACTTGATCATAACCATACAGAGTATAGAGTACAAGTACGCAGCAGAAACAACGGTAGTGTTACACACCCAAACAACACAGAGCAATCAACTACTAATTAACCTAAATACAACAAGTCCAGAAGGAAGAGACTTGAACATACCTACACAATTCTAGCCATTTTGGCGAAACACGTAATGACACCGATTTTACCACTTCCACTTGGTCCCCCAGCATATCATCGCATATAATTACTTACTATACTAGTCGAAACTTGATCCCATTCATACTAATTACTGGTTAGTCGTGAGTGACTTCATTAGCATCAGCATCAGCACCGTGACACCAATGATAATGATATGACTGCGTCAGAAAAAAAAAAGAGCAGATATGATATTGGCGGAAATGCATTAAGTCAGCAATGCAGCGCAGAGCAAGTCCAGTTGTTTGTTCTGGTGTGGCGCTAGTACATGCATGCCATGCAATGCATGCTGCAGAGTCCGGGTTTTCTGTCTGGCAGGTGCCTGCCCTTTTCCCTACACCGCTACTACTGTTGATGCGCTGATTCTCCTCCTTTTTTTCCTTTTGTCGCTTTGCGCGTGGAAAAGATTTCTCTCCCACGGCGTTACGGGTTGAGGGTAGGAAGAGTTACTAGTTAAAGGAGGGGGGTGGACAATGTAGTAATCACTTTCAGTGAACACGGCAGTTGTGGTTGATGCTTCAATATCTACTCCTTTAAGGATGGGTTAAATCAGAACGCCAATATATATAATACTATGTGTGTGTGCGCGTGCGTATATTCCAACAAGATCATACTTTTTTTAGTCACACCCTGACAGAACAGACCTCCACTTCCTATCTAGACCCAGACAGAGACAAAACACCGAGCAATCCGAAATTGCCAATCACACCTCGTATGATTCCAAGCTCGAATCGAGTGCCTGATTCCGCGGTACAATACCGACACCCCTCCCACACCCCCTTTTGTTTTTTTACTTTATTCTAGGGTTTTTTCTGGTTTGTCCCTCCTCTATTTGCGTCCCAATCAGGTGCGCACAGACTGGCTATGGACCCCCATGCAGCGCTCGAACAATAGCTCTGTCTATGTACGAAGTACAGACTAAGCCGAGCCTGTTATCCAAGGGGTACGCACCTTCATAACCGCAGCCCAGTGAGTCATGTCGGGGGGCGAGGGATCGGCCTGAAACCAAACAGGCTATCTTATCCTTTCCGGCCACCCAGGAAGCGCCATGTTCGTCATAAGCGCTAGGATTGTTGCGTAGCTCCAGGCCCGTCGCTGTTGTCAAGGAGTCCGGCCTCTTTGACCAGCTCGTAAAACCGGCCTTCGCGCTTGATGAGCTCCGCGGGCGAGTCGAACTCGACCACCCGGCCCTTGTCGAGCACCACGATTCGATCAGAATCGATAATGGTATTGATACGGTGCGCGATAGTGATGATCGTCCGGTCTTGGAAGATGCTGCTGCGCAACGTGCGTTGCAGCAATGCGTCCGTTTCCACATCCACTGCCGCCTAAAGCGAACTGTAAGTTTGGAGGCGAAATGAAAGGAAAACGGGGGTCAAAGTAATTAAACAAGCACATTGCAATGGGATTGGCCACGTACCGTTGCCTCGTCCAGCACAAGAATATTACTAGGCGTCAACAGCGCTCGCGCCAGGGAAACCAGCTGGCGCTGCCCTTGACTGAGATTGGATCCTGCCAATGACTAGGTTAACCCAGATCCTTAATGATGTAAAAAACCGCGCAGAAATGCACGAGTGAGAGACCAAAACCAGCCACATGCTTACCTCCTTCCTGAATTTGGGCATCCAACTGACCGTCCATTTGCGCGACATGATCTTTAAGTCGCGCATGTTCTGCAGGAATAACAGGTCAGTTAATCACACTTAGCGTTCGTATGCAATGTAGCCCAACGTACCAAGCACGCTCCAGAGTTCGGTGTCATCATGCACATGTCGTGGGTCCAAATTATCCCGTACGGTTCCTTCAAACATGGCCGGATCCTGAGGGATGATGGCAAGGCGGCCCCGCAGGTCGAAAAGGCCAATGGTCGACACGTTCAGCCCGTCGATGCTACACACAGCGTTAGCTTTTGAATCTATTTCGCCACGATGAGATAACGTCGGGCAGCAGTCCTTACCTGATGCTGCCATTGTCCGGCTCAATAATGCGGAACAGTGCCAGAGTCAGTGAACTCTTGCCTGCACCTGTGCGACCAACCACGCCGATCTTCTCGTGGGGCTTGATATCAAGATTGATATCTTTGAGCACGAGATCAAGCCCTGGGCGGTAACGTGTGCTGTAGTTGTTGAACGATACCGCGCCTTGCGCGGGCCACCCAATAGCAGGCCGATGCTTGAAAATCACCTCTGGTGCCTCGCTGGGCAGGCTTGCGTACTCTAGCACACGCTCGACCGACACGATGTTTGTCTCAACCTCAACCGTTTGGCGAACGATCCAGTTCAGGGATTGGGTAATCTGTAGAGCGTAGGACATGGCTAGACCAACCATGCCAGCAGATAGCCCACTGCCGGTCGCTACGGAAACGATAGAAAGTACCGCGGAGGCCAGAATGATTACAGAGCCAATGAACTCGAGACGCACAGCCAGCCAACGGTTGGCACTGATGGATGGGAAGTATGCACGCACATTCGCATCCATTCGCCACTCGTTCTCCAAAGTAAAGCGCTCTTCCTGTCTATAGGCACGAATCGTCGAAATACCGCCCAGAGACTCCTGGAAGTGCGCGTAGATAGGACTGCGCGTGACGCTGTCCAAGCGCTTCAGTTCACGCGATGTGCGGAGGTAGTACTTTTGGTAGCTGAAATATACGTAGCTCAACGGAATCACCAGGATGAGGAAGGCCGGGGTTGAGGAAGCGATAACAATCATGGTGAACATGGCTTTGGCAGAGTTACCGAACAACTATTGGCAGATGTAAGCGACAGTAGCCAATCAAGGGAGATCTCCAAACTCACCATGTTGAAGGTCCGTGCAAGCACTTCGTCAATACGATAGACGTCGCTGAGCAAGTAAATGTTAGCCTTCCTCCACCAAATGCTATGTCTCATGATATCGGAAAAGAACTCACCTCGAGAATCGGTTGAGAATCCGGCCGGATGGTGTTGTCTCGAAGAAGCTCATGGGAGAACGGAAGATGGCGAATGCCATGCGTTCATGAAGTTTGCGGGAGGCCTAGCATATGGTAAAGCGATTAATTGGGGGGGCCTCACAGGGCACGGGGAATCCAGCATACCTCGATAGAACAGAAAATCCACAATATCAGATTCTGAAGGATGACCAGAAGGGACGATCCCAGACCAAAGGCCAAGTAGATACCAATGTATTTGCCGACAGGAACATCTGGCTGGGCTTCGGTAACCTCAGACCAGTGTTTAAGCCAAAAACTGCCTGAGACCTGCGCAGTCTGAGCTCCCAGCAGGGCGGCCAGGTAGAAACAAACGGCAACGATGTTACTGTTTTTAGCGTACTCGCCATAAACACTCCACTTGACTTTGCCTTGCTGCGATGTCTCTTGGGTCTGTTTGCTCTTCAGGACGTTTTCTTCGTCTCCTAGCTTCCGCCTAGGGCCCTTCCAGCTAGCGGTGCTCGCGCGTCGCAGAGTTACAGTGCTTGACCTTCTACCACCAGCAGCCCTAATCGGAGCAAGCGCACCTATTTCTCGCTCAGCATCCTCGGGATCCGAATCAGACTCTGCGTTATCAATCACAGTGACAGATTCAGAGCTTTCAGGGCTCGCTAGGTCACGGCTTTCGGTGCCAGACTCCTCGTCGTCGTCCGAATCGTTCATCGTGGTACGAATCAGGTTCGCGACCTCTCCCTTCATAGCCAGCAATTGTTCATAGGTCCCGCTCTCGATGATTGTCTTATTGCGCAGCAGGCCGATGTAATCAGCCTCCTTCAAAACAGGAATGGCATTCGTCGCGAGGATCCTGGTCTTGGTGCTCAGTATACCATTTTGGCCAAGAACCCTATTGATGAGATGTCTTCCCACGTGTTGATCGACTGCGGAGAGCACATCGTCAAGCAGGTAGATGTCGGCACGAGCATAGACAGCTCGAGCGAGGGTCAACCGAGCCTTTTGTCCTCCAGATAGCGAGATTCCTCTTTCACCAACTTCAGTTTGATCACCATCGGGCAGATTCTTGAAATCGTCCAGCAGAGCACATGCCTCAACGGTAAGGTCGTAGAATTGAGGGTCCCAGCGATGGCCAAAAACGATGTTTTCACGGACGCTTGCGTTCATGACCCAGGGCGATTGGGCAACATAGGCAATGCGACCTCGGACAACGACTTCACCTTCGGTCCTCCACAAATCTCCCAGCAGTGACTGAAGCAAAGAAGATTTACCAGCCCCGACTCTCCCGACAATGCAGCTGAGCTCACCCTTACGGGCACTGAAGCTGATATTTTCAATCACGTGCGTGCCTTCGTACCTATTCCACGTAAAGGAAGCATCCTGAATTCTGACAGACTCGTCGCCGATATGAGAAACGGTATCCTCAATCTTAACAGCGTCAGTTTGCAATTCCTCCGCGGTAAAATAATCCGTTAGACGCTTGACAGCCACCGAGGCCTCAATGACAGCCGTGATGACCATTGGAAGGATAGAGAGCGGGAAAGTAAGCAGGTTGAAGAGCGTCAAGGCCGGAAACACCACGTCGGTGGTGAGAGGCTTGTCTTGAGTCAAGGCGTAGACAGTAAATGTAGAGCAAGAGACAAGGAACGGGGTGGACTGCCAGGTAAAGTTTGCGATGGACTGTGTCGCACCGATTTTGCGGAGCGTGTTCAATTCCAAGTCATTACGAATGTGACTGAGCTTGTTCATGAAGGCCGTATTCCATGCATAAAGCTTGATACTCTTGATGTTGTTCAAGATCTCGGTCATCAGCCTTGATCGTGAATCCTTGTTTTTCATCTGAACAAGCTGTAGCTTCTTCATCATCCGAGCTATCACGCCGTTCAACGGAATCATGAGTAGCATCACACCGATTCCCGCGAACATGCTGTATCCGACAAGCTGGTAGAGAGAGAGCATGCAGAGGGTGATCTGGAACGGCGCGGACCACAGCTGAACACCGAACTGGGTCAGATCGGACAAACGCTGCTGATCGACAGCCATATGATTGACAATGTCACCCGTTGTCTTCGTTGAGCGGCCCTCGCTTGAGAGTCTCAGTGACTTCGCGTAAATCAGGCCAGTCAGAGCAGACTTGACGCGCATACCGGTGTCAAAAGCCCTTTGGAAGTATTGGTGAAGACACATGGTCTGCGACACGGAGACCAGAAACATGGCGAGGGCTATGGCCACACCCCTAATGACTGGTTGAGGCTCGTTGGTACGATAGGAATTGATAAAGTTGATCAGCAGACGCAGAAGCTGGGGCTGGACGAAGGCCAGCGTGTCGCTTCCACATTTGATCATTCCACCACGCAGAAAAGAGCCTCCAAATGATTTGATCAAAGCCAAAGACAGAGAAGGCTTGTTCTTTTTCAGCTCATATTCCCAATTCTCCCTCAGTGTCGTCCCAGTCACGCCGGTTGTATCGCGACGGCGAAGGTTCCAGAGATCATCTTGGGTCAAAAAGTTTTTGTAGCCAAATTTCATCATCGGGGTCATCCAGCTGAAAGTAAGGACCGAGAATATATCTGCATATTCATAAGGGCATTCATCCTCGTCGCCCAGCGCATCGTAGGCGCTCTGTTTCTTGGGAACTAAGTACTCTAGAGCGAATTCCAATAGTGCCAGCCCCAGGCTCACAGAGAAAGTAACGAAGTATGGAAGCTGATCCTCGTATGCCTTCCGTGCCACAAGCGACCGCAATTTGATTCCGTAGGCGATGGTGAAGAAGAGCCAGTAGAACAAGACGACACCATTGGGCTGCCGACTGCGCCAGTGTTCATAGTACTGCACTGCAAAGATGACACCGAGGGAAGCAAGCACAAGAGCTGAGCTCCAAAATTGAAAGTCGGCGAACCAGTTATCCGGGTAAGTTTCGACCTGGATGGCTGCCTGTAGGGCAGTAGCAAAGATCAAGGCGGACAAGACGGCCTAACACAGGGGCAATGGGCACCGGTCAGTCCAAAGGCAGGGATACTATAGAAGAAGGGGTAGGATGCTAACCAGCTTGGCATAGAAATGCCAGTTCTTCGACACGGGCTGAGGGATTCGCTTTTTAAGCAAGTACCACACAGCACCCGTACCCATAAGCAGACCCCATGCTGCAACGACAGCCACTCCGGCATCTAGAAAGCATGGTGTCAAATCGAATCTGAACTGACTGATCGGGCCCCAGCCCTCGACGTCGCCACAAAAGGGCTGTAGCTTGGGGGACTGGAATGCTGTGTTCGGGTTTGACGATAGCAGGGATCCGGGGGTGGAATCCCCCAGGAACGTTTGGGAACTGCCTTCCAGCATTTTCCCCGAATGTAAGTATCCCAACCACTAGATCGCTCGTCCTTTCGGACATGCAACGGGGGGGAAGGGAGAAGCAGTGAAAAGCCCCGAGGTTGCCTTTTCACGCAAGGAAGGATTGCGATCGTGAAGGAAGAACGTTTCGTCGAGGGCGATAACCACGGAGAACTACTGATTCGTTAGTGAGCTGCAAGCTGCTTACTAAAAGGCCTCTGGGCCCAAGCTTTTGCGGAAAAGATACAAGGGTAAGTAAGCGGTCGTACAAGGGCGTTACCGTTCTGTCCGGCCTGATAAGCGGCATACTAAGCGCATGGCCCCCTTTTTTCCCTTTGCCTGAGCGCAGTGGTAATGGATGAGAAGCCTTTCGTATTTTGTCTATAGCGCGTGGATGTCGGTGTAAGTTGAAGTGTTGCAGTGTTCTCCCGTCCTCCCGTACCTTTTCTGGCTAACATCGAGAAGGCGAGGGATGTATTCCGAGTTTATGACATAATTCGGTCTCTTTCCTCGTGGTAACGGTGCTTGGCAGGGTTGATCCAAGGTTCTCGACCGAAAGCAGTAGTATCCTCTATAACTGCCACTTATCACTCTACTAGGTCTTACATTCCTCTTAGATATTCTATGATCCAAGCTCTGAACAGTGTCCCATCAACGCCTCGGGGTTTGAGAAGCGCACAGCCCGACAGAGATAGTAGTTTGAATGAAGTGTAGGTGGGCGGAGGCAATAACCAATGATGTAATGAACGGCTGCTTATCTACGCAGTGCTAGTCTACTACGAAGTAAGCCAGTCTTCGTTTGTTAACTCCGGATCATCCCAGTCCAGCCTTAGAGGAAAGGCTGACCTTGTATCGTACTTACCTAGTGTTACACATCATATTAACCATTATGTAACTGCCTGCTGCTTCATTTGGGCTGCCTCTATGGTTGACTTACTAAGCACAGCTATAGGACCAGATCTCTAGGATTCCTAGTAGTAATAGAGTAAGTAATCCATTATTTTCAAAGCGGTGGCTCGCCTTGAAATGACGCTAACCGATGTCGTGCTTACCCGCGGGAATGTGCTCAGCCTGATTGGATGTTTTGGGAGTCTCGGAGTCGGGGTTTGAGCCCGAATTAGCACCGACTACCCCACCCGGAGATACCGCCTATTCGGAGTAAACTTCCAGAATCTCTGCCCGCCCTCACGGTATCTACTAACTCAGCGATGGTCATCGGACAACAGACAGAGATCGTCCATCTGCTCATCGCCTGCTCCATTTCTTAAGGCAGCTAGATGAAAGCCATTGGGCAACACCGCTACTGGGCAGCCTATTAGCCCTGCTCCACTTGGTAAGTGTGCTAGATAGCCCGTGTGCTGATCACAAGCTCTGTCATCGTCAAGCAAGCTTCATCGGGATTCCCAATGTGGCAAGACGCTACCATCTTTCACAATGTGGTTCTTCGAACATAAAAGGAAAACATTGAGGTAGGAAAATGGAATAAGGGAACAAAGTATTGAAAGCATGCTCATCAATTGCTGGCCGACTCCGTACAAAAATAGTGATAATTAATGCTTCCAGGCCTACTTAGTACGGCCGGCTCTGGAACTTCTAACTTACTGCATGGTCACAACCAGTGTCTTTGAACCTTTCCGCTTCTATTTAACTGTATCCTCCTCGAACCGGTCAAACAGCAGATACTTAGTATGATAATAAACTTAGTACCTAGCCAGTCAGTCTAAGTAGGACCGGAACAACCGGCTGCCTTCCAGAAGCATTTTATTTGAGGTTCGCGCCCCACATCCAAGGCGGAAGGCGGTGAGTGGGCTGCCAGAGGGGTTCCTGCAGCGTCATTCTTTTGGCGCGCAACATTCAAGTCCCAGATCGTTCAAAAGCTTTACCAACAGTTGTGCGTTTTCTGGGCCGTCAACATGGCTACAGATACACCTCTTGAGGAATTTGTCAAAAGGCCTCTATATGGTAAGCATTGGTGTTCGCTCGTCCTTAGATTGGGTCTTTCCTTATTTATACCAAAATGATAGATGGCTTGCTGACACATTGTGACATCCGAAGTGTACAATCTTCCACAGGAACTTCTCTCGACGCTAACCACGAAGCATGAAAACCAAGCGATATTAAGAGCGGACACCCCTGAAGCTGTTGCAGACAAGACCAACGAAGTCGTGTTGGATCATGCGGTTGCCTCGACAACAAGTTGTACTCTTTGCAAGGTCTCGTACCTGAACGTCCAAGAACAACGGAGCCATGTTCGCTCCGACCATCATAGATATAACCTGAAGGCCCAGCTTAGAGGAGGTTTAACATTGGACGAGCCTCAATTTGCAAAAGCGATTGGGGAACTCGACGAGTCTATATCCGGGTCCGAGTCGTCAGAAGCAGAGGATGAGGAAGAGGAGGATGATCAGCTTTCAGCATTGCTGAAGAGACAGGCCAAAATCTCTCAGGTAAACGATGAGGATGAAGCACCATCGAAGAAGAAAACTTCCGGCAGGCCACCACTTTTCTGGCTCGCTAGCACACGTCTGCCTTCCAACATGTCCTTGGGTGTCTACCGGGCCTTGTTCTCAAATGCTGAACAGGATGAGCCCAAACACCTCGTTGAAACCATTCAAAGGAAGCAGCTTGCACCTATCATGCCGCCGAGAGCCAATGGAAATGCCCAACAGACGCCGTCATCCCCCAGCCCTCATGTTTTCATGTGCATGATCGGAGGCGGCCATTTCGCCGCAATGCTGGTCTCGCTGGCTCCCGAAATTCATCGGAAGCAGGGCGGTATCGAGGATAGACAAGCTCGGGTCATTGCGCACAAGACATTTCATCGTTACACGACCAGACGAAAGCAAGGTGGCTCGCAATCTGCTAATGATGCTGCCAAGGGGGCCGCGCATTCGGCAGGTTCCAGTCTCAGAAGATACAATGAAGCTGCGTTAGAGAAGGAGGTCAGAGATTTATTGACCGATTGGAAGCAGATGATTGATGAGGCCGAACTATTGTTTGTTCGTGCTACGGGCAGTACAAATCGTCGAATCCTTTTCAGCCAGTATGAGGGCCAGGTTCTCAGGCAAAACGACCCGAGATTGAGAGGCTTCCCGTTCAGCACCCGTCGGGCAACCCAGGGGGAGCTGATGCGTTGCTTCAAGGAGCTCACCCGGGTGAAAGTAAGCCAAATCGACGAAGCCGCGTTGGCGGCTGCAGAGGCCAAGCAACGGGACGAAGTGTCGAAGCCGTCAACTCCACGGCCTCAACAGCAGAAGCCTAAGGTTTCCAAAGAAGATGAAGCGGCTATGCTACACACAAGCCAAATTCAGGCTCTCATCCGTCGTTCTAAGATCCCAGCATTGATGACTTATCTATCTAAGAACTCACTCCCTGCGTCTTTCGCCTTTCGGCCATCCGACTCTCAGCAAAATTTCCGCTGTCCCACCCCCCTACACTTCGCTGCCAATCTTAACTCACCATCCATGGTCCTCGCCCTTTTGACCAAAACCACAGCAGACCCAACAGCGACCAATGGCGAAGGAAGAACCCCATTCGAGCTTGCTGGGGATCGTGCGACGCGGGACGCCTTTCGCGTTGCGCGTCATGAGCTAGGCGAGTCGAAGTGGGATTGGGAGGCTACCAAAGTGCCGTCACCGATCTCTCGAGACGAGGCCAATAGCCGCTCTGAGAGGGAGCGAAAAACCGCAGAGGAAGAAGAGACGAGTCGACGCAAGGTTGAAATGGATCGCTTGAAAAAGGAGGAGGTGGCTAGCGCCGCACAACGCGCCTCCAAGAAACCAGCTGGTCGAACGCTGGGTTCTGTTGAGAAGACGGCTTCTGAGAAGAGGGAAGAAGAGATGCGAGGTATGACGCCGGAAATGAGAATGCGGCTGGAACGGGAACGCCGCGCTAGAGCAGCTGAGGAACGCATTCGACGATTGCAAGGGAATTGATGAATTTGACTGCTCAACGTTTTCACTCTTTGCTTTCCCTCAGATCTGTGATGAAGTCATGGCATGTAGCATTGCATTGTACGGAGCGTATTGATGTCTTTTGATGAATAGAAACGAATGGCCACAGCAGCCAGCAGTCCATGTTCGGTTGTGCTCTGGCTGGCTATGTCTTGAATTCTGCTTTTTTGAAACTTATAAGTGCCGGCGACTGGCTTAACGGTGATTCTAATCCATCGGCCGCACACCATATGAAAGTGTTAGTGCAGTAGATGGTTGTTGTTGCCTTAGAACTTACCAGATAGGCAGGCAGGCACCTGACCTGCCGGCGCTGGATGTTCCAGCGTGAACAACTCTATAACGGTTCGGTGATCCATTACCTGGCCTACTCAATCATGCTTCTCTCAGATTTTTCCTATCCATATCCCGCCTAGCAAGCATCCTAACTTATCGTTAATCCTATCATTCCTCGGGTCCCCAAGCACCCGCCATGTCCTGGTCTCAGACCCCCGATGCTGTTGGGATATTATCTAGATGGGATCCAGAGACCGGTCGAGCGGACGAGCAGCTGATCATCCGGAGCCACCAGACGGTATATGTCGGTAGAGACCCGGATAAGTGGTACGCTTTCTATCCCATCTCGCATGTGGAAGTTAACCGATACAAAGTCATTTCGTGCTGGATAATAAGTTCGTTTCTCGTCAACACCTCCGCATATATACCATTCTATTCGACCATGAGAACCCTGGAAGCATTTTGCCATTGGTTTACGCCGAGGACATCTCCGAAAATGGGGCTGTATGGAACATCTACCCCATGTCAGGCAAGGGTGGATTTCTCCTCAGTGATGGCGACATAATCCAGCTGCCGGTGGGTATATTTCTCAGGTTCAGTTATCAGATGCATGTGCAAGAACGCCTTGGTATCGTCATGACCAAAGAGATCCAGGTTAGCAGTGCGATTCCACATCGAGATTGAAATCCGTGCTAATTTTTCGCAGTTTTTCAACAATACGTACTGCGTCACACCACGTAGATTGGGATCTGGTGCTTACGGACAGGTGTACATGGCCTACAATTCTATTAGTGGCCAGCAACTTGCTTGCAAAGTTATAAACCTCCGACCTCTTAGGGGTGGCATAATTAGGGTATCACGGGCAGGTGATAATGGGGACGACTATGGCGATCCAACCGTGCTGCAAAAAGCCGATTTGGTCAAAATGAAGTACGGGAAGAAGCTACTAGAGTCTGGCCGTGAAGCAAACCTTAGGAAAAGATTGGAAGTTTCCAGCCGCGAGGCCCTAATATTGAAAGATCTTTGCCATGTAAGTTACCGCGATGAATCTCGTTGTTGGGCCTTGCTCTGACACCACGATAGCCCAACATTATCAGTCTCAAAAAAGTGATACAAACTAGCTATCATGTGTAAGTGTGGTTCATAAGCCTGCGCACGGCTAGTGGCTAAGAGAAAACATAGTTATCTCTTTCAGGAGCTGGTACCTGGCGGAGATCTTTTCTCTTATATCCAGTACAAAGGGGGAATGCTTACTAACATCGAGGCTGCAGTTATAGTTCGGCAACTACTGATGGCATTGGATTACTTGCATGGCCGGGATATAATTCATCGAGACCTGAAACCAGACAATATACTCATGACATCCTTGGAGGATGGATGCAGGGTTGTGCTATCTGACTTTGGATGCGCCACCCACAACACGGGGCGAATGTCGACCATGGTTGGCACATTCGAATATAGTGCTCCGTTAGTGCTCTGATCGTTAGTGTTTTGCGGTGCTAATTCCAGGACAGAGAAGTTATTTCTCCTCGTCAAGAGGGTTATACCAAAGCAGCAGACATGTGGTCGCTAGGTTGCGTAACAGCGGTCTTACTGACAGGTAGTACTTCGTGTGATGGCTCAATGGCAACGTACGCATTTGACTTGGCTAAAATCGGGGGTTATGAGAAGTTGGAGGAGAGTCTGACCAGAAAATTTGCACATCCCCGAGCAAAAGACTTCATTCATCGCCTTCTCAGAATCATCGCAGAAGAGCGCCTGACCGCCAAGCAAGGGCTGCAACATGCGTGGTTCAGCAATCCAGTCCATTCCTTCGAGTTTAAAGAACTTTACTATCGATCAATTAGAAACTGGACTCCCTGCCTCCCCAAAGAGCCAATAGTTGTGGAAATCACCAGCTTGGATTGCTTCAGTGACGAAATGGTCGCTCGAGAAGCAGTCAGTAATGATCCAAACCTCGAGAGGAATGGGGATACTCAAAATACGTCGCCTTCAAGTATAGTATTTGGGGGAGGTAGTCAACTTCCAGACGAGATATGGAGCCCCAGCTCGTCAGCCAGAAATTTCTCCGGCCACGCGATTGCTTCTCCTACTTTGTCGGATCTCAACCTACCTCCAGTCGCAGTATGACGGGTCACCAGTGAACGGGAATTTCGCAGGACATGGAAGGGCATATGCTAAAAAGTGAGGTTAGTCTCAGCGAGCTAGTTATAGCATAGATAAATCGATGACAGCTTAAATAACAAATCACGAAGCTTTCGATCACACAAGACCTCGAACAAACAGAAAGAGTAACTGAACAGACAGCGTTGCTGTACGTATCAAAGCATCAGATATCGGGACCAGACAACGAACAAGGGGGGATCCCGGACCCCAGCAGAAAGGTACTAGCCATCCTACACAGCCATGTCTCAGCCCCTTGTAGCACAAACTAGTAAGCTCCAGTGGTGCCCGTAGTAGTGCCTCTTTGTGTCATTACCAGAAATCCACTCATCCTTTTCGTCAATCGGCTGCATTAGTACCTACGTGGTACCTTTATCCTAATCTTGCAATACTAGACCATGCGGTCCTTAGAGTCAGATGGAAAGAAGCAGGCTGCCTAAAAGCCTAATTCATTGTCGATGGTTGGAAAGTCTTATCAAGGGGTGCAGTGAGGTGGGATGTCCCTTTGTCTGAACGCCTGAAGGGAGAGGGTAGGAGGGAGGGAGGAAAGGAGGGTAGGAAATATNTAAGGTATTGGGAATACGTAAGTCTTCATGTAATATTAGTAGTAATGTTCAGCAGTATTCAGTCTCTGTCGGGTGAGAACTATAAGTGAATAGGGAGGATTGAGGCTGGGTTGGAAGTATTACAGATCTGGATGAATCCGGACTGTAAAGGTTGCTTTTATCATAGAATCCAGGACCACTGAGCGGTATCATAGGACTGTGTAGGGAATACTAAATAGGATGAGATGGGTGAAACTAGGTTGATACTCTGGCTTTCTACTAATGGTTTAGTCTATCTAGCTGGATCAAGTTTACCAAAACTGTATCTGTGTGCGTGGGGGCGACGATCTACGTCCTAGGGCTGTAGCTTGGTTGCTGGGTTTACTGGAAATAGTAATACTAAGAACTCCTTCCACCGTAGAGTTCTATAGTAGACGCTTGATATACTTCCTCTGAGACGCACGTTGACGTCGTGTGTTCGGACTACTGGTGCTGCGGAGGGACGTAACCAATAACAGTGCATCAAGGGGTAGTAGCATGCGAAAAACCTCCTAGGTGGATCAAGGAACCCGTGCAGGTGTCAATCGCCCTGCACCTGCATGTGCTGTGATTCGCATAGACAGTCAGTAGATTAGATTCCCCCGGGAACCGGTGGGAAAATTGTCCGATAGGGTGTGGTATCCCTTGCTTGGATAGTGGATGCTGCGCAGAGGCTGGGGGAGAGTAGGGATGAACGGAAAGCGGTATAGAGTTGGAGAAACAGGGCAATAGGTCTGAGCTGAGTTTCTATCGTGCTGATGGTTTGCGCTTGTTGTACTATTCTAGGGGAGTGTGTTGCTAATCGTGGTACTGAGATCGTCAACCCTTGTCTGGGTTCTTTGGTTTGGTCTCAGGCTCCAGCTTTGTAAAGAAGGCTGGGGGCTTTTTGATAGATTTATCTGGTTATGGGTCTGGTGTAGTTAATATCAAATTAGTTTTGTTGTTGGACTTAGACAAGTTATGCTGTCGTCTGTGCTATGTCAGTCTGAATGGAGGTGTTTGGGGCAATTTCATTGGCACAGTCGTAGAATATACCCGTCCGGAGATATCTCCAGCTGCGAGATAATGCGATGCAGAAGACCGTGGCCAATTTTTCCGAGTGCAACCTGGAGGTGCACTGATGAAGCAAGGATGAACAAAGGAGAGCAGAAAGCAACGGTGGGCAGCATCAACGTGCAGTCATCTGACGCATGATATCCCGAGGCGGCTGGGGAGCTACTTTGTAGTAATCGTTGGCACGATCTCTGAGACACGAGCCAAAGAATAGTGTATAGCCACCTGGAGTCACGTCCCTGTGTGAAGGAGATCAAAACCTTGCCCTGAGCAAGAATGTGGACTTGAGGAAGGGAAGATCCGTGAGTGTCCGGGAAAGAAGCAAGGAGGGCAGGAGGAGGGGCTCGATAAGCCGGAGCGATAGGAGGAAACAGTGGACGCTTGGCGATCTCTTGCTTTGCCGGCGAAACACAACTGGTTACTGGAGGGATGATTGTCTAGCGTTCAAGACAACAACGGCCAGAAACATCGATGGTTGCCATTCAACGGAAGCCCCGGCTGGAAGAAACTCGATGGATCCGATTGAGTCCGATGATTGTGATGCTGATGGACGAGTCACTTGGAAGTCACCTGAGAATTCGATGAATCCAGCCGATTGGTCACCTGCGTTGTCCGCCACCGTCGATTGGCGGACGCGCTTCCGCCAGACGCGCTACTAATGTGACGCGCGACGCGACGCGACGCGATGGCGTCTCAATTTTGCCTGTCTGGGAAGTTGACCCAAGAAAGATGTCCATAATTTTTTTATATTCGAAGAAATTCAGAACTTCTTGTGGTTTATATTTAATTTTACAGAGGGATCTGGCGCTTCATATGTAGATGCTTCGTGGTGATAGGGAGAAATAGAGGGATTAAACCATTCCCCCCCAAGTATCCAGGTTATCGAGGGTTGCCATCCCAACCCAAAAAAAAAAGTATATCGATGTATCCGCTGTAGGAGGGATAGGATTCATGATCGATCAGTATCAGCCCAGCATCAGCCATCATCATGGCTTCGTAGGCAGGTATAGACGTATACTCCGTAACATGCAATGCATGCTGCAATGCAACAGCCTCCTGTCCCACTCCGGTCCGGCCCATCCCAGTCCAGACGGGTGATAGCTCTCTCCTCTCCAGCTGGTGTCGATGCATTTGACATCAAGTGGGCACCGCAATGGGGAAATGCCGCAATGGGTGACCCTTCGAGGAGACGCCTTGCAGCCCGCATCCCCTCCGAAGTGGCTCCTGCACTCCTTGTCTCACTCCACCCTCCGGAGGGGCATTGATGGAGGGAGGGAGGGAGAGAAAGAGATATAGAGGGATAAGGCAGTGTTCAACCTTCAAAAATAGGCCTTTCCCTGTTCTCAGGACAGGAGTGAGAGGAGCAAGAAAGCAGAGACAAAAAAAAAAATAAAACAAAACAAAACACACAGAGTAAAACGAAACGAACAGTGTGAGTCGTCCAGGAGGCAACGAAGGATAGATACGCCAGGACCAGGCATGAGGGCGACAGACAAGTGTTACTGGTCATTCTTTGTACACGTTCGATGTCATTCAATTTGTGATATCACATTCAATCGCAGCTGAGGGCCGGTCAATCATTCCTACCTGCCACCGCATTCACTTACTACTTCTACCCTGGGCTTCACCGTCCATCAACACCGAGTGCTTTGTTTAGTGCGTGTTTGGGAATTCTGCAGCCCGGATTTAGACTTTCCAAGAGCCATTGTTGCCGGTCATTGGGCCAGAAGCTGGGCCCCCGTTTGCGGAACCGAACAAAAACGCCAGAAAAGCCGCTGGAATCGGATCCTCTCCTTTTTCGCCCATTTTCCCACTCTTTCCTTTCTCCGACATCATCCCATCATCATCTGCCTCTTACTTGCGCCGCTTGATATCCTCCTCCTCCTCCACCACCCCCTTCTTCTTCGCTGTCGCTCCCTCGTCGCATTTCCCCGGACTTACTCGAAATCAAAGCGCTTGCTATCATCATTTCATTCACTTAATTTCTTTCACCCGGTCTCTTGTTCTTCTCCTCCAAACCTCTTCCGGCGCAAACCTGCATTCTTCGCGGGTACCTCTTGATCCGCGCACAAACACTCCGGCATTGACTGCCTCACTCCACCAACCAAACAACCACCACCACCACACTACCACCACACCTCCTCAACCACTCCAAGTCATCATCATTCCTTTGTTATTTCATATGTCGCTCATCCCTGGGCAGTACCCATCACCTTCGCGCAAGATGTTACTCCCTTCTGCGCTTCCTAGCGACATGCCACAACAGTCGACTCAGTCGCATCTCGCGCCCAACCTGCTACTCAACACACCACCCCCAACCGAAGATGACCTCCTCCTATCAGGCAATGGTCTATTGGGAACCAGTCGCGCCCTCCAATCTCTTCTCAACATCTCTCCTGCTTCGATCCCCCGCCGCAAGACTCCTCCGCGTCTTCTAAGTCCCCTTCAGCTACGATCCCCTCCTCCCTCTCGGTCGCAGAAACGAGTGGCCCAGAAAGACTTGGACAATCTCACACGCTCCTCCCCATCACCTTGCGCTCCCTCCAGACTTACGCGTGGCGCGAACAAGCGCAACCGATCTGCTTACGAATTAGACCTCGACTCAGACCCTGAGGATCGCGAACCCGCGCTCTCCAACGGAACTAAATCGCGCGACCGTTTCTCCACTCCCAAGCGTCGCAGACAAATTCCCAATGATTTACCACTTGGCCTTACTCGGGAAGACTTCTACTCGCTTTATTCACCCCCGATTACACAGTCGCCTCTATCGCCGGCACATCAATCACAGGAAGATCCGAGCGCAAGGGAAATAAACACTTCGGGAATTTCACTGTACAATCCTGACGCGCCGCTGCCGTCCATCGAAGCAAATGATGAGACCATAGCGTCCGTGTCATACGAATTATCGCCGATCGATCCGTCGCCTTCTTGGATCGCAGAGGACGATCAGCGGCTCGTAAAATTGGTCCTCGAAAGGTATCAGTTCTCCGAACAGGTCTTGGACGACTGCGCCAGAGAATTGGGCAGGAACCACGAGTCCATCAGACGCAGATGGCAAACTCTCCTGGGTCAGGGGGAGATAGGCTTGCGACAAGGAGCTAAACCAGACTTGATGGGGATTTAAAATGGCCTCTTTTTGTTTATATCTCCTTGTCTACCGTTCGAAATACCTCTGATTATTGCCTACGATACCGACTCGATTCGCTCCTGGACTTGCATCTTTCAATCGCCAATACCCTGATAGCATCGCTACGCTACCTCTTGTGTTATGACTTTGATTATTTGGCTCTCCTGTTTTTTCTTTACAATTCACGGACTCATGTACGATACGGGATATGGATGGAATTTTTTTTATTTCTTCTCTTCTTTTCGTCGGGTGTTACTTTCGGGATTTCAAATTGTGTTATTACCATTACTTTACCCTTTTCACGTTGCTGCCTGTTTTGTTTCTTATCTTCCGGGGTTAGTTACATCATGTTTGTCCATCCATCTATCCATCCATCTATCCACATACATCAGATTTTGATGGGTGAACGGGTACATGAGATATGGATTGGAATCGGTATTCGCCATACTTCGGGTTTTCCATCTTCATGTATCATATGACTGACTATCTATGACCGACACACTGGTTGTGTATGTACTTTATTCTACTGTACTATCTATCAATATCTTTCTATCAACTATCCATGGGTTCAGCCCCAACCAAAGGCAGATGAAATGTAGACGTAAATATTCTCTCTACTTGTATTATGGTAGATTTCTGCTCTGCGCGTACGTCGCGCACGCCTGAAGCATAAGCATGTCTGAAACCTCAGCGTAGACTCGCCCTTTAGTTATGTGGTTGATCATCAAATATATACTACTAGGTCCGATCTGATGAACAACTAGCTCTGCCTACTAAAGTAATACTATAATCCTTGGTATATGTAAGCGCATTAGGGAATTGGGAGAACTTGCGCGCTTTAGTACACTGGAAAAGCTCGGATAAGTGATGGTCGAGCCTCCGTTCATGCATTACTCGTCAACAATAGTAAGCAAGCAGTGTCAAGCAGTTTCAGTACTAGTTGCGAACGCAACACTGTCTCAATATTCAGAACGCTAGTTAGACATCGAGAGGATATACGAAAGATGGCACGCGAAGAAGGGAAGGGAGAAAAGATAGATAGATAGATAGATAAATGATTGAATGAATGAAAAATAAAAATAGAAGTAAAGATAAAGTTAAAAGCCATGCTACTAAAATTTATTGCTACTATAACTTGAGTAGAAACATGTATTTTGGCCAGATGTAGTAAGTAGTTAGCACCAATAATAAGGCAGTAAGTACTCCGGCTAAATGTAACAAAAATCGAACTACCAAGCCATTTAAGTATGTCCATGACCAACCCTTTAGTGCCATTATGCCATGCATCAATCAACCCCTATGTGCAATAAGAGAACAGAACCTAGTATGAGTACAGCAGTACACCCAACATGAAACGTGCAATCGATCAGTCAACGCCAGACACCAAGCTCAAAGGTCGGGAGACGGAATGTAAGCTATTGAGTTACAGATAGGGGATCGTAGCATCGGCCACCCTGCCTGCAGTAATAGCTTGTAGACTATTATATCAAACTAGAATCTGTTTCGCTTGGAGTTAGCACAGCAGTCACCCCCACAATAATTCAGGCAAGGAGTTCGCATTAAACGTACCGAATTTCATAACTGCCCGCGCGAGTCATGTACCGCACCCACTTCACACTGCTATAGTTGCTCTTCTCAAATACCTTCAGGTACCGCACCAGTAATCCACTGCTGGTGAACATGAGAAGACTGAATGATAGACTGAGCGGTGGCCGACTCCACGCCTTCTGGTGTGTCATGCTCGTCAACGTCGCTTCTGCTGTCAGGACGTATTCGCTTCCACCGGAAAACCGCGCAATCTTCCACACAATGTTATTATGTTCCGGCTCGTACTTTGCCCGACCCTGGCTGGTCCGTTCCGTCGTCTTGGCGGTGTTCAGCGGTGTTGGAATGCGAATCACAACGTTTGTCGCGAATAATTTCGAGCTGTAGTTTGCTTTAATAGCGACGCTGTATTCCACTTTGGTGGTGCCGACTTCACGCACAATCGGATGAACCTTGAAGGGCAAATTCACGTTTTCGGTAGCGCGGTAGCGCATGAGCTCAAACTCGCCATCGGGAGGCACAAAGGAGATAATCCGATCGGCGTCGAAGCGGCCCAGCTTGACGCACTGGTGAAATTGGCAGTCTTCGAGGGTGACAGAGCCCGCGGCCGCGCGGGTAGCCTTCATCGTGCCGTCGCGGTTGCCTGGGGTGGAGGAGCCGGCAGCGTCGGTATCGAGGAGTAAGCGGTCATTAAGGCCGAATTTGCACTCTGGGGTGCCGGAGAGGTAAGCTCGCATGACGATTTGGCCGTTGACATCGGCGCGAAGGACGGTGCCTGTGGCGGACATGAGGAGGTTGACGTCTTCAATCACGTCGACAAAGGCCTCATTCTTGCGGTATTTGACATCGGAACGGCGCCAGGAGAGAGCGCCAGTGGCTTGCATGGTAATACGGCTGGAGTCGGTCGCGGAATTGGCAATGGCGGATTTGACGCCTTCGGTGGTGATGTACATTTTCAAGGTGTCCGTCTCGGTGTTTTGAGGGTATCCGAAGTCCAGGATTTCTATCAAAGAGGCAAATGCGGTTTAGCAATCTTTCAGGTGGGTTGTATGCTCGAAAGCACAGGTGAGGCGCACCGTCGAGCAATTCGTAAATTAGGACAAAGTTGTTCTTCACGGCCTCCTCATCGAGCTTCCCAAAATAGCTCTTTCCCAGCATAACCAGTCGGTATAGGAATTCGAAGACCAGCGCGGCATTGGCATTGCTCTTAGTCACGGCGACCAGGTAGATGTTCTCGTGTTTGACATGACTGAAAGTCGTGGAGCCTAGGGTGAGGATGGGCGAGCGGACCTGAGGGTTGGAGATGACCTGGATGCGGAAGATGTCGGCGAGGCGCGGGCGGCAGTCGCTGCGGAAAGCGCGGAAAATTAGGTTCTCGCCCTTTTGGTTGAAAATGAGGATACCAGAGAGCATTGTGAAAGGGCGCTGCGGAGGATGAGGGAAGGGGGGTGAGGGGGAAAAAGAGAAGTAGGAGAAGAAAGGAAAGGGGGGATCGGAGAGGAATGAGGGATGAGGGGGCCGCCGCGGAGAGAGAAAGCTGAAGTCGGTCTCGACCAGCGCAGGCGATGGGGGTTTGTCTGCCGACCCTACTCCGTACAACTATAGTTTATTCGAACCATTACAGTTATTTTCGATGCGCACGATGAGTGACCAGCCAGTATATTGTTTTGTTTATTCGATTCTTCTGTGGATATGGTGAAATATTAGGACATCAAGGAAATCGACGGAGTCCAGACCTTCTAATGCGAAATTACTAGTCACGGCGACAAACCCCTCACACACAAATTGGCTGTTCGAGCTATCAAGGATGGACATCGACAGTTCGACTTTAAATAGTATAACTATCCTTAAATGAAAACAGTTTTCTCAAATGTTGAGAGCAAACCATCATTCAGCTTTGGGGAGCATATGGGAGACTAGCGGGCCCGTAGGACGTTTGTATCAATACCATACATAGTACTGCCCGATTCGAATGAACCTCGTTAAGATATTCATCTAGTGGAATTATATCAGGTAGATGTCCTACTAATAATGGTAGCCATGGTAGCGAGAGTTTGATTAACATCAGGTACCTGATCCAAATTCGATGAAGATAGTATCTGGCGGTTGCCAACCTTCATATCTCCAAGATACTTGGAGCTTTGTATTCAGTATTCCTGCTCCATAAATCCCTTTCAATGTCTTTTGCAGCTTTATAGTGGTACACACTCTGTCGGCTATCAATGTAAGGTAGAGATAGTAGCTGCGCAGTATAACAGTGTCTTCATACACCTCGATGCGGATATGTTGATTCTCGGGTGTAGTGAGATAAGGCAGTAAGGAAAATATTAGTATACGACATACAATGATAATAGTTCTTTCGGTGGCTTCGGGCACTTGCATCGTAATAGAGCAATGAGCCCCGTTTGGGAAGATTTACGAATCACCGATGGTGCTGTGGCTTAGTTTGGTACTAGTTTGAGAAGATGATGTTCAATTATCGTATTGGTACACCGACTACTAGATGGTTTGGTGAGTCCACCGAGGATGACCATCAATAAAATTATCGTTCTGCATGTGAATAGCGTAGCTTTTTCTCTCGACGGCGAAGCACGACCTGTAGGTCGATATAATATATACTTATAGCGCTTGAAGGGGTATAGATAACAGGCATATAGGGTCAACGTTGAAATGAACACCAAGCGGACGGTTAGGAGACTTTGTGTGAAGGCGACTACGGGAACACCCACGTATCCGCAGAATCATATTTGACTGGGGAGGGCATTGATCCCTAGATCAACTGTAGTAATTTGGAGTAAGCATTGTGTATGCTCGCATTATCCCCGATTACAGCTCCATGTTAGGCTCTCTCCGGGTTTTGACGGTCGAGCATACATGTATATATACACAGCTCATATAATCACCTAACTACATACGGACAGTAACACACTGATGAATGAGATGGGGTGTTGTGCTCGTCTCATGTGCGGGCCAGATCTGCTGTCCACGGGGTCGGCATAGAGCGACAGGAAGCAACATGCCACTCCAGAATTTCGAATTCAGTAAAACCTCGTGGCGCTGGTTCACATTGCGATAACATGGACTGTCGCCCACATGGCGGGTATCAAAGTTAGGGCATGGATATCATGATGGCGAGTCCAGAAATAAAAGAAATCACAAGAATAGATAGAATCTCGGAGATCGGAGTTCGAATGCAGTCTCCTATCCCGACGAGACATATTAAAAAGGCGTAGATGATTAGTTAGAAGGAAGTCGTAGAGAATGTAAACCGGGACTCAACACCGCAGATGGCGATTTAATAGAAATCGTGCGGGCATTCCATCAGACACCGCTGCTCGGCCTGGTCCCTGAAAGTGATGGGACTCCTTCACTGCGAATAATTCCAACCTTGGGATCCGGAATCTGGATGTCTAGCGACATGTACGCCGTCCTGCGGAGACTCCAGATATGCACTCCGTCCTTGGCCCCGACCTCTCTGTTCCACCTCTCCAGCCAAGCTTCCACCCGTTTGAGATGGCTTTTGATACCTGGCGCGCCTATGTCTTCCCAAATCCATCCTGTCAGAAGGCTCAGCGCACTGTCGATGAAATTGCGAACACTGAACGGATCGAACGCCTTGATGAGCTCGTCATTCACAGTGGCTATCACCTTTCGAAACTCTTGTTCAGGTAATAGCGGGTCCAGAATCTCGGGGTATAGGTTGGAAAATGTGGGAGCCAGGTCCCCCTTGATCATCCAATCACGCCGGATTCGTATGATGCGGGTCGTCATGTACTCCTCGGACCCGATCGGAACATGTGGGTTGATGTGAGGATAACACGGATGCGCAGGGCCCCAGGCTAACTCCTCCGCTACATCCGTCTCGCCGCCGTTCTGGGCTCCAGTAATGGATGGTACGGATGCAATGTGTGACTGTGACCGCAGCGAGGATTGCGACTGGATGTGGCGAGGCCGGTCGTCGTGAAGCGGTCCAGGTCCGTCTACCGCAAAATCGAAGCCCAGATGCGCTCGTTCCGGTGCGCGAGGGTTCTTTACCTCCGGAGCACCATTTGACACTCCCGACTCGGACATTTCTCGTAACACCAGCTGGTCGTCAAATGCGCCACTGCGCCTCTGGCCGCGAGGCACTGCGATGCTAGAGCGTCCACTCTCCGTTTCCCCCTGACTGCGCTCCACCACCAGACTGTTCGGGGATGGGGTCGGTCGACTGCGACGCCGTTCGGGGATAGTCAGCAAAGGGTAGGCGTCACGGTGTGCGTCGAGTGGAAGGTTCTCGTCGGAGAGCTGCGACAGATGGGGTACCGTGACCGGAGTGTTGCGGGGAACGTAGTTGACGGGGTTTGCGAGTCGCACCGACGGTGGGCGCAAGATCGTGGGAGGTATCCAGGAACTCTTTCGCCGGTATGAGAATCGTGATTGGGAGGAACTCGCTGCGGTGACCTGATCGGAGGATGTGGGGGGATGTGCCTCGAAGGAATGGCACCGAACGCGGAGGCCTCGCGGGGGATAAGGGGATGCTTCTTTAACCGGGGGCGAGGATAGTGAAGGGCCCGTTCGCGACGCGATAGGAGACGTTTTCGAAGAGGAAAACGACCGAGAGGGCCGCGAGGCGCGCTTAGATGGCGGAGAGGCCGTGGTGGACGAGGAGAGGTGAGACGTTGTGGTGGGAGGAGAAGGAAATGATGTCGATGGCCCAAGGATAAGAATCGATCGCAGCGGGCGGCTTTGATTGGCGGGTGAGGATCGAAAAGGGGCGCGGCAAGGGACAGAAGATGATCTGAGCACGACATTCAACGACGGACGATGGAGATGATGCTGGTCAAGATGATGTTTAAGTTCAAAGGGGAAAAAAAGACCTCCAACGGCACTCTCCAGGTTTCGGAGGGGACCAAGGGGTATACAATGAATGAATGGGAAGGGTGTGGTGAAGACCAACAGTAAGTAAAGGAAAGTACCCGGTCAGTAATAGTCAGTAAGTAGTATCTACTCCCTTTCATACACACTTGCTCTCACTGCTATGGAGGACGAGGTTCTCGTTAATGGGGCGAATCCACCCTCAAAAGAATGAACGCAGTGGGATTGACGGTTTCCAGGAATCAACTGCTAGGCCGAGAAAAAAGAGGATGGCCATGGGTCTATTATTGTAGCGGAATGAGTTCGCCCAGAGGCCCATCCTTTATCCACCGAATCCCGACTCGAAACAATAAACGAGTCAATAGCCCAAGTAAGGCTCCAACCCAACGCGGGAGCCGAACCAGAACTACCTCGATTTCCCAAAGTTAAAACTAATAAAAATAATAAAAAACAAAAAAATCTTCCCCTAGTATGTACTTAGTAGTGCATCCATCCATACTCATCCATCCCTCAATAATGGCTGTGCAGCAAATCAGGTACCTCCGACACTGTGATCAGATGGAATGATTGTCAAAATCCCCTCACAGCATGGTCCAATGTTCATTTCTCTTTTAAACGTTCGAGGACAAGACGAGCAATAGAGGGAACCCTTATGGCCAAGGACAAAGGCAGTCCGAGTTTGAATTAGATTAAATACTCGCCTGGGCTGGAATTAAAATGAAGCTTGATCGCCTTCTTTTCCCCGTGCCATGACGTCGCCCGGCAGCCTTTTCGGGTTCTGGCCTCGGGACCATCACGTGAACACTTTGCTTCCCCACCAATCAGGACCTGGAAGTGTCTCCAGTCTCCCCCTCTCCAGTCCAGTCAGTCTCTCGCTTCACTCACGCCATCAAAAAATAGAAGTCTTGTTCAATCGTCTATACTTCGCTACTGCTCCCTTCAACCGTGATAAGGGGACCAAGTAGAATAATTCATCTCTAATATCTTCGGTTCCTTTAAGCCAAGACGGGTGGGACGTCCTGCGCACCTTTTCCTTGTCTCTCCAGTCAAAGTGTTCGCATCCATCCATGTCGGACTCTCCCAACGCAGCTTCCGTCTCCTACATTTGACGCCGCTTCCGCTCGCCATCTGCAATATTAGTATTACTCTGCGCACTACAAACAGCTGTGGTCCAGCTCAAATCTATTGTACTTCATTCCTGCGTTTGTACCATCAACGGCGCCAAGGGATGAAAGTAGCAACGCTGCAGTTTGCCCCTCGTTTGGGCGATGTCGATGGGAATATTAAGAGAGCCAATGAACTTCTCAAGAACGGGAAGGTAGTGCGGGGCGTTGGCATTGGGGTTGGACTTGATCTCCTGAAGCCGGATGTTTTGATTTTGCCCGAGTTGGCCTTGACGGGTAAGTGTTACTCTGTCCTCCCCATGGGTGTCACACGACGCATGAGCTTCGGGATGTTTGTGCTCGGTGGCTTGTTCCCTGCGTCTTAGCCTGGAGCTCTTACCTCTACCAACATCCGTTGAGACTCCCTTCCACCCCCGGACTTCTCTACGCAGCACGATCATTGATTTGGCCAGGATACAACTTCCCCTCGTTGGAGGCTATAAGACCCTTCCTTGAGCCCGTTGGACAAGGTCCTTCCGCGCAGTGGGCTCGAGAAACGGCAAAATGCTTCAATTGCAAAGTCTGCGTGGGCTATCCGGAAGTCTACCGAGGAGATGATGCCCAGCAGGCTGATTCATCTAACCCCACAGAGACTTGCTACAACTCCCTTCTGGTGGTGGACGAAACCGGTGATATCATCCTAAACTACCGTAAATCGTTCTTATACTACACGGATGAGACGTGGGCGGCTGAGGGCAACCCTCAGCAAGGCTACCACCAGCTCTCCTTCCCAAACTCGAGTCAAAGCTCGGTGGAGTCCCAGATAGCTACCTCTTTCGGCATCTGTATGGACATCAACCCATACCGGTTCGAGGCTCCCTTTACTGCCTGGGAATTTGCTAATCGGGTCTTGGATACGAACTCTGAGCTGGTCATACTTTCTATGGCTTGGCTGACCTTGTTGGAGCGGAACGAGCTCGACTCACTCGGTGATGAGCCGGACTTAGACACTTTCAATTACTGGATCCAGCGGTTCATGCCGCTTATCAGGAAGAAGATGGGCCATGAGACCAACTTCGATGGCGATGATGCTAGTCACGGAAAGAAGATTATCATTGTGTTTGCCAACAGAGCCGGAGAAGAACCGGGTGCGGAAGGGACAAACCCAGCTCGGTACGCGGGCACGAGTGCTATCGTAGCAATCACACAGAAACCAACAATCCGTACATGGAGTAAGGAAACTTCTATTGAAGAAGGAGATCCTGGTGCCGATACAGATGCCGCTGAGACAGATGCACCGTCATTTGATACGAAAATTCTATGTTGGGATATGATGGGTGCGACGACGGAAGGTATATGTTTTGCCGACACTACGGCAGACCCCAGCATGGTGTTTGGATTGGTCAAAGCTTCAAAATGACATTCCAACTGCACTTGAGTTCAAAGCCACCTCGGAATTGGTGGGTTGCAGCCTGGAGTGTTGCCCTGCCTATTAAGTTTATTTCAGATGGCGTCACTTGAGTCGGCGTTCGTAAATCAAATAGATAGTATACTAGAGGTGCTTTGGGCTTGGAATCTATAACGAATAAGAGTCGCAATGCATGTCCAAGGGTTCGTTTTCTGGCGCTATGGGATATGGGAGTCGTGTATACGCTCCTTCCCTTGCTGCGTAGGAAGCTTATCTGGGCACCGGTTCCTCGCTCACTTGTTCTGTTCCATGCGCTTTGGGCCCTCCACCCCGTCCTTGACCCAGTGGACTTCTTATCGGAGAGCGAAGTGCATCTCGTCAACCGACCGACCGACCGACCGACAGGCAGACGGACGGACGGACAGATGGGCTGGTTCCAAAGTCCCGAGTTGCCACAATGAGCCATGAGCTATCATGTGAGACATTTCCTGGGCTCCAGTCAGACTCGACCATTATCCATGTGACAGGCGATGGTAACTTGTCATCGTCACTTGGCCGTTCATTCGCATTGGGAGCGACCAAGGCGAATCTAGACCCATTCCTGCTCTCCGGATGATACCCGCCTACGAGATGTATACTGTCCTCCAAGGTCAATTGCGGCAGGAAACCCCGGATGATCAGAAGGCTCCGGACAATGATCGCTACAGCAAACTAAAGTACCTAATGGTAGAGTATCCACTCCAGCATCTTATCTCATGACCAACTGATCAGCGACTTCGCCCGTCAGATGGCCTCCTAATTCCTCAGAGTCAACTGCTGAACCTTGGAAGGAGGCTTTTCTTTCCTTTTTTTCTCTTCCTGTCGGGTACCCCCCCTGTTTCTGCATGCAACCCTTGACGCGCATCCCTAGACAAGGAAAGGTAGCATACTTCGGAGGATGCGTATCCATCCTGGTGAGGAGGAGATTGGTAGAGATCGCGAAGAGGGATTTGATAGGTTGCATTACGCAGCATACATGTGATGGTTGGGGTTAGCGGACAGCCTTGGAAAGATTGGGAATCGATCCGGGTTGGTTCGAAGGAAAACAGAGTTGCTGCGCAATGGGGAGGGCATAGTGGCCTATCGCAGATTGATTATGCCAAATGCAGGCTTGATGGGGGCCTCTCTACCACTACTTTGTAGACTGACGATTCGAAGCCACTAGCAGTAGCTACTACCTATGACCCATTCGCAAGAAAACAGGGGGTACAAGAGCAAGTGGATGACTGGACAGTCGGACCATGACGACATATTTAGAAAGTTCAGACTGCAAAAGAGATCGGCGGCTAAGGGGAGGGGATCAGAGACAAGCCACCGTAGTAACTTCTTGGGACGTATGTGCTGACTCGACTCAGAATAACTCATAAGTATTCCGTCGATAGTCACTAGTTGTAACTACTGCCAGTAACTGGTTGCTACTTGGAAGGGACGGGCCGACCGGGATGAGCAGGCACCCTCCATGGCGCAGCGACGTTTCCACTCCAATAATGGGCTTCTGCAGGATAACAGGACATTCCCCCATTCGATCGCTGCTATGTTCTTGAATAGACCGATCGCAGGACACTAGAGAAGTCAGAAAGGACACCAATCAGTCCCCTTTTTCCCTTTCGAGCCAAGAGGGCTGCCGGATTCCACGTGATTCCGGGTGAACCCCTCCTCCGGCCACCGGGACAGAGGAGGCCTGCCGACCAATCAGAATTGGTAATCGAAGAGTTGGGTGAGGAGGGGGCACGGGATGGCAGCACCTGACATTTTAGGATGGAGAAGGAGGGACGAGGAAACCGGTTGGAACTGAGGAGGAGGGGAGGAGGGGGAAGGGAAAGTACTAGGAAGATAATAGTGATGTGCCAGAAAAAAAAATAGTCTCAATGAGAATGATGATTACAGAGAATGGTTGGTGGTGGTATGATTCCGGGCTGGCCTCACTTGGAGCGAGAGAGACTGCTTACAACTAGTAGGTTTCTACTTTACTGTAAGTTCTTCTCAGAATAACCCCTTTTTTTCTTGTCCTTTTTCGGATATGGTACTACAATAGCCCAGAGCTTGGAGGTGATGAAGTACTTACTATCGACCAAGTATATTGCAGCAAGTACCGCGGGAGTATAACTAACTACTACCAAGTAGTTAAGTGAGATAGTAGTTACTATCAATACTCCGTGACTGGGGTCAGGTGATCGGCCTGGGTTACTTATTCTTTACACCTCGGGTCTGTTTGGGGCGCCGTAGCGGGCGGTTCTCCTCTCTTTGATTCTCGTCCTCGTCCCTCGCCACGTGAGCAGTCCCTCTCTACTCGACTCTCTCTCTACTCCTCCATGTATCCCTTTTTTCCATTGTAAAATCCGCCACAACTTTTTGCTTGTTTTCAAAGCCGATCCGTCCGCTGTCTTTGATGTGGATGCTTCGATCCCGACCATTTCTTTCGTGAACAAATTTCGTTCTCCAGCTTCTGCGATCGAACCGGCGTCTTCCCTTCTGTTGTTGCCCGTGGCAGGTGACTTGCTGTCAGGTGATAGATAGACCATCCCAAGGTAATCAATCCAGCTCTCCCTCTCCTCCCCCTTCGCTCGCGCTGTGCCCCTCTACTCTCTTTGGCCTCTTGTCTCCTCCGCGGTTCTTCCACGGCCAGAAGCATCGCCATCGCATCATGGCTTCTGCTTTGGCTTGCCCCCTTGTCTTCTCTCTCTCCGTCATGGCCCGGTCGGGCGATGGCCGAGGATGATGATGCTGTTTTTTCCCGCTTCCATCGGTCGCAAAGCTGTCTTCGCGACGCGTCGCCGATATCGCTCCCATCTCAGGGATTTGCTCTTTATCTCCTCATGTGCCCGTGCTACTGCTTTCACTTCAGTGTCATCTCTCGTTTGTAGTTGTATCTCTGATGGTGGTTGCGCCGTTCATCTCGTGTTCCGTGCTTGTTGGTGCTTGGATGCGGAGGTGGGCGCGTCAGCAAACGCGTTACTAGCTCACAACCCAACCAGATCTGCCTCACCTGTGCACAACAGCAACTGTAGCCCTTCACTGGGGACCCTTCAATGCCTCCTTCACAAATCAATGAATGATACCATTTTCTTCCCTTGCAATATTGTCACTTTCTGTCCTCCGCCGGATCTGTTTCCTACACCATCTTGAACCGTACTGATCGTGCAAAAGCGACTTTGTCACTAACAGAATTTCTAGAGTCAACGAGAATCGCCTAATCTCTCCGATTAGGCCCCTAGAGCTGGAGCGAAACTCCGGTAACTACACTGAATCCCTATCGTTAGCAGGTAAGTGCGTTTCGGACGTGGTGGCTGGCTCTCCAAATGACACGCTGCGATACTAACCGCTACGCACAGGGCAGTCATATCATACATACCTAACGATGTCCGATCCGTCGTTGGGTGCTACCGATGGTAGTGTTACAGCCAAGCGAAAGCGCGATAGTACCGATAGCACCGGTCCAGATGCCCAGCGTCTGAATCGATCTTCCAATGGGAGCAACGGCAGCATTCCCGCCCCAGATACTCAGCCGAACTTCGCCCATAGCTCTCTTGGATCCTATGACGCGCATCTTCCAAGCGCTACGACAGAACTCAACATCGACCAGCAAATTCTGCAACATGTTGGTCCTCAAAACGGTATCTCGGATGACAATGCCCTCACTGCCAAGGCGGCACTCGCCGCCCACACCCCTCAGAACAAATACCCGCCTCCCCCGGATGCGACCTTTGACAATAATCTCGCCCACGGCTTGACGTTCGGAGACGACATGGGCCAGGCTATCGGCTCCGCACATGGTCACAATTCTACTGCTGCCGCCGTCTACGCTGCTCGCGAAGCACAGAGCATGAACCAGAAGCCTTCCGTAGGTTCTCCGGAATGGCATCAGATCCGTAAAAACAATCACAAAGAAGGTACAGCAATACATTCCCCTCTCCATTTCTCATAGTGCACCCACTAACGGGGACTTAGTGGAGCGGCGACGCCGTGAGGCGATCAATGAGGGCATCAATCAGATTGCTCGCCTTGTCCCCAACTGTGACAAGAACAAGGGCGCCATCCTGCAACGCGCAATTGAATATATATGCCAACTACACGAAGAAAAGAAAGCCATGAGTGAACGCTGGGATCAGAACAATATGACCACAAGCCATGCTATCAACGAAATTAGTTCGCAGAACTCCAAACTGAAGATTGAGGTCAACCGTCGGGGTGACATTGCGCTGAAGTGGTTGCAGCGCTGCCGCGACGCAGGTCTTGAGTTCGAAGACTACGAAGACTCGAAGGAGCTGGAGCCCCTTGACATTGACCAAGGCCAGGTTTAATCTCGAGTAACTTGCATTACTGCGCGTGCAGACAATGTGGTGAGAGAATCACTGCATGATCCCCTTCCTTTATACTCACATGTGCTACGACTTGTTTACCTTGGGAGCCATTGAGATAGCGTCGATCTTGTCGCTTGCTTTCCTCCCTCTTCCCTTTCCTCTAACCTTTATCCTAACAGATTCTCCCCTTTCTTTTGAACAGACCTTGCCTGATCTCTCCCTGTTTCCACTTTTATTTTCCATGTCAGTTATTTGCAAGGTACAGTCTTACGATGTCCGGTTTTTGTTGTGAGGGACACGATGTGGTTCTCCTCCAGTTTTTATTTTAATTGCTTAGCCTGGGGTGGGTATCCTGTTTCTATTTCCCCGTATCTGCTTTTACCCCTGCTGTGATTCTTTCTGTATGCTATTCTTAAGGATGGGACGGCGAAACTATGGCTGGGAGTGGATGATCTGATGGCCATGCAGCCTAGGACACCACGGCGTGTTATCGGAATGCAAGCTCATTTCAAGTCTGATCTCCGTATGGTTCTAGTAATGATTTAGTGAGCAGAGCAGATATCGGATAAGGAATCAAACATAAGAGTGATTTGTCCAGCAGATGCAAGGTCCTGCCTGCAATAGAACCAATAGAGTAATAGATCACATGCAGCATATACGTAATTAAATATATCGATGACGCTAGATTTCTAACATTGTTGTGGTTCATCACTTCGTACTAGTACTTATAAATACACAATTACTAAACATCATTGCATCCTTGCCCCCAATCGTTCACATCCGCTCCATTTTCCCCACAGCGTGGCCATCAATCGACATAAGTACTAATTCCCATTGCCTAACTCCATTCACCTAAGTAAAGTAATACATGAATGATCCCATCACCATTGACTACTACCAATTACTAGCAACTACCTATCATGTACCAACTACCATTCCCATGCATAGCTTTGTAGTAAGAAGATATTGCCAGTCAGCAGGCTAGATAACTTCAACCACACATGACTTCACCGCTTCAGGTCATTGTCATTTAGCCCAGATGGTCCAGATCGTCTCGCTTATTCAGTAGTTTACTTTTTCGGTCTTGTATTTGGTTGTTTGCGTTGGTAACTGTTTATCATGTGATTACATTTTCATGCATGCGATGTGTGCCTGTGTAATAAATATAGGTTTGATTGATGACGATAGTTGTCTAACCTTTCCAAACATTTAACTTGATTTTTTATTTACTATAAATCAAATTGAAGAGAGACTTCATAGGCCAATAGGCTGGAGGTGGGGCTGGCTCATCGGTCATTGATTTGCATGTTTGTATCTCCCGCTCGATGGAGGAAGACAGGGCGGGTTTTTTAATTGCATTCTTGTGGTAGGTACTTTGGAAGAAAAGGGGAAATGCTGATGCTGAGTAAGTTGTGTGGTTTGGAGACATGTTGTGCAGTGACACGATGAGGATTTGGGTTGTAGACGATATTACCAAGGATGTAAATCAGACGAGATAGAAAGGACTATTTCGACGTGGTGCGGTTGATGGCAGGGTTAGTGTCATTCTTAGACATAAGCAGTAATAGTGGCGACCTAAGGAGGATCTCAAAAAGTATATACAAGAAGTTTATAAGATTTGTATAAAGAAGCCCTCAAACAAAGCGCTAATACACCAAAGAAGCAGAGGCATGACCAATCTCGGCACGCACTCCCAGAGAATTATAATCTTAGAAAGAGTACAACATCATATCCCATCATCGCAGACACCCAGTTAGTCAAATCACATCACCAAGTTACTCGAAGTTGGAGGAAGCAGTGACAGACGAGCCAGACGAGACGCTGACGTTCTTGACGGTAATCTGAGAACCACCCTCGGCAGTGACACGGACATCAACGGTGTCAGTACCGAAACCGCTCTGGTTCTCGAAGTAATTGTAGGAGGAACGGGTGGTAGATTGCCAGGTGCTACCGCTGTCGGTGCTGACCTCGAGCTTGGTGACGGGCAGGTTGGAGTTGACTACCTGCATGGCGAACCAGTAGGCGGAGGTGCCGCTCTTGTTGACCAGTTCGATCGGGGAGGTGATACCGCAGGCAACGTACTCCCAGTCGATGCTGATAACGCCCTTAGAGATGTCGGCCAGTTCAGAGAAGGCGCTCTCAAAGAGATCGAGGTGGTTGGAGTCGCATTCGGGACATTCGTCGACAACCTTGATGTTTGTTAGAGACAGGAAGAAAGGAACAAAAGCGCGTAGGGAAGTGCTTAGGAGATAAGACTTACCATGGCCTTGATCTTGGTACCGCTAGGGCCAGTGACCTCGACACAGGCACCACATTCGGCTGCGTTGTCCCAGCGTTGGGAGGAGAGGGCCGTGCCAAAGAGGCCAGAGGGGATGGTGTACTCGGTGAACGAGCAGGTTCCGCCCGAGACGTTACCGCCGTAGAAAGTTGCTTCACCCGAGTACTCGGAACTCAGGGCACTAGAGGTGGAAGAGCTGGAGCTGGAGGCAGACGAGGTCGCGGCGCTAGCAGCGGTCGAGCTAGTAGAAGTAGACTTGGATTCGACAGTAGTGGCGGCGGCCTGGGTAGCAGCAGCAGCTTCGGTAGTGGCGGCCTCAGTAGTAGCGGCCTCAGCGGTAGACTGAACAACGGCTTCAGTGGTAGCAGCAGCAGCAGCCTCCTGGGTAGTGGCAGCTTCGGTGGTAGCAGCGGCAGCAGCAGCCTGGGTAGTAACAGCCTCGGTGGTAGCGGCTTCAGGGCTAGGCTGGGCAGCTGCTTCGGTGGTCGCGGCAGCTTCAGTAGTTGCAACCTCAGTGGTAACAGCCTCAGGGGTAGGCTGAGCGGCAGCAGTAGTTGCGGCGGCATTGGCAGCAGCATTGGTCGTCACCTCAACGACCGAGGAAGAGGAAGAAGAGGTAGCCTCCACAGCAGTGCTAGTCTCAGCAGCAGGGGAAGCTTCGGCAGCGGAGGGGGTGGTGGCAACTGGTGCAGCGCTCTCGACCGCGGAGCTCGTGGTGGCGACCGCAGGGGTTGCAGTCACGACCTCAGTCACGATAACGGTGGAAGACGAGTGCAGAGTAGTAACCTGATCAATCGAGGTAGAGCTCGACTCGACAGCAGGGGTCGAGGTTGGCTCAACAGCGGGAGCAGAAGTTGGCTCGACGGATGCAGTTGAAGTAGGCTGGAGAGGGATCGTCTTGTAGTAGACGCTCTGGGTGTAACCAACGGGACATTGGCCTTCACCTGCACTGGCGAGCGTAGAGGTTGGCGCAGTTGACGCAGTCGAGGAGGGCTGGAGGGTGATAGTCTTGTAGTAGACGCTCTGGGTGTAGCCTTGGGGGCATTGACCTTCAGCTTCGCGGTTCAGCAGTGGGTTGGCAGAGACCGTCGCAGCGGCACCCAGGGCAGCAATGCCCAAAGAGGCGAGGCATCGATACTTCATGTTTGAAAGATGGAGAAAAGTGTCTCAGACAAGGTGCCAAGAAATGAAATAAAGAATGGATGTCTTTCTCTCTTTGCCGGCCAAGAAATGGCGTGGAATCACAGTAAAGATAGGACGTGCAGTCAACACAACAATGGTCAGTAAGGAATGGACAGGATTTCAAATCCCAGGGGTGTAAAATCTGCTGTTCCAGACAGAATGGCAAAAGAGCGACAAAGAGAGAGGACACTGAAGAAAGAAGGAACCTCGTAGGATAATAAGAGGCGAGGAGCAGGAGAACGAGCACTCGGGGCGTCTGGCCCCAGAGCCAGAATAGTGTGATCCATCAGCAACCATCAATCTAACGAAATGAACACTCGTAAGGATTTGCCCTGATTAGCGCCATAACTTTAATGACACATAAGCCCGAGGGAAGGCAGCAGCGATTTCGTTCGCGCACCGCGAAATGAGATCGCAAAGTGAAACGCCGGGCGTGGATCACCACCTTCAAAGGCCAGGGAATCGGAGCAGAACCGATGGAGCAGCGCGACCACTGGGTCTTCCCTTTGCTCCGCAGGTCTTAGCTGTTGGCCAACATCACTGGCTTCCGATATTGAGTAATTAAACTACACGGGCCCGACCCACTGCTCGGAAATCACCCAACGGCCAGAGATAGGCAGGCTAGTAAGAAGTTGGGGCCGACTGTCCCCCCCTGCAACAAGCCGCCAATAGCCTAACTGGGAGCTCCAGGGATGTTCAAGCCGGACTCACCTTTGGCCAGCCACTTTCAGTCCAGGGTTAGATAGGTAAAAGGGAGTGGAAAACATGGGCTGATGGCGGCAAAAAGAACCATCAACCAACGGAAGTCTAGCAATGAACGAGGGATCCATCCGCTCCGCGGCATCCCGCAGTGGGTCGGGTCTTTTGAGCCGGGTGTTCGTTCACCAAAAAATCTCAGTAATAATCTTTATCAAAAATATCATAATCTCCGTTGATACTGTTGCAAATGTTGTCTAGCTTTGAACTGTTTCTAATCAGGTAGGGTCCACGATCGGAAAGCCATAAGCGTCCAGGCATGGCCTCCATTGTGGGCTGTGTCTCCAGCACAACCCTGGTGTAAAGCCGCAAAGAATTTACCCGTCACTTGGAATCCCACATTACCTCGTTTAATCTCAATAGCGCATCAGCACTGGCTTTCTTTGCTGCCATGAACTCCTCCCGATTCTCCGCGCCTCGGGGGCCGAGGAGGATATCTGAAAAGCAAAGGTCAATGAGGACCTTGAGTTCATCGTACGTGAACGGTTCGCCATTACCAGCGGCCAGCGCTTGGTCTCCGTGGGCTGCAAAGGATTCCTTCTCGTCCTTGGCGTAGTCCAAGGCTTTCTCCGCACCTTCCAGGAACCAATCAAGGAATTTAGCGCTACGAGGCAGAGCAACCACCTCGATCTGCTCACTGTTCTGTTGTGGGCTAGAACTGTCATCTTTCCGTACACCATCTGTTGGGTCTATGATGATGTTCTTCAAATTTTGTTGCAGCACTAGCACGTCTAACTGGAGTCGGAGCGCGCCATTCTCGTTCATAGCCCCAATATGGCAGGTGTTCGCGACGAAAGTACGGTCGATGAACCGAGCAAGCCCAGACGTGATGAACCATCGCTCAGATGGTCCTAGGTAGGACGAGATGTTGGTGTCAAACGCGATCAAGTCATTGTTCAGCTCAAGCACCGTAGGAGACGCAGCAGTTGGCTGGTTTGAGAGAATGTGCCACCAACTGGCGAGCGAGCTTGGAGATGGCGTAGTGGGTTCCGAGCTTCGTGTGTTCCGGGGCTTGGGGCCTTCCATTGTCCGCTTCAGCATGTGGATGATGCCGCAGCGGATGTCGACATGCAGGGCGAAGAGAGCAGTGCATGCAAAATCGCGGAGAGATTGAAGAGTGGTATCGAACACAGTCGCTGTCTCTTGGTTCAAAGGAAGATAAACTGGCTGATTTATGCCCTCACACTTTGGTTTCATGGCACCAATTAGAGTCCAGCGGCGATTAGCTGGTCGGGACTCAGCCTGTCGCGTATCCGAGGCTGGCTGTGTGATTTGACGTAACTGAGCAAGATGGCTTGCGAACCATTGCTGTACCAATTAGCTTCTGTAATCGAAGATATCTGGACTTATCGCCTCAACTAACCATACTGTTGAAAAGAAGCGACAAGGATACAACTGTCTTGGGGTCAGATATGATATCGTATGGCTCCAATGGAACCTCATTCGTTGAACTAATGAGAATGTCGGTTTCCTGTTGGTGTTAACGCGAGCCTTGCAAAACGGAAGCCCTCCATAGACTCCTGGTAGGATGATTTGGTATGGGGAGGTTGTTATCTACCTTGTCTACGAGCTCCCGCTTGTTCTCGGTCACTCCGTTCCATAACTCAGTGATAATGTCATGAACGTCGCCTGATTCCGCATGACGCGCGGCAGCCTTCAGTCGGACTTCTCCATTGTCTCGCGGAGATGTTTTGGTCACGATCGCTGGACGTTGCAAATTAGAAGAACGAACGAAGAATGCCAGCTACGGACATCTCACCTTTGTACCATCCACAACACTTGTCGTAGTAAGTCACTATTTGCGAAAGGAGAAGCTGTGTGAAAGCTTGATCATGTGGGATGCTAGACAGCATTTTACTGAATTCTCGAATAATCGACATAAACTTGACCGTACCCTGCGCGTCCAGATGTTAGCCATATGTAAGAAGCTGTGTGGGATTGTAATTACCCTGAAGACCGGCCGGGGAGAGACTCCAGACCAGTGAGGGTCCTCTGTGAAAGCATCCGGCGAGATAAAGCTAAGAGTGCAGAGGTCTGTCACGGTTTCGTCTAGCTGAGGAAGGAAAACATTGACCAAGAAGTCATCTAGGAAGGAAGTCAATGTACTCATGGCAATATCGGAATCCACAGGTACAATTTCCTTCAGTCGCTGAATGAATGATAGTGAAGGAGGAAGAAGGAGGCTCATGTTGAAAACGCTTGGCTCTATGAGGATCTTATGTCCAGTTCCCGAGTTTCCTTGTCTGGCGTCGGATGCATCAATGATAGCGGTTTTCTGGCTTGATTTGGTGACCAAGCCAGGAACAGAAGACCTGAGAATCTCGTCCAACTCATTTTGTTCGGCTTGGATTTCGGAAGTATGATCCGTTTCGGACAATTTAAACATTTTCTAAGACCAGTGAGCGATAATTTAAGCATGTTTTGGTCATAGCACGCACCTTGTTCTTGTCTCTCTGCCCTGTGTAAAGTTGTCGTTTCGTTTCGGTCTCTTCGAGCCGAGGCCGGAATGATGACTCTCCATCCGTCGCCAGGTAGTCATGCATGAGGGACCGGATCTTGTTCATGTGGTTAGGGAGACAGTCAAACAAGCACACAGCAGAGTCCATTCACTCACCTCGCTTTGGTAAAGCTTCCAAAGTTCCTTGAACCCACCTGCGAGCGCACTGCCCTTTGGTATCCCTTCGCGTTCCACGATAGCTGCAATAACATCATGGACAACACGATGACCTTCAGCAATAGCCTCGAATTTAGCATACAAGGTCCACAGAAACTCGGATAGCACATGACCGCGTTTTTCGATTATATCTGTCGGCAGATTTGACTTGCTATCTTGTGAGGCAAAGCCGCGGGTGTTGTTTGGATACCTTGCATCAATCTCGGCGTTAGTTTTATCAACAACGGCAAACAGTTCAACAGGCAGGCGTTGTTCTATCCTATCAACTGCGATGTCCAAATGTCCCATCTTGTTTAGCGCTTCTATCAGCAGTTGTATGTAGTAAAATGTGTCGGCCTCCAGGTTTCGCGAAGCATCTTCGACCATAGGCGTGGATGCGTCCAACTTCCCAAGAAATGCATAAACGGGTCTCTCCCATGAGCTTGTTCCAGTCCAGCTGGAAGGGTGGGCCCCATTTCCTTCACCATCAGCAGCTGGTGGTTTCCAGCGGCTTGAACAGTAGGGGGATTTGAGGTAGAGGTGGTCGTGTAGCTCCTCTATCAGAATGTCCGTAAGAGATGCTTCTTGGTTTCCAAAATAGGCGCGAATATCTGCGAGAGCTCCAATATTCTCGAGTTCAGAGCGCCGCAAAAGCCGCAAAGCGTTATGCAATACCTCCACAGCCGCAAGGAATCGTTTGTCCGAAATTCGTGACTCTAGTCTCTCGGGCAAAGATTGAATTTCTTGTATCTGGCTGAATAATTGGATAATGTCGTCATATTTCTGTGACGACGTAGCCAATCCCTTCAACTCGGGCTTAGTCGACAACAACCCGGATTTCGCCTCTTCCAGCGAGATCTTCAATGTGCGGACTCGGCTTTGTGAGCTCTGTATGCTTGACTGGATCTTATGGTAAGTACCAATGGAACTATTGAAACCCTGGTGATGTTCTGTATACTTCAGCATCGCGTGCAGGCAGATGAGGGGCACAACGGCTTACCATTGACAACGGACTTCAATGTCCTTTGTATTTTATCATTGATTCTTATGAAATCCGGCTCGCGATCGGCTTTCCCCAAGGTACTGGTATCCATCAACTGCAAAGCGACTTGTACAGGAACACAGTTTTCGGAGGCCACAAAGTCCCATTCTCGTTGAACCATTTGCAGGACATCTATGACGGGAGCCAGTAATGTTAGCATGCTTCTGTTCAATCATGCCTCCCCTGGCGAAAGGTAAGAGAAAGAAGAGGTACAATCCGAACCTTCGATGGCCTGGGGACCCGCCGCATGCCCGGTAACATTCTCGCCGCTGCTATTACTCCCTAACCAGCTATTGTCTCCGCGAGGGCGCCCATCCCGAGAACCGAGTGCCCTCCTATCAGCCTCTCCGTCCCTTGTGCGCGATCGCGACGATGAGTGGTCACCATCTCTTTCCTGTCTTTCCCGTCGTCGTTCAGGTGACTGTCCCGGTGACAAGGAAGATGATGAAGGCTCTGGATAGAAGCCACCGTATCCACCTGGGCGACGCTCTCTCTCCGCACTGCCTCCTCCGTAGCCGTTCATCCCAAGGCTGTTACTGCTGCCGCCGTATCCACCATCACCGCGGTCATAGCGGCTGGTATCGGAGTATCCGTATCCGTTTGCGTAAGGGTTCCTGCCACTCATACCAAAAAACTGTCTTCGTTGAAGTTCAATTCGTGGGGGAGCTGGTAACTAGGAGGCGAGGCTTTGCTGGCGAAGCGCAAGGTTACGGGCTGATTCGAGAGCCTAGGTGGAGTTATGATAATGTATTGGTATCGGTGTTGTCGTAATGAGTCAAGTAGAAGATGATACTAGCATGATCGCCTGGGTTGAGCTCAGAGCTAGAGAGGAAACAATGCCAATTCAGACCGAAGAGGAGGGGAACAATAATAGTAGGTCCGGGATGCTATGCGGAGAAGGTGTCAGCTTGTAGATAGAAGCGGCAGTTTGGGGTTGGCGGTCTCCTTCTTTTACCGCCTAGCTTGTCCTATGTACTCCGTACTAGTAGTAGTTCTACCACGCAGCAAGCAGGCCTGACAAGGGTGCAGAACCTATTGATCTTTCTTACAATTATTCTATCTCATGTGTATGTAGATAAGGCCTTTAAAGTAAATGAGGTCCTGTACACTTCGCCTGATGCACGTCTTACAATTGAGCACGTAGTATGGAAAGTCCTCCAAAAGAGTATCTTTTGCCTTGTTGGATCGTTCGGTGTGATGACTACAATCCATCCAAGGTAGGCATATGCCCTTGTTATTCCATACTGTACTATCTCATCAATCTAATTTCCTAGTGTAGCAGAACTTTTTCATGGGGAGCAATTCAGGTTTATACCTACCTGCTTATCTATCTTCTGTGTTAGTAGACTAGTTACATGTGGGCAGCAGCACAGCTACTGGCACTGATTGGCTCTGTCAACGGGAGCTAATGTCCCTCGACATCATGGAGGGTTGTGACCCACATGGGAATCCGTTGCCCTGCTGTCCTGGTAAGCATTGATTCTTTTCCTAATAATGTGAGCGTGCAATCTCTTGAGACTTTGCGTTATTGGCCAAGGGATCTAGTCGGTCTCTGAAGGGCCATTCTTCTCTACTGTAATGCCAGTCGGAATTTAAAAGGCAACGGATGCAGGCATCATCACATAGGGCCCATACCTCCAGGAGCTTTGAATTCTCGCTCTCATAAGATTTTCATCGGACTTGGTAAGTTCTAAAATCAACATGGGCTAGCCCAACGGCTTAGATACATGATTATGTATGCATGTTCTCCAACGCACCTATCAAGCCTAGTAGCGAAAGAGTGACGAGAGCATATGTATTACCATCAGCATAAGACGCCCTCCAATCTTCGTGCTGGTCGTTTCTTCTCGCGGTATGTCGAACCAGTCTATTTGGATATAGGCTGAGTCTCGCGCTGGAGCCAACTGCGTGTGTAGTCGTCGTTTTCGAAGAAGCGGTGAGTCTTCTCCCACACCTCTGCATGATATTCATTCACCCATTTGAGTTCATCCTCACTGAGAAGGGTTGCGTTGATCAGGTTACGGCCCAGCGGAGCCGTGGTGACGTGCTCGAAGCCCAGCCATGGTTTCTCACCGAACTTATGAGTCGTTTGCACTTCGCGCGCCATGATAACATCTGAGTATGGCGTTAGTCAACCATCGTAGAAAAGCCGCGGAAGAGGGGTAATAGTCTTGACGTACTCTCAATGCGAATGCCGAACTTTCCATCTTCATAGAATCCAGGTTCTGGTGCTGTCAGCAAGCAGCCTTTTATCTGTATCAACGATCCTTACCGTCAGAAATAACATTGCCCGCAGCGATAGGGACCTCAGTATACTGCACACGGGTACCAATACCCATGGGTCCCTCGTGCACATTCTGTCGACACCGTTAGCTATATGGCACCACACATAAGCGAGGGGCTCTGTTTTGCGGTGCTGACCAGATAAGAGCCGATTCCGTGGCCTGTACCGTGGAGGTAGTCGAGGCCTTCCTTCCACAAAAATTGTCTAGCGAGAGCATCAAGCGCAAATCCACTGGTGCCCTTGGGGAAAACAGCAGTGTCAATGGAAATGAGACCTTTGAGCACCAGTGTGAAAGCTTTCTTCTCCAAATCGGTGGGGTTTCCGAAATGGAACGTCCGAGTTACATCAGTGGTGCCATCCAGATACTGGGCACCCGAATCGCAGAGGTAAATGGCTGTTGGATCGATAATGGAACAACTTCCTTTCTCTGGCTTATAATGGATGACTGCTCCATTCGGGCCTGTGGAAGAGATAGTATCGAAGGACAAGCCAGCGTACAGATCATGCTTGGACCTGATCTGTTCCAGCTTGTCTGCCGCATCAACCTCATCCAAGGTTGTTTTCTTGTTGATCAACTCGTTCTCGAGCCAAGCGAAGTACTCGATCAAGGCCGCACCATCACGAACATGGCAAGAGCGCATTCCCGCAAGTTCCACATCGTTCTTGATGGCTTTAGCATCAGCAATAGGGCTGCGGACCTCCTCAACCTGCTCTTCACCTCCCAGGCTAAGGCTGAGAGCCCATGAAGCCTTGTTGGACAGTAGGAACTTGGGGGCTGCTCCCGTCGCATCCTGCTTTCGCGCCTCGCTAAGGGCTTTAGCATCTGCGAAGATAGAGTCATACGGCTTGATGACGACATCCTGGCCTAGATGAGCTTTCACTTCCGGCGTTAACTTGTCCTCGTCAACATAGAGATCGACGGTAGTAGGGGTTATGAGGGCGTATGAGAAGAACACTGGGTTGTATGGGATACTGAAATCCATTAGCATGAAGTAAAGGGCGAACTCAAGAACTAAGCAGACGGGGGTTTTTAGACTTACTCGGTGCCTCTCAGGTTGAACAGCCACGCAATCTCATCGAGCATCGCTATTGTATTCGTTAGCCACCACACAAAGCGGGTCTGGAAAAAGACATAGCATACAGATAACAATGCCAGCCGCCTTCTTGTTTTCCAACTCCTTGCGCAGGTCGCTGATTTTCTCCTGGAAGCTCTTGCCCGCATACTGCGCAGGGTGCACTCTCACCGCTTCCCTTGGAGGAGCCGGTCGGTCTTTACCCCAGACCAGATCAACCAGGTTCTGTTCGACGCCCACGAGTGATGAGCCATTCTTCTTGAGAGTCTCTGAAAGACTACGGGCGCCCGCTACAAGATCTTAGCGTCTGGATCGATCTTCGCCGTAAGGTCCGTGACGTTGCTTACCAGGTGTAACCAGAGCTGGATCGACTCCAACGACCTTTCCTCCCTCTGCTTGTTCTGTAGTCCTAGAACCATTTCAGTTTTCGATCCTATGTTCTCTTATGGTAGGTTTCAATACCATTCCTGCCAGGTCGGGAATCCCTCAACGCCCCGCTTCAGAAGCGCCCAATTGCTGTCAAGCTGCTTCGAAGCCTGGTTGAAGTAACGGCCATCTGTCGATAGTGCCGCCTTGGTCATGGAAATGATGGCAGTTCCTGCCGATCCGGAGAAGCCCGAGATAAATTCTATCGGAAGAAAGCAAAGCGTAAGTTACATGGCGAGGGAGACAAGGCGCAAATGCGAATACAATCCGAATCTGGAAAAGGGCGGAAGGCGAAATTCTAACCTCGACGGCCGTCACATGGAGCAATGTATTCGGACTGATGACTATCTTCCGAGGGAACAACTTTGAATTCAGTGAGTATAAAATTTCCAACAAACAACAGCAGTGAACTGGGTTCGGCGATGCCATACTGTAAACATCCACTTTACGCTCCTGCATCAACTGCCTTAACCTGGTCAGGCGTTCCGACGTGTCCACAGTCTCCATATTGATGATGAAGCGCGGGGCGGAGCTGGAGAAGAGCCTTGAACGGGGCAGGGGTAACTTGCGAGCCGATTGGAAAGCTGAAGTCCAAGCAAGGCGAATTGGAGGGTGAGAAAAGAGCATCGACTGGCAAGGATGTGCAAGAAGAAGCTGCAGGTGTCCGAGCAGAAGGTGGCCCTGGATCCAAAGACTCCAAGAACACAGCTCTCAAGGTTGCACGGAGCAAGCAAGGGCCAAGGTAGAGGGGGAGGCGGAGGAAAGGTGGGGAGGGGCACCAAGCTAGTTATAGCTGGAATTTCCGATAGGGAGGTCGTGTGCGCAGGTAAGATTGAAGCTGGAAAAGTTTAGACGTGGAGAAAGCAAACGACTTAGAAGAACGATAAGCACAAGTAGCACTACTAAGTAGACTAGCAGCAGCAGTAGCCGAGCATTGAGACGTGGGAGAGACGCGGAAGTGGGTAATTTCCAAGAGCTCTCCGTTGGAGCTCCGGTTTGGTGGGCGGTGGGACGGAATTTCTAGTACGTACTGAGTAGTAAGTAATTATTGCCACGGCTGGTAAGGAGACGGAAGTTACCAGTCGTTACCGTCATTTTATCTCGCCGTTCATTCCGGTCGGGTAGATAGATACCGGTGATAGGTCGAGTAGCTGGCTGGGTTATTAGGCCTCAACACACCTGGAAACCTGGTAACTGGGGAATAGTTGATATATCAGAGAGTCAGTCATAATTAATCCACACGAGATGACTATCCCTACATGTCGTTCGGTCTGTTGCTGACCTTACTCGTCTAAAAGCAGCTTTGTCTGTTGGGGGTTCTTTTTTTATTCCAGTCGCTGCATGATCAGCCGGATGTGGTGGTGAAGCTATGACACCACACTACAGTTGATATAAGTGAATGACTACACTAACTGGTGCTAACCCAATTCACCAGTGTGAACCAAGCTGTTGCCCTCATCATTTTTTGATCTGGGTGTTATTTACACCAACCCACTACCGTATAGCTCTGGTGTCCCTTCTTCTCGTTGCTGTCTCACTCTGACCCATCATCCATTCGCATCCCACCTTCCTCTTTAACTCACCGCCTACTACTTCCGTGATAGCATTATCAACACGTGACACCCCTTTCACCATCTCTCACCAATCTATATCGCGCCAGTGACAGTTCCCCAGCCTAAACAAGGCCCTCATTGTTTCGGCCATGTCTGTGGACATCCCAGGCCAAGCCCTAGATGCGCAATTCCTCATCAATGAGGCAAAATCGGTACGCTTGCTGCTTGTTGATGAATCGAATAACCACTAAGGCATCGTTATCTCTAGCTCGTGTCCCAACTCTATGATCCGGGGAATACTGGGAACCCCGCCAAGATCAAAGCCATCCAAGAGCACCTACAGAGTCTTCAAAAAAGCCCCCAAGCATGGCTCATTGCTAATCAGCTTCTAAGTGAGAGCAGCACGGACTTAAGGTTCTTTGGTGCTTTGACGTTCACGGTCAAGATTAATCATGATTGGTTCGTTCCTTACGAGCCCCGATTTCCGCCAGTGGCCGTGGCTGACAGACGACTCATTCAGGCAAAGTCTAAGCCCTGAGGAGGCCCAAGAGCTTCTAGGACGGCTGATAGATCATTATGTCTTTCTCGTCAATGGAGGCGAGCGACCCTTGGTCATACGGAAGTTGGCTTCAAGCCTCGCAACCATATTCCTGAAACCCAACGCTCCCTGGTCAAGAGCACTCTGTAACCTGGCAGCATCACTGGCAGACGGGAAACATGTCTCAGAGGAGTACTGCAAGTCCATCGATTTGAGGAATGCAGTGCTCCCTGCTATGTCCGAGCGTCATGTGACCTCATTGCTCTATTTCTCCAACATTCTCGCCGAGGAGATTCACAGATGGAGTTCAGAACCAAGACGAAGCCGAGAGGAACACCATACATACGTAAATGTCAAGGACGCTTTTTCTGTCGTTGACTATGTTCTTTCTCATATTATGCGGCAGCACGCCTCTGGGATTCCGGCATCAGATGAGGCCCTGGGCACAGAAGCTATCAACTCATATCAAGTAGGTTTTGTTTTCCAAACTTTATTAGCTTCTCAGTTGCACCTTATATCTGACTACATCCCAGGCGTGGATGAATGTACGGAGCGCAATCCAATTGCGTGACTCGTTGTCTGTCTTGGACCTGGCCTCTACGACGGCTTACATAATTCAGAGCATGAAAGTACCTGGACTTGCGAAATCCGCAACACAGGTTGTGGTCGAGCTGATAGACTGGCGTGACAGTATCTTCACCCAGGATCATCTCACTGCAATTATGGAGTATGTTGTCAGTGATTTTGGGACTGCGCACGTCGCGTCACTTATGGAGGCCGATTTTGAGGACGAGAATATGACGTTCTTGGATCTTCTCTTGGCTTATGCGACGTTGAAGCAGAGAGATCTTATGACAAAGCAATTAGACCCACAGCATGCTAAAATGCTTACTCTTTTGCACACGCTGTTCAGGGCTCCTGGCTATGCAGCGGTGGACGATCCGGCCTCGCCGCTTGTTCTAGAGTGGTGGACAGAAGTTGCCGACGACCTCCAGGACTTATATTCGGACCTGGAAGATCAAACGAGTCTTGAGCCTGCTAAAAGGAATTTGGCCGAAGCGGCTTTGGACTGCTTTGAAAAGCTGAAGTTCCCTAGCCCAGAAGTGCTGCAAGGCTGGGGCGATGATGACCGTAGTGAGTTCGGTTCATTTCGGCGCGATGTGTGCGACTTCCTCCTAGCCATCTACCCAATGTTGGGGGTGGAGCTTGTCCGGGTCTTTCAAGAGCGAGCAAGAGTATCACTGGTACAGCAGGAATGGCGCACGTTTGAGGCTGCGATATTCTGCATTGCTCAGCTTTCGGAGGCTGTCGATGAAAACCAACACGCTGACGAGTGTCTCAATTCGATCTTCTTCTGTGATGACTTTGCTCGCCTGTGCGAAGGAAATGGAGTGCTAATCCCAGACAAACCACGTCAGACGTTAGTGGACATGCTGGGAAAGTATCAGTCGTACTTTGAACGCACGCATGCCTTGCTACCTCGCGTCCTTACGTTTCTTTTCGCATCTCTCGATGTTAGCTCGTGTGCGCCAACAGCATCCAAATCGATCGCATATCTTTGTAAATCATGCCGTAATGCTCTCACCTCAGAGCTGCCAGCCTTCATTGACCAGTTCGAGCATTTCCGCTTCAAACCCACGGCTACTACTCATACCATGGAAAAGGTGTTGGAAGGAATCGCTGCCATCATCCAAACGTTGCCTACGGATGAAGCAAAGTCACAAGTCATTGAACGGATTCTCCAATTTTTCCATGGGCAGGCAGAGGCGGCCCGTGATGAGGCGGTTAGCGGTTTAGTGGAGCAGGCTCAGACCCGTGGTCAGTTTGTGCTGCGCTGCGTCGCAAGTATTGGCAAAGGCCTAAGAACCGACGGTGAGGTGAACCTGGAGTCGAACGATCATGGAGATGGTGACCCCTACCCGCCAACATTCTGGAATACGGGAAGTGGCGCCGTGTCTCAGAGCCTGATCATGCAATGCATGCAGCTGCTCATCACTGATTTCCCTGTCGATGTGACCATGATCGAAGCCGCATGCGACATCTTGAAGGCTGGTTATATTGAAAATACAGGGCCATATGTCTTCCCACCAATGGTAACTGTCAACTTCGTCAAGAGCATACCTCTAGGTAGTGTTGGTACTGACATAGTGATGGGTACGGCTTCATCTTTCCTTGCATCTCATAGCTCACATTGTCAGCGAATCCGTGACGAAACGGTTGCGCTGATAGTGCACGTGTATGACACTTTCTGTTGGATGCATGAAAAGCCTGAGTACTATGACCCCGAAGTCGCCAATAGCGGCATCGACTTCCTCACACGCTTGCTCCCCAAATATCACCCTTTCTTATTTGCGCTCACGACGCCGCCCCAAGAAGCCAGCCAGGCTCCTTCATCCAATGGGGGTGACCTTGCACGGCCGTCAGTCCTTGAAGCTGTCTTGAATTTCACTCTCCTGTCATTGCGAGGGCCTGAACCACTTCCGCTCCGCTCCGCCTCGCAGTTCTGGGTCAACGTGCTGACGCTTCCGAGCGACGGTGGGTCTATCCAGACTGCCATCATGCAGTGTCTTCCAGCTCTTTGTCGTATCCTGATCAGTCAAGTGGCCGGGCGATGCGCGCGGTCGGACCTAGAGCATCTCTGTGAGGTGCTTCGAAAGCTCATCTTCAAACAACAAGGGGCTGCGCGCCCCCACCTCGCCGCGGCGCTGGACGATCTAGGTAGCAATGGCACTTCCAACCAACATCAAGGTGCGTCTACGTCGCCCGAGGACAGGCAACGCTTCCTTGCGTCACTGCTAGCGGCAAGGGGTGCCAGAGCGCAAACCAGTCAGTTGACGCGCACGTTCTGGGTCAAATGTCGGGGAGTGAGTTTCGACTACGTTGGGTAGATAATAAAGTTATCCGGCTGCGGTTTGGAACAGGATGGGGACAGGAGTGGAATACAGTCAAGTCGCTAGCATTGGATCAACCAGAGTAAAAAAGATATAAGAAAAAAACAAGGATGCTTATACTATAAGTCCAAAGTGAGGCTGTAAAGGGAATGATGCAGTGAGTCGCCACCCTGAACGACAACAAGCGCTGCTCATGTGTACGCATGTGTGAAGCCCCCATAGGATCATGGCCGTGGAACTGATGCAAGTTGCGCAGACACGATGACCTGGCAGTCGGCCAAACTGGCCTGTGCGCCTCGTTTTACCTCAGCCACAGAGGCGGTGCATGCTTGGCCCTACAAAGTAAGGGGCAGCACGACACTTTACTCCCTATGGGGCATCGGTTTCAGGTGTCGCCTCGATTTTTCGCCAGATGCTAATTTAGGTTGATCGGCTGTTAATATAACGCGATGTGGGTCTCTGCCCCCTTAGCCCATGAGCAAATAAAGCCCTTCAACCTCGGAATTCTGTCGCTGGTCTGCTTCTAAACAGGCCTGGTGATATTGCCGCGCTCTTTCTTGCCTGTTCTTTCCCACGCTTATTCCACACTATTTGCTCTTTGCTGAAGCGCTGCATAACCTCCCACCATGCCTCACATTGCAAATACGCCAGAAGCCGTATTGGGTCGCACAGACTCGCTTGATCCGGCCACAACTTGTCGCGGAGTTACCTCCAACGGGCGGCCATGTCGCCGTGCTCTGGCGTCTCCATCGCCATCAGATACACCGGCTTCAAAGCCACAACAAACAGACCTCTCTGCAATGTACTGCTGGCAGCACAAAGATCAGGCAGTGCCTGTTTCGCAGGTGAACAGCGGGCCCTATCCTTCGCGGTTGAAGCCTCGTGGCAGTATCGACACTCTAATGGAGCGGTTAGGGTTGATGGATCTTAACGACGCAGGGACTTCAGACAAGCGTCGCAAACAGCGGAAACCAGCACCAAAGAAGCGGACCAGACGGACTATATGCTGCTGCTTCGAGGTCATCGAGGAGGAAGACATCCGGCCGTCGCGGCCGGTCAATGCTCCAACGGAGATGCAACAAGCGCCCGCTGGGAAGCTGTCATCGCCAACCCCATCCCTGTCTCCTCACCAGGTGCCTGTTCGGCCCAGTAAACCAGGCTCTTCCTCTTCAGGAACTGATGACGACATTCTTTCTTGGATTCCGTCTGGCCTTACGCCGGAGACGACCTCCAACCTCACCGCAGAGCTGGCCAAGCCTATTTCGGAAGCCGACGAGCCAGGCTACATCTACATGTTTTGGATGACACCGTCGACATCTGAGTCCAGAGAACCACCTTCTTCAGAGGTAGCCTCGAACCTCATGCCGCCGACCTCCTCCCCAGGTCGTGACCGCCGCGTAAGCGATGCCATTCGGACCGCCCGTGATCTCAATGCCTTAGCATCTGCACCAACTCATGACAGCCCCGGCACGCTCCGATTAAAGATTGGACGGGCCAACAACGTGCAGCGACGACTCAACGAGTGGAGCCGACAATGCAGCCATCATCTCACCTTGATCCGATACTACCCTTACACACCCTCCACCCCGCAACCATCGCCATCTCGACGCGGTGGCGGCGGTGATGATAGTACGGCAACTCTTGTCCCGGGACGCAAAGTGCCCCATGTCCACCGTGTGGAACGGCTCATCCATCTGGAGCTAGCGGACGTACGGATCCGCGACCTAGGGAAATGTGCGGACTGCGGACGGGAGCATCGTGAGTGGTTTGAGATCACGGCGGAGAAGACATCCCTGAAACGGGTGGACGATTGTATTCGTCGATGGGTGAAATGGGCGGAAACGCATTAGCTGTTCAAACAATTGACACTACTATTATCCGTTAGGAATGTCCTGCGAACGTCTCGATTACTACTTTAGCCAAAGCCTGTTGGATAGCATAACAATGATAAGAATAACAACAACAATAACCTTTCCCTACACCATCTGTTGTAGTCCGAACTAATTCACCGACATTCAATCATCTCCCAAGTCTCCGGAACCTCTCTAGTAGTACTGAGAAGTTACCGAACATGATCAGCATACTCATCATGAACCACAACCAGGCATAAACAACTATATCCATGGCATGTGTTGAGAAAGCGGCTAGTGCGTGGCCGATACCGGAAATAACCCCAAGAACAATGATTATCATTGGTATCCCGTAGAGACTCGCCAGGAGTACAGGGCCCTGGGACGTTAAGTTCAGTAGGAAAGACACCGATCAGCTTAGTTTCTCATTTTGTAGTCTGAGATGAAGGGGTTGTGACTGACTGGTAGTGTGGATGCATTTAAGAAAACCTCTCTTGACTGATTTGGGATAGTGAGAGACATTTTATTATTTTTGTCTTTGGTGTGGATGTTTGATAATGAAGACGGAGCAGCATGAGGGTGACTGTGTGGTATTCGAGGAGACGGGATTGCTTTCCATGATGATGTAAAGAATTGACTCGATGATGAACTTTGAAACACTTATGGCTCTGAAGCGGTAAATGAGTGCAAGTTGTGTGTGGGAAGAGAAAGAAAAGAACAGAAAAATGGATCTTGAATGATTTGAGATGGAGGGTAAACGATTCCCGTAAACTATCTAGTACAAAAACACGATAAACTCCATCACAACTCCATCGCTAGTAGTAACCGTGATACAAACCCACCATGTCCATACTCAATCCCTCTATGGTCCTTCCAGCAATCAGCAATCCTTTTCCTGTGAATCCCCTCCCTCTTCACAACGCCTCCTGGTAGTAAACTCATCCAAGACTGCCCTGACATTAGCCCAATCTATCTGGCAAAGGCCCGGGAGGCCACAACCTATCGACGACGAGCCCAAATATAATCACAAACACTAATTTGCACGACCTATAGGCGATCACGCAGGTCCACACTATAGCCGCGACCACCAGGAGCACGGGGCTGATGACGAACATCGAGAAGAGGCCAAATACGACAACGGCGATACACCCGCATATGGCCGTGCCGAAGACGAATAATGCAATGGGGATTGAAGCTAGGAAAAGTATAGGAATAGTGATGATCCCAATTAGAGCGGTGAGCGTGATGGGGATCATGGGAATTACGGCGAGATTCATCGTATACTAGAAGACGTTAAAGGCTATTTTATTTGTATTGGTGTATAGAGAGAGCGGCGCAGGGACGGTGCTAATTGAGTGATCAGCCGAATAAGTGAGCGTGTATAGCAGTGGATTATCATGCATAGAGAGTGACCAGAATGAAAGTTAAGAAGTGGAAGGATCGTGTAGAGTATAAGCTCTACTCTCTACTACTAGTTCATGCTATGCTGTAGTACTTTGTGCCTTCCATACTTGGTAGGAGGTAGGATAGAAGGAAGTGGCGGCCTGAGGAACTTAGTACTAGTCTCGAAGATGCCTAGGGAGGCAGTCTTGGGGGGTTTTAGTAGTTGGCCCTAGTTGCAGCCATACAGCACTTTTACAAAGTGATTCCTCCAAGCCGGAAGGCACATGACCGAAATTTGGTTGATATGGCATTGCGTTTACGGAGTAAGTAGCCGTATTACTAACTAGCGGTATAGTAAGAGCTGTCAATGCAGATTACCCGTCTGTAAGGTGCTATGTTAGGTATGGTAATCGAAGTAATTTTCTTGCCTAGACTTTCATCGGCGTTGGCTCGGCGGATCATTTGAATAATCAATGTCAGTCAAAGACTCAAGAGAGGGCGCGATGGGTCCCCTGTCCTCAACTCAACAAAAGATAGTGGAATCTTCTCGGCGTGCTTTTGGGGTTCGAACACGAAGGTGAGTCAATTGTTCACCGGGGGGATGGGTCTTTGCGCGCTTTTATCGGCGGATCGGCGGCAAGCCGAGGGCGCCTTCCGGGCCGTCGCTAGCCTGGAAGACGGAGTTGAGCTGTTGCTCCGGTAGCTCCTTTGTTATGATTATGATCGTCTCCAAGGTACGTGTTCGAGATGATTATATCAGATGCCCTTTTTCCTTAAAGATGTGTGAGATAATTGGCTGGCTATAGTCAGGTCAGACGATCAATCTACTGTGGAACGCTGAAGTGCGCCAAGGAACCCGAAAGTGAGAAAGTCTAAAATAAAAACTCCCTCTAACCACTGCATTTCTATTACTCAAAGGATAGTAGATCATGTGCTCATGGCTCATATCAACAATGTACTAAGACAAATCGCCTCGACGGCAGCAAATGCAACACAAGTGTACAAAAACACAGTAGACCAGCTTTTCCAACGCCCGCGATGAAATTAAGCCTCTAGAATGATCCTCGCTTACCATCCCCGCTTGGCGAGCTTGTCGGCCTCGGACATCTGCGCCACGTTGATGCCCACCATGGCCTCACCCAGACCCTCGCTCACCTCGGCCAGAACCTTGGGGTCGCGGAAGTGGGTGACGGCCTGCACGATGGCCTTGGCGCGCTTCTTCGCATCGCCAGACTTGAAGATACCGGAACCAACAAACACACCATCGCAGCCCAGCTGCATCATGAGCGCCGCATCGGCAGGGGTGGCAACGCCACCAGCAGCAAAGTTCACCACGGGCAGACGACCCTTCTCGGCCGTCTCACGGAGCAACTCATAGGGAACCTCCAGCTGACGGGCAAACTGGCGCAGCTCGGGCTCGTAGTCGGCAGAGGACTGATAGATGGCACGGGCACGGGCAATGTCCGAGCTGACCTGGCGGATGTGCTTGACAGCTTCCACGACGTCTCCGGTACCGGCCTCACCCTTGGTGCGAATCATGGCAGCGCCCTCAGAGATACGGCGAAGAGCCTCACCCAAGTTGCGGCAGCCACAGACGAAGGGAACCTTGAAGTTGTGCTTGGTAACGTGGTAGACGTCGTCGGCGGGGGTCAGGACTTCCGACTCGTCAATGTAGTCGACGCCAATGGCTTCGAGGATCTAGTGGACGGTGTGTTAGTCTGTGGCGAAACGGACAGCCGTGAGAGAGAATTGTTGACTGTAGCTTACCTGGCACTCAACGAAGTGTCCAATACGAGCCTTGGCCATAACGGGGATGGTGACGGCCTTCTGGATCTCCTTGATCATGCCGGGATCGGACATGCGAGCCACGCCACCCGTTGCTCTAATGTCGGCGGGGACACGCTCGAGGGCCATGACAGCGGCAGCACCGGCCTCTTCAGCAATGCGAGCCTGTTGACATTCAAACGTTAGCAATGACTGACTCAAATTGAGCTTAGGTATCCCATGTAGAGGCATACCTGTTCCGCATTGACAACATCCATGATCACGCCACCCTTCAACATCTGAGCCAAACCGGCCTTCAGAGTGAAGGTGTTGGCAGTGCCGTTGGAATCGCCATTCTGCTGGGAAGCCATTGTGGAGGGAAGAAAGATTCAATGGGATGAAGACCAAGAGTATGTACGAGAAAAGAAATCCAGAAGGAATGTAGGCACCCTAGAGAATGGAGAGGAAGCGAGTAGGATAAGAAAGAAGGAGGAGAATATCGAGAGAAAGAAAAGGCAGGAGTGAGTCAACGGTCGACGAGAAACTACTACTACTAAGTACTCCGTACTGAACTATCAGTAACGCCGCCCGGTCGCCTCCGCGGGGACGACCAGCAGCGTCTGGACCAACCAGTGCCGGTTCCTGCTTTCTACCCCTCGATTTTTTCCCCGCGGCGGCCGACTTTTTCCTGCCGTCGTTCGCAGGGCGGCCGTGGCAGCCAATCACCGCCCGCCCGTCCCTCCCTCGCTGCCTATAGAGTTCGTCACGTGATACGTGGCCTTCTGGATTTCCCGCGGTTTTCCACCTTGGCGTATCGTAATGCTGGTCACGTCTGGTCATGCAGGTCGTGTGTATGGTCACCGTCGTATTCCTCGTCAACTATTCCTGTCTGCCTCAGGCATTAATGTTAACCGCAGTCCTCATCTCCAATCATCTTTCCTATCCGAGGCATGCTTGCTTGCTTGCGTGCTTCCATTGCTTGCTTCCTTCTCCTCATCCTTCTGCCAACCTCAACATCTTCTCTCTGTCCACAGCCATTGACTGCAGCAGTCGATCGATTTATACGTTCTATTCTGAACGAATACCTCCTGCTTCTCTTCATATCATATATCCTTCCTTCCCAAGCTTCTTCTACCACAAATTACTTAGAACGGGGTACCCTCTCTAGGCTAATCCCCGTGACGTCACCGTACGCATACCAACGGCGCAACTCAAGACAGCTGAGACCACAGCCATAACCATAACCTGCAGCACCCTTCAGGTCCTCCTCATCCCATCTCATTCCTATAATCCATTCCTCCCGCCCATCCCGTTACCGACAATCAAATATCAATTGCGCTCAATTGTCTCACCATACCCTCTCCCAAGCAAGTCCCTCCTATCCTATCCATCGCAACCACATTGTCGCAACCAACAATGGCCTTCCTCCTCAGCCGCACAACCACCACTCTTCTAGGCACCGGCCTCGGTGTCGGCCTCTCCCTCTCCCTCTACCCACTCTCCCCCTTCCGCGCACCCCCAATGCAATGCCAATACACCGCCCCCTACTACCGCCCCGAATCCCAGACCTCCCCGGACTCCGGCTGGGCCATGGACGCTCAGGATCCGTTGCTGCGCAAACAAGGCACCACCAGAAATTCACACCATACTACAGGCGGTGGGATTCTGACAGCCTCGAACATGCGCCAGGTGAGTCTGGGGAGCGTGCTGGGGCTGGTTGTGGGTGTGGGGTTGAGGGCCTTTTCAAGAGTGTTAGTGGTGCTTTTGGGGATGGGGATTGTTGCTGTTGAGGTGGGTTTGATTGATCCCTTACTTCCTTCCCATTTTTGTTTTGGTTGGTTAAATGGGGATTGTGGCTAATACTGATATCATTGTAGTGGGCTGCGGCAAGAGGATACAATTTGCTTCCGGTCAACACTCTGCAGAAGTACTTCAAGCGGGTGGATCTGCAAAAGACAGTGTCGCATCATATTCCCTTCAAGATCAGTTTTGGGGCTACGATGGGGTTGGCTGCGTTTGCGCAGTTTTAGGCGAGCTAAGCTGAGATATACAATACGATCTGATATGGTGGTATCATATCCCGAAGAAGAGTCTATGTATCTTGTCTAGCGAATGAAAAAACACCGGGCTTACTATTCTTCAATTGCTGGCATAATTATACTGTGTTATACAGGGTATCATGGATTTATGCCATGCCGTGCAAGGCGCTATACTATCCTATCCTATCCTATACTATCTATCAATCTATCTTTCTGTCAGTCAACAATCAACTCAATACCAGATCTTCCAAAACACCCTCCATCTCGTCACGTGCCAATGGCACTCCCAAAATTTCCATGCCACTGGTATCCATCCGCGAAGTAATCATTTGATGATCATGAAACTCCTTCAACAATGTCCGGAACATCATCTCCGACGAGGCAATGAACTCCTCCGCCGCTTTCTGATACAGCATCCGGAACTCAATGCCCGTTTCATCTCCTCGGCCGTTGCTGCTGTCCCCTCCCCCATTAACACCACCATCCACGTCATCATCCGATATATGTCCCTCATCAGCCATAGAGAGCAGCTCCGTAAGAAGTAACCGATACAGGTTCCTTGCGTTCTCAGGAAGACTCTTCAACACGAATTCGACACCCTCCTTACCACCGACACGGCGACCCTTTCTTCCCAGCAAAGTGCTGACCTCCTCAACAACATCGAACTCGGTATCAAACGGCGCGAAGGTTGTACAGTCGTGGAAGACGAAGTTGAACTGGTCACGCAGGCTGAGATCCCACATCAACAATAGATTCGGGGTATCCGCCGTCGCGAGAAGATGAATCTTCGGCGTAGCTGCTAAACGGGCAAGGAGGGCTTGGTTCGCCGCTCTCCGTAGGGCAGGGGCATCGATTGAGTTGATGAGAACGGTAATTGGTTTCTGAGAGGATCGGGACTTTAATACGGACTGGAGCAATTCGAGGACTTCTTGGGGTTGAGAGCCCATCTTGGAAGGGATATCGGCGCCCAGGACGGCGGTGACGATCGTGGCGAAGATGGAACGGATGGAGATGTTGGGCGTGTGTCCATTGACGATGACTACGGAGCTCGAGGCGGAACTGCTGTGATGGCGGTGGTAGAGCCAGTCTGCGAATTCTTGGAGAAGGCGGCGCTTGGAGCCGTAGCCGTAGAGGCAAATATTGAAGCCTTGGTCGAACTCGAAGTCCCACTGAGGGAAGGACCGGCAGTGGAGGTCGAGAAGGAAAGACTTCTCTTGTTTGTATGGGTCTGCGTATTGTGACATCCTTTCGAAGTACTCCTCGTGCGTTAAGAGGTTTACTTTGCCTAGGTTGTTGTTCGAAGTACGGGGTGGTCCGGCGCGGTTTTGGAAAAAGTATCGCTCATGGGCTGGGAGTTCTCCTTCTGGTGTGGGAGAACGCTTGTTCTTTGCGCCCTTTGGTCGTCCTGCACGACGTTTGGGTGTGGGTGCTGCTTCTGCCGCATCTTTTGCGGCTGGTTGAGTAGACTCCTCCTCGATGGATTCTAATACACCGTTCCCTGTCACTGATATTTTGTCAGGGGCCTCGTTGGTATCATCCTGTAGGATCTCCTCCGCAAGACGATCAGCACCGTCCCATATCTCCTCGTCATCCTGTTCAAGGAGAAGACGAGCGCTCTTCTTCTTAGCGGACCGGTCGGCACGGGCTTTCGACGGGGTTGCAACAGTTGACTTTTTCGTGGGCGTTGAAAACAGGTTCTTCGCTTTGGCCTTCTGTGTTGGAGTCTTCAGCCCTGAAGCTTTAAGAGCTGCCGGTGTGTTGTCGGCCTGGGCTTTTTGAGGTGTCGATTTCACTCGTTTCGTAGGGGTGGTGGTGGCTTCGGGGGTTCGTTCACGTTCACCGTTGGTATGCCCATTTACGGTGCCATTGGTAGCCGTAGTCCTCTGCCTCTTGGGCGTAGAGATAGGGAATTGATCATCGGATTCTGGATGCTTGCGTTTCATTTTAGTCAATGGGTCCGGGGAGGTTATCGAAGCAGCTTCGGGGGAATGGCGGAGAGCAAATACCATCCGGGGCACAACAAAGCTCTTCTGGAGGTCCAGAAGGGACGACGAGCACAACAGAGGACGCGAGGGATGGGCGCGCTTGCTGGGAATGCTGATCGCTGATAGATCTGGTCGGCTCCCTCGTGGCTACTTTTTTGCCTTGCGATGGGCGCGTCTGGAACGCGCAGCAAATCAATCAATGGCAGGCCCGACGGTTTCTCCGATTCCGCGATATCGGAGCGGCATTTCATCGCCGCGAATCGCATCACTTCACCTTTCCTGTTTCCGGTGCTTTGGGCTTGTCCTATTCTTATATCCTCCATTGGGACTGCTCACTTGGTTGCATGGCAGTGGTCTACACGTCCACTTTGCCCGATAGGATTTAGCTGCGGTTGTGAGTTCCTGACAAGTCGAGCGAGTCAATTCGGTGAGTCATTTATCTACTTCTATTTATCTCCGATCCTCTCTCCCTGCAGGTATATATACCCAAAGACGTCTCTGCAGCCCTAAGGAAGGCATCCACACCCATTGGATTTCCCAATATAAATACCTCTAATTGCAGGGAGCAGGTTTACTGACCTCTGCTCATCTGCCCCAGGAAAAAGGAATCCCAATGGCTTTGCCTACCCACTCGGCGGCCACTACCACCATGGCTACCTTCGCCCGCATGGTGAAGGGCCAAGTGCGTTACTACTCTGCGCCCTTGGATATGGCCATTCCCGCCTCCAAGCAGAAGTATATCCCTGCCTCCGGTACCTACCCCAAGGGCTTCTCCGTCTCCGGAACCCACGTCGGCGTGAAGGCGTCGAACACCAGGTTCCCGGACCTGGCCCTCATCTCCTCCGAGACGCCCTGCTCCGCCGCCGCCGTCTTCACCACCAACAAGTTCCAAGCCGCCCCGGTCCAAGCAAGCAAGAATACTCTGAAGGCTACTCAAGGCGAAGGCATCCGGTCCGTGGTAATTAACTCGGGCTGCGCCAACGCCGTGACAGGTAAAGGCGGCCTCGAGGATGCCGTGAGCATGGGCGCCAAAGTCGACGAGTGCAATGGCCTCGCCCAGCCCAGCACTCTCGTCATGAGCACTGGTGTCATCGGTCAACGGTAACGACCCTTTCGCTATTCCCAGTTCTCCCACCAGCAGCTCATCACTAACAACCCAACCCTCACAACAGCCTCCCCATCTCCAAGATCCTCGACAAAATCCCCACTGCGCACTCGACCCTCTCCTCCACCCACGATTCCTGGCTCACGACTGCCCGCGCTATCTGCACAACAGACACCTTCCCCAAGCTCCTCTCCCAGACGTTCACTCTCCCCTCATCCCCCAACCGCACGTACCGGCTCGCCGGAATGACCAAAGGTGCCGGCATGATCCACCCGAACATGGCCACCCTCCTGGGAGTCCTCTGCACCGATGCGCCCATTGCCTCCTCAGCCCTCCAACCGCTCCTCAAGCACGCTGTATCCCGCTCCTTCAACTCCATCTCCGTAGACGGCGACACCAGCACAAATGACACCATCGCCATCCTGGCCAACGGCGCAGCCGGTGGCGCACCCATTACCTCGACCTCGTCCGCAGACTACACGGCCATGCAGAATGTCCTGACCTCATTCGCGCAATCTCTCTCGCAACTCGTTGTCCGGGACGGTGAAGGCGCCACTAAGTTCGTAACGGTCCGTGTGCAGAACTCCCCCGACTACGAGTCCGCCCGACTGATCGCATCGACGATCGCGCGGTCCCCGCTTGTCAAGACTGCTTTGTACGGAAAGGACGCGAACTGGGGCCGGATTCTGTGCGCGATTGGCTACACGCAGGGCGTTGCAGAGGGGACGGTGGTGCCGGAACGGACTAGTGTTAGCTTCAAGCCTGTGGATGGTAGCGCAGAGTTGAAGTTGTTGGTGAACGGCGAGCCGGAGCAGGTGGATGAGGATCGCGCGGCGGTTATTCTGCAGGAGGAAGATTTGGAGATTGTGGTTGACCTTGGGGGTGGTGAGAAGGGTGAGAAGGGTCTTGGTGGGGAGGAGGCGATTTATTGGTTCTGTGACTTCAGTCACGAGTATGTGACTATTAATGGTGATTATCGGACTTAGATGAGGGGAAAGGAAATACCAATGTGCAGTGCTTACACTGCACATTGATTGTATAAGTGTGGTTTCGGTATATACCCGCAATTGTTACCTAGTATAGAGATTTATCAGACACCCCTTGCAGTTGGAGTAGAAAGACACCCGAGATGGTCAAGCCAATTAAGTTAATTTTAGATCTTTTGTCAATATGGTTACAAACCAGGTAGGTGCTATGTACAGCTGTGGCGTGGACGTATCTCCGTAGAGAAGATCTTCCCCTCCTGCAAATTGTTAAAACTAGCCATACATCCATCAAGAAACTAAATAATCCAGATCCCAGCCACAACAGCACACTACCTGAGAAGAAACAGAAAGTTGCAAGAACAAACATAAGCCCTCAAACTTCTTCTCATGCTTTCATCAAAAAGGGGGCCTTATCTAGTTACCCGGAACAAGGCCCTTGAGGCCCGATCCAATGTCGCCCTCACGGGCGGCAATTTCAAAGTATCCGTATATAATCCTGCATTTGAATGTTAGTATCCACTTCAGAAAATCTGAGACCAAAGTGAAGACTTACGTAACGGCAAGGAGGATACCAGTACCGCTGCCAAGAGCACCAAGCAGGTCAGAAGCGACGGACAGGGCACCAATGCAGGCACCACCGAAAGCAGCAGCAGTAGGGATGACGCGCTTGAGCTCCTTGTACATGCTCTGCTCACGGTGACCAGCCATCACGAGACCCTGGTCCTTGAGCTGCTTGGCAACATCGCGGGGAGCAGAGCCGGAAACCTCAATCCAGGTCTTGGAGAAGAGAGCACAAGCAACCAGCATGAAGGTGATGTAAACGGCGGTGTGAATGGGGTCAAGAAGGGCCTCCTTGAAGTTCAGGGGAGGAGACATGTAGTAGGCAATGCCGGAGGCGGCGTGGAGCTGGGCAGAACCCTCACGAGGCTCCCAAACACCGAGAAGCTTGACAAGGAGGTTGTCAGAGAAGCGAGAGTACAGCATCTGACTGATGAGGAAGATGTTGGAGCACAGAGCAGACTGAAGCATGATGGGCATGTTGGAGGTGTAGAACAGGCGAACAGGGTAGGAACCACGCATGCCACGCTGGCGGGAGGACTTGACAGGGATCTCAACACGGAAGCCCTGGAGGTAGATCACAGCGGCGAAAACGAGGAGAGTAGCCAGCAGGTTCATGATGTTGGGGAGGTTCTGGCGGTAGAAAGCCTCGCGGAGAGCGCGCTGCTTGTCGGACCAGGTCAACAGAAGGTGGAAGAGGGCAATGATGGCACCCTCAAACTCGGGACCACGGCCAGTGTTGATGGTCGTAGGAGAGAAAGCCTTCCAGACGATCGACTCGCAGATGTTGGTCGCGATGAACAGAGAGATACCGCTACCAAGACCATAGCCCTTCTGGAGCAGCTCATCCAGCAGGATGACAACCAAGCCAGCAACGACCAGCTGAACAATCAGCAGAACACAGATACCGGCACCAAGGTCACTGGGCTGGCCGTAAAGACCAGTGAGGACGTAGACGCAGGCCTGACCGAAGGACAGGATGATAGCGAAGAGCTTCTGAGCGGTCTGATACAGTTCACGGTCGGTCTTCAGGTCCAGGTTGACATCGATGAGGTGGGTACCAGCGAGAAGCTATCAGACAAAAGCCACATATTAGCAAATGCCCGATATCCGTGATCAGATTGCAATTTCCCCATTACATACCTGGAAAACCATGCCAGAGGAGATGATGGGGGTGATACCCAGTTCCATCAGGGTACCCCGGTTACTGGCCAACATCATACGGAGCCAGTACAGAGGGTCGGAGGTGTCAGAGGAGACAATTCCGTACAAGGGCATCTGGCTCATGACCAGGAAGATCAATAGGGTCAACTGCAGGGGTAATCCATTAGCTTAGAAGCTCATGTCGAGCTGGACAAGTATCACGTACCCCCGTCCACATCAACTTCTGGTTGAAGGGAACCTTGGTTTCCGGGGCGGCCACCTCCGGGAGGAGGGGCGTGAAGGGCTTGATGAGATCGAGAAACCGGACTAGAATCGAGTATCAGCATTTGCTGATCCATTGAGGTAAAGGATGGAACGCTGTCGCGGAGATGGCAGCGATCGCGTGCAAGACTCACGTCCGCTCATTGTGACTGTTGCACCTCCCAGAGCTGCAGGATTACTCGAATAAAAGGGGAGGGAAAGAAAGAAAGGAAAGCTGGAGGCGAGAACCAGCTGAAGGAATGGAGGGGAAGTACAAAAGGAGAAGGAGAAGAAGAAAAGACGACGGAAGAGAGAGAGGATGGAGGAGAAAGGGAGGAAGCGATGAGGTCGACGGGGATTGCGGGTGCGATCGAGAGTCGCCTCGCTGGCCACTTTGCGCCCACCCAGCCACGCTAACCCGTTGAGGCCACTTGGTCGCTTTCCTCCGCCCCTACAAGAACAATAATGACCACGATGCAGCACTATAAGCTGGAAACAACCATTTACTTGACTGAATGGGTAGGGTATTCGATAATTCTAACAAAAAAGTATCTCTCTCAAAAAGTACTCTATCTAGGTATCTCAAGGTATCACTGTATAACGGTCATATTTCACCGTTCCCTCCCAATAAAGGCCGTGCTTCCTGGTATCCGTACGCTTCGGTCAACGTAGAGCAAGCATACCAAACTGTCAGGGCCCAACAAGACAGAGACAATCATCAATCACGTTCTCCAACTCTCCAAGTCGCTCCTTCAATCCTTTGTTCTCTTCCTTCAAGATCCCCATGACACTCCATGCTTCCGAAGCAGGAACCCCATGACAAATATTACACTTCGAGCTGTTGGTCCACGAGCTGGCGATGCTCCGCGGTGTCAGCCCTTTTATAACCCGATCATAAGTAGATGGACGCGCAGGCGTCGGTGCTGGGGCTGGTGTTGGAGCTGGTTTGAGCTCTTTCTGGCTCTGCTGTGCAGGAGCAGTTGTACTAGGAGTAGACAAGGCGATCTGCGAGATATTTGGAGATGGCGCGACCGTCGACGCCGGAGACTCGAGCACTTCGCGGCGGGAGAATACACTCTCAGCAAGGCTCTCGTCTCCTGAATCGAAGCCTGAATCGCTGGTAAACGTACCATTGCTGGCGCGTTTGAGGCTTCGCTTCGGGGTCTGAAGTTCAGCCCCCAGATCAGAGGTACTCTCGTCGTCGCTGGAACGAACCAGCGTGATGCTGCGTAGGCGTGCCTCTTCCTCTCGGCGACGTAATTGCCGCTCATGCTCCAGCTCTTCTGCCATGGCCTTCATAGCTTTCTCTTGTTGGATCACTTTCTCAGCCATGCCATCTAACTGGATCTTGAGGTTCCCGATCCGTGTTCGAGTTACCTCCAGCTCTTCTTGCTTCTCATTCTTGTCGGCCAAAGCTTCATGTAAGGCGAATGTCCTCTGTTTGTATGCAGCCTGCAGCCGCCTAAGTACAGTATCTGCATTCTGTCTTAGGGCGTCAAAGGCTTCCCGGCCTTCCAGATTACTGAATCCAGTCGGGAATAAAGCGGCGTTGATATCGAGGTTCAAGAACTCGTCCTGGGCAGGTTCGGGCAGCTCCAGTCTGCTATCTCCCTGTCTCTTTAATCCGAAGAACGAGAAGGGACTTGATGATGTAACCTGTTTCAGAGGCGATGGCGCAGTCATCCGCTTCTGAGTTCGGCTTGTCAGGCCCGTCGGGACATTGGGCGACCCGTAGAATTCGCGACTGGCGCGCTTCTCCATGTCGTCTGTTGCAGCCGAGTCCTGCTCTCCTGACTGATACACTACTCCTAAGTTGACCGGTTCCGACTTTCCTTGAAACCAGCCCGACAAGCGTTTTGCGCCTTCTTCGAGTCTCCTTCTGGCAGTGTTCTCAACTGGTGGGTTCGAGGGAGTAGTGCCAGAGTCCAAGTCTTCGTAGGTTTTGGTTTGATCGGAGAAGAGCTTCCTGGACGGCAGAGGGGCTTGCCGCGGGATAATTTCGGTGTTCGCCCGACGGTGAGAGGGGTGTGAAGGATATTGTTTCGGCGGTAGTGGGGATAACGCATCCGAGCTTGGTGCTAAAGAAGTTACAGGGGTATTCTGGTGGACAGGTTGATTGTCTGCGTAAGGCTGACAATTCTCCTCGATTTCGGTCGACGCGACCGCTGTCGAGGACAGTTCCGAACTATCGCTACTCGCAGGCGTGGCTGTAGTTGACGGGTGCTCGGGGTCGCGGAGCATTGTTGAGATCGAAGGTGACTGGACGGTAGGTGGGAAGGGATGGGGCTTGGAATGACGAAGGGTCGCGGTTGGTCGCACCACTTGGACACGGACTGGAATGCCACGTCGATTCGTCGTCCAATCCAATGCACGGTCACGTATGCCGCGGTCGCTCGTCTGCGAGAAAGCAAAAGGGGGGGAGAAGAGAGGGGAGGAGAAAGACGGAAATGAGTAGCTCCCGAAGCTGTCCCTCTAGATCTTCTCTTCTTTGCTGGATTGCGGGGCGATAAACAAGGAATTGATAGAGGATGGACCGTTAAAACGGTATAGGAATGGGCCGAAGGTCGACGGTGTATACGTTATGGACAATAGTCTAAGTGGAAATTGGACGCGATTGTAACAGATGTTCTTCAGGTTGATGAACTCGACCGCCAAGCGATAGCGATCAGACGGCGTACCCGCACGTGCCCCTGTCAGCGACGAGTGCTGAGGATCCTGCACGATCTGTCTAGGAGTGGATGGAGCGATCTTTGAGAATTCAGAGCCGGACTGTCTTAGTTGGTGTTCAGAATGTTCGATATGTGGTCAACAATCCGACGAGGAGTCGCGATGGATCCTTTAGGTCAAGGAACCACGAAATATCGCGAGGTTGGGTATGTATTCTTAGAAGTCATGCTCCGCCAAACAGCAAAAAGCCGGTGGCTGAACAACCTTCTCTATGCTCCACCACGAGGCCCTGCGCTAGATGAGTGGTGGATGAGCGGGTGGTTACATGGCCTCTGAGTGATACTGTGCTGTCATGATCTTTTATTAGGCACAAAGTCGCCCCATTCCCTCAGCTCCCCTGAACCGGGCAAGCAATGACTCCAGGCGGCGCATGAATACCTTTCCATGATCCGACGACGTCATCTGTAGCACTGGCAGAGGCAATGGTCTCCTTGACGACTGGATAGTGGCATATACCATTGACGCCACATCCTACGCAGTGACCAAAACGGCGATGCCCCTTTTGCGCTGTCATTGCTGGACGGGCCCTGGAGTGCTTAGAGTCTGGACTCTTGGGGTCCCGTTTCATACGGTTTAGTTCGCAGACGATCCTCTCCTCCGTGAGATTAAGCAATCTCGGGGTTAGGCAATCATTTGCGGAGGATAAGGGGGACACAGCAATATCCACCTGTGTTTAATCGTTGTCAGTACTCCATCCTTCGCCCCCGAATGGATGAATGATTCCGAAGACCAGGCCCCAAGGACGTCTGGCACGTACGGCTCGGAAAAATGTATGTAGTCGGCCGTATACCGTGGAACCTGCGAGCCATAATTGTTCATATGCGCTGCGTGCACTCGAGCTGCAGCGATGCATCGTTTCTGGTTTACGAGGCATGGCTGCCTAAGGCTTGCGGGGTCACATGCTCTATAGAATATCTGGTTCTAGGAGAATACCAGTTGACTATTTCATTGTCCGGGTGAGAACTGTAGTATACTGATATTGGGAGTATGAATTATACACAAAGTATACACAAAGTACATCACGGTCCTTGAATTTAAAATAACTAAACCGCCTGCTCATCACTTCTATTACTGGGACTAGTAGTACTACCACTACCGTGATTTCCGGAGTATATATAGTTTCCAAATAGTAGGCGCTCGAGTACTATCTAGTATATAGTAGGATACATGCAGTCCTCCTGATCTACAGCCCCTGAATAGTCATCATTATGCGTCACAAAAACTAGCTGCAATATATCACGATATCACAGACGGAATACCTCATAAAGTCCATTGTGGGCTAGTAAAGTTCTCAACTCGAGAATACATGTCGATGTTGATCACTCCCAAGTACCGGGCGGTGAGCCTCAAATGGCCGCAGCTTTGCAGAAACACAATCAAGACCAAGCTTATGGATCGAAGCAACAGTTCCTCTTTGCATGTACTAGCCAACTGCACATCAAGAAAAAGGGCTTCCGTTTATTTGTATTCATGATTGTTACCCCTCTCCGTTTATAATCCTGTACGAACTCCGCAGTATTCCCACACCAGCGACATGGCAAGCTCGGCCGCAAGCGGGTTGAAGTACCTTTCCAATGCGCTAGCAACACCTGAACAGCTATCAAACTCATCATCATCTATTGATGGTGTGCCTGTTGATCTAGAAGCATCAGTTCGATATGCCGGCGCGCAGCTCACACAAACAGCGGGAATTCTGTTGCGATTGTCGCAAGATATTATCGCGCAGGCTATTGTGACATTTACCCGATTCTGGATAGGTTCGGAAGGCGGCAGTCTACGAATATATTCCGTGAAGGTATTCGGAATTGCTATTATCTCTGCGAAGGGAATCGAAAAGGTACTGACAGGCTATGTTCACCTAGGATGTATCCGCCGCAGCGCTGTACATGACCGCCAAGTTATCCTTCCAACCTACCTCTCCCCGCTCGGTGCTGAACGTTTACGCTTTTCTCCTGTCGAAAGATGCGTCGCCATTGTGGTTCATAAACTCAAAGGGGTCGCCAGACAAGGCAATGCCAGAGACCTACCACCTTACGGAAGGCGATTATCATGCACAACGACTGGTTCTGCTGCGCATCGAGTCGATCATCCTGCGCACGTTGGGATTCAATACGCATGTAGCTCTTCCTCACACTATCGCCTTGACCTACCTCCAGACCCTTGGCGTCCCATCCTCAGCCGTTGCTCATAGAGTATTCGAGCATCTCAACTCAGCGCTATTGTCGCCACAGTTATTATACGCTACGCACCAACCAAACGCCCTTGCTGTTGCTTCAATCTACCTTGCATCCCGAGAAGTGGGAGTCAAACTCGTCGATGGCGACTGGTGGGAAGTGTTCGATGTCGACCGGGAGGACCTTGGATTCTTAGTGGTGGGCATGAGAAGCATGGAGGGATTTGCGCGGGCGGAAATGGAAAAGTGGAAGGGCCGAGGGGTACCCATGACGGTGGACGAGCTGGAGGGTGAGATAGAACACAGGAGAATGATGGAAGAGGGTGAGTGAGGACTACGCAGCATGCAAGACAATTCTATCATGCGGGCGCAGCTGGCTTGAGGAAGATCCCGGTTACAGGCTATACATGGTCCAGAACAAGCAACTGGAACAAGAGAGGGCCACGCTGGAGCCGATATGATCAGATATCGGAGATAGCAGCCAGCCTTTCCGAGGACCCGTGGGCGTGGAAATCCCCGCCACTCAAGTGACAGGGCCGCTTTGCTTCGGAGGATGCCATAGCCAGTTATTCTTCCAGGCCCTCGAAATGGCAAAATAAGGGACCTACGTAATGATTTGCGGGTAAAACCGAACCTGGCCCTTCTGCAAGTCCGCAATCACCTACCAGAAACACTGAGTAAACCAGATGAATGAAGGAAAGTCCAGTGACCGGCAAGCCACATGGTTAGCAAAGTATGATCACCAGTAAATTTATGGGAAAGTTGTGTTGTTTTTGGTGGGTGATGGAGCCTCAGCCACCTGATGTACCCCGCGTGCATCGTCCAGGCCTCCGATAAGTTCGTCACCGCCACAGCCAAACCCATTCCCTCCATCCCCATCATTCCCTCTCTCTCCTTTAATTCCTCCTATAGATAAGCTTCCTTCCCCTCCCTCCCATTTATATATCATATTTCCCCTCATCCTATCCCAACTTTAGCAACAGACCTTCCAAGGAATCCAAGAAAGACCCCCACCCCAAACCTAGGCAAACAGGCAAGCAAGCAAACTAAAGCAATGAACATCCTCCACTCCACCCTCTCCACCTGGCGAGACCGTCTCGCCCCCGTCTCCCGCACTTCAACCTTTAGAACAACCGGCCAAATCACCCCCGAAGAGTTTGTCCTAGCAGGCGACTACCTAGTCTACAAGTTTCCCTCCTGGTCCTGGGCCGACGCCGCGACCCCCGCAAAGCGTGTCTCCTACCTCCCGCCCGGAAAGCAGTTCCTGGTAACCCGCGGCGTGCCATGTCACCGCCGCCTAAATGACAACTTCGCCGGGGACGCAGGCCACGAAGACGAGATCGTCCGGGGCATGCTAGCGGGCGAGGGCGACAATGATGACGATGGCTGGTTACGGACCGGAGGCGGCGATAATGCAGCATCGTCCTCATCATCTGCTCGGATCGGAGATGTACGGACGGTCGACGAGGCCGGGAATATGGGCGAGGTAGAGGAACCGGAGGAAGATGAGATTCCGGATATGGAGGATGAGGATGATGATGAAGAGGCGATTATTCGGGAACCGGTGACAGGGACAACGCAGTGAGTCGAACCATTTCACCCCCTCCTGTTCCAGCTCGGACTGTTATTCATACCTCCTCTTTTCCCTCCCCCCTCTAACTTGCACTGCCCGGCCTTATCACATCGAAGAAACCGTATCAGTAAAGCTAATGAATCCTTATAAAAACAGACCGACCCGCACCTACAACCTCTATATAACCTACGCCAACTTCTACCGCACCCCACGCCTCTACCTCTCCGGCTACCTTTCAGCCTCTGAACCCCTCCCGCCGCAACTGATGATGGAAGACATAGTCGGCGACTACAAAGACAAAACCGTCACTCTCGAAGACTTCCCCTGGTTCGAAGGCAGTGTGAAGATGGCGACCGTGCATCCATGCCGGCACGCCTCCGTGATGAAAACCCTCCTGGATCGCGCCGACGCGGCGCTCAAGATCCGTCGCGATAAGCTCAAGGCCGCGGCCACGGCGCACGCCGAGCCTGATGCGAAGGTCGCTGCTGGAGCGGGCGGCTTGGAAGGGTTAGTGGACGATGTTAAGGGACTGTCGATGGGTGAGGGACATAGCCAGGGGCAAGGAGGAGGTGGTGATGAGTGGGAGATGCTGCAGCATGATGAGGAAGAGCAGGTTGCGATTCGGGTGGATCAGTATCTGGTTGTGTTTTTGAAATTTATTGCTAGTGTTACGCCGGGGATTGAGCATGACTTTACGATGGGGGTCTAGATGACTGACGAACTGAATAAGAGGGGACCCCGTCTTCCCTCTCTCTTTTTCAATTGGGGTGCTTTTCATCTTTTGTTTTTGTTCTGTTGTTGTTGGTTTCGGGGTTTCACTAATATCGGGATCGTGAGCTTGATTTTATACTTTTTTTTCTTTTATGGCCTTCGTTGTCTTTTATTCTGTTGCGTTGGTGGTTATGCCATTTCCCACCCTCCATCTCTCAAGGTCCCCATGAACCGGCGTGAGGAACAATGTTGATGTTATTATGAGACATGAATATGATATCACGAGACGTTAATGCAGATATTTTTTTATTCTATTTTATCCTATTGTACGGAGATCCATGATAATAGAACCAAATGTAAATAATAATACTAATACACCCAAAGAATATTACAAATATTATATGCTAACCACCCAGTGATTCAGAAGAGAAAAGAAGATGAAAGGAAGAAAGGAAAATGAAAAAAGATCCAACCAGAATCAACAAGCAATAGAAACAGTACTTCCAGTCAAACTAGACCCACTCTGGAAAAGAAAATGTATATCGAAGGGAAAAATAATGGGAGGGGGGAAAGGGGTAATGGTGACAAAAGGAAACCTATGGACGACGGGGAAGGGGGGTGAACGGTCAATGAGAGTTATGGATAGACGTAGAGGCAGTGATGGGAACGCATGTCATGCTCATGCAGGGCATTGGCAGGTGTATGCAGGCAATGCTGGAGCAGCTGGAGAAGGAGTGGGTGCGATCCTGGGCTCGGATGCAGACTCGTCGTCAGGTTGGGGCTGGGGCTGGGGCTCCGGTTGAGGGCTCGGTGTAGGGTTAGGCTGAGGTACAGGGGTAGGCTCGGGGGCAGGAGATGACTCCGGTTCAGGGGAAGGTCCATGATCAGAAGAAGGCTCAGGAGACTGCTCGGGCTCAGGCTGTGGCTCTGGCTCCGGTGCTGGGCATTCTTGCACGACTGGCTCTTCAGGTTCCTCGGTCTCAGCAGGAGGAGCCGGTTCGGAGGGGGTAGACGGAGCAGGGGGAGCAGGGGGAGCAGTGGTAGGGGGAGCGGTGGTAGGGGGAGCAGCTGGTGGAGTGGTGGTTGGAGGAGCAGGAGGAGGAGTAGTTGTAGGGGGAGCAGGAGGGGGTTGGGTAGAGTCAGTTATAGTTGTAGATGTAGCGGGAGGGGCAGGAGGAGCAGGAACAGAAGTCTCGATCGGAGGGTTGACTGGCGGAGGGTTAACTGGCGGAGGTGGAGGGGTCGTTGTGGACTCTGGGATAGTCGTAGTGGAAGTAGTTGAAGGGTTTGGTCGCGACTCTTCAGTCTCCTCATAGTTGTTACTGAAGTAGTTGCCCATGTTGATGCTGGGACCACCCGGGATGCCGATATTCATCCCATTGCCTGCGTTGGTGTTGCTGGACTCGCTTGAGCCCTCATCATCATCGTCGCCCCCACGGTCTTCACGAAATCTGTTGGAGGCATACTGGCCAGAGTTGAAGGATGGACCATCAGGGATCGAGAAGCCCATGTTAGAGCCGGACTGAGTGTTGGTATTGAGATGGTGGCTCTGTCTTCGCACAATGGCTCCATCCTGCAGCATGTGTCAGCTTCGTTGATGCTTTTATTTGAGATTGAGATTGAATTTTAACATACTCCCGCAGCGACAGGTGCAGACAGAACGGGAGCCACAGCCAGCACGAGGCATAGCAGTGCCGGAAAGCCCACGAGGTTGTACATTGTAGAAGGGAAAGAATGTGATGTAATTATCAAAAGAAGGAAACTATCCGAGTTGAAGGAGCGAATAACCGATTTAGAGATTGGCAGGAGTGGAATGAGCTGGGAAAGAATGAACAGCTGTGATCTGCAGCGAATGAGTGCTCTGATGAAAAGAATGTCGGCACGGAATTGTGGCCTTCTTATACCAGAAGACAGACACTCAAGTCATCGCCGTATACAAGGGCTCTGAGACCCTTTCTAGGACACTATCCCTCAGCATAGGGCCAGCCACAGGGCCATGCAAGGCCCACGAGACAACGACTCCGATAGTCACGGTGACCTCATGGCGAGGAGGACCTAGCCACTCTCCAGGAGACGGCCCTTCCGAAGGGCAACCTCCCTGGAGCAGTTTTTCAAGTAGTAGCCTCAAGGTTGAAAGGAAAATGGGATGATAAGATAGGGAGGGATGAGGGCTCGACCAGGTCGGGGGCGGACGCAAGGAGAGCAGAGCCATTGTTCGGCCAGATGTACCAAATACTGCAAAGAACCAAAATAAAAGAACACCCCTGTTCTCGGAAAGTCTCTCGTAGCTTTAATATTTACACGTAATGGCCGATGCATATGCAAAAAGATAAGTTCCGTCATGTTCGTCAAGTCATGGTTTCCGTCCAAAAAAAGGAATGGGCCCATCCCCGTTGAGATGAGGTCCATAGTAATCATAGTCCAAATATGGCTATGAGGTTAACATCCACAACAAACAATCTGCGATCGCAGGGTAACGCTTCGCCTCAATCCTACACCTTCCCACAGTCCGAATTCCCAAAAGCCGTGCCAAAGTTCGTCGTATTCTTGAACCTTAATTCTGGCTCTTCACCCTGACTCGGGGGCTCGACTTCAGCCTGTTTCTGATCAGTGCTTCGGGGATAGCCAAGGGCCTGCTTGACCTGGTCCAGAAGCTTTTGATCAAGCTCCTTCAGAAACTCACTATCGTGCTCTTCCTCGTTCAGCAAGGTGAGTGGCCCCTTCAGGGCAGGGTCATCCGCCAAATCCCCAAAGTACGAGTCGGAATTTTCTGCAGGTTGCCGAGGCGCTTCCGAAGCGAGGGGCTCCTCCTCGTTTGCGGCCTCCTGGGGTGACGGCTGCTCCGTGTCGATGTCTCGATCGATCCTAGCCATGGGTGTGTGACCGGCGTTCCTGGTCAGGTTGAACTCTGGTGGGCCAAGTTCAGACAGTTTCAATTTGAGGCTGTTGCGGTGCTCAGCAGAGGGTCTGGAGGAAAGTGATGGAGAGCCCTCGAGCGATGGTGGCGACGGCGGTGTGATTACACGAGCGACAATTTCTGGCGGCAATGCTGAGGACTTGAGCGTGATCCCGTCAAGTTTACTATCAAGCCTCTCAATTGGGACAGGAACGCATGCGCTCGAGGTCAAGTCAGTCGCATGTGACTTCGGCGAAAGCGCAGCATCCAAGGATGGCACAGAGACCGAAGGATTGCCTCCTTGCTCCGGGAATAGGAGACCTGAGAGGTCTGTCTTCTCCGCGTTGGGAAATACCCTTGTGGGTTTGCTTCCAGGGCTTGAGCCTTCCCACACTTGGGTACTTGTCGAGTGAGAAGAATCAGTGTGTTCTGCCGAAAATGGGTGGCTGAATTGGTTGCGAAATGCAGATGACGATGCATAAGATTGAAAAGTGCCGGTCGGGAGCGCGGCCGTACTAGTAGCGGCGGTCCCTGTGGATCCCCTACCCTTCAGCAGCGACTCTAGTTCAGAGATCCTCTGGTTCAATAGCGCACGCTCATTCTCCCATAGATGTCGTTCCTCGTTGAATAACTTCCTCTCATGCTCAAAATTTGCACGCTGGCGATCGAGGAGCGACCGTACTTGTCTCAAGTAATCGGCACTTACAACCGAATAACTGGCTGCTTCTATATCTGGGCCGCCAGAATAGTTTGGTCTCGATTCGAGATGGGTGTCTGGTACTGACTGTGTTCGACGGACAGGAGTTGGAGTAGGCGAGAAGCGAACCTCCTTGTAGAGGCTCCCATGGCCATTGGAGGACTTTGTAGCGGTTGCTGGCTTCATTTTGAAACTATTGGAGTTGCTGAGACACTCCCGGGGGCAGTCTGGGTAGGTTCTATCCCCTTCATAAAGGGACGAGAAAACGAGAGAGAGAGAGAGGGAGGGAGGGAGGGAGAGGGGTAAGGGGAAGGCAAATGGAGCGAACAATTGGCGAAATAATCAAAACGTGAATACTTTAGTTCGGTACTAGCTAAAACATCAGCCGAGCTACAGCAGCATCACTGTGATAATCGCGCGTGGAGCGACTGAATCTCTTAACAGCAGTTACTGAAGTAGAGGGACAAATAAGAACCGGGAAACCACACCGACCGGGTAACTTACCAGTGGCAAATGAGATGGGGAACGGTGGGGGAGCGAGCTGTCCGGAGTGGGCAATCGAGCGTTGATAAGCCACCGGTGCCTGAAGCAGAGTTTCAAACCGCAGGGCGAGGAGCTTCGTGCTTCGTGGACCAAAGATGTTGATGCTGGCAGCCAGCGACCACAAAAGGATGGACAAGTGGACGATGTGCTTGACTGCAGACTGCAGCGCGAAGGGCACACAGCATTTATCAGGCGGCGGGAGCCTATGAGTAACAGCCTGCAGGAAGAGATTATTATGCCAATCTTCTCTCAAACGGACTGAGGATGGATGACAGGATAGAGAAAGATCCACCCGAATGCGGGGAGAAATTACTACCAACACTTACTACTCGATAATATACCAGAGAAATCGAAATGCTCAGTGGTTCGATATCAAACGTGGGGGATTTAACGGCAGGCTGATATAGACTAGACAGGGAAGGAAACCAGACTGGGAAAAGAAAATAAAATAAAAAAAGGAACAGGAGGGGATAGAAGAAAGGGGGAAACAAGAGGGAAAACGAGGAAGAAGAACGGCTGTCAAGAAGAAGCGTGGGATTCAAATGTGATTTGGTTGCTTCTTCAACCACCAAAAGGAACTTGAGGCCGACGATCACGAGGCAGACATGACGTTATTGCTTGGATGCTCGCGAAAACGAAAAGGAACAGAACAGTCATTCCGCCTGTTCCTTGGGTTTCACCTCCATATTTGGCTCATTTTGTCTTCTTCTTCTAGATACCAGTTCCTCCAACCTCCACAGGTCTTCCCCTCCTTCTAAGGCTATGATTTCATGGTCCAGGCGGGTCAATGAATCCCCATCATCTGGTACGTCCAGCAGACGGACCGATCTGAAGCTAACCCACTACACTAACCGAGCGGGCGGCAACGGTTGCTGCTGCCCGCTGCAAGTCGCCCATGCATCTACCAACTATGATCATGCTACATTTCTAGCTTGCAGGAAAAGAAAATGACCAGGAATGACGCTGATTCAGATAGCTCTAACCACTGCAGCAACATGACGCTGTAAGAAAGAAAATTAACAGAACGGAAAAAGACCCTTTCCAAGAATGCACCACCTATGACTTCCCGCCCGTTTGCGACCAAACACCATTCTCCGTGCTCATGCCCATCCCCACCCCCCAACCCTCCAATGTGACATTCCGAGATGATTGGCAATCAAAGAGTGGAGTACCTCGAGACTAGCAGAGTCTACTGCGCGGTGTGTGTGCACATATTAGACTCTCTTCGCACCGATCTTCCTAAACGTCATCCTGCAGATATTAGTCCCAGTGGGTATCTGATCGGAAGGAGGAGAAACCCCCCGTCGGAAAAAAGTAAATGGCTGGATAGGTGAGACAATATATTACTAATGTAGACGAATAGAAAGAAGAGGAAATAGTCATGATGAGAAGAAAAACATAACACCCGGTTCCTATGCGATAGCGAGCTTCGTCTGTGACGCCCGCGTCTCAGCCTGAAGCGATTTCTTCGCATCGTCCATAACATGTCGATGCATCGACGGTAGTGGAAAGAAATGGAGATCTTTGTGCAAAGCTCCAAAAATCGTCGCCAGATACCAGATTCCCCGAGCCGACGATTCCAAATTCCCTACCGCAGCAGAAGGGAAGTAGAAGCGAGGATCCAAGTAAAACATGGTACTTGTCCAATTTGGCAGCTTCTCCATCAGCATGCGGGCGGCTGCTTTATACTCCTTCAAGGTCCGCTTCGGCACGCCGGTTTGCGAGTGGACGAAGAAGAAGATCTCGAACCCGACGCTGCGAATGCGCTTGCGCGCCGTGGCACTGATGGTGTCCAAGAAGGTGCCCAGACGGTCAAGATTGAACGAGTTCAGGAAGAAGAGAGTATTCTGCGAATACACGAAGTCCTCAACCTCGTCGTGAATTTGCCGGTTCACGGAGAGTAGGTTGCGAACTCGACCGTTCTCACCCACCCAGCTGGGACACATTGAGAGAGCTCGGTATCGGCCGCGTGCCGTGAAGACGTTCCCGCGGTCGTTAATCACGATCATCGGACGATCCGTGAATTCGTTGGGAACGACCAGCGCATATTCGTAGATCATGAGACGAAGCTCCAAAGGTAATTTGAGGAATGGCGATGGTTTGGTTGTATTCGTCTGGGGAGCATCCCCCCAATGCTCCCGTGGTCGTGGGATTCCCATTGTGAAGAGACAAGAAGTATGTACTAGCTCACGCTAGCTAGTGGGTTCGTTCGGAGTCCGTCGACAAAGCCAAACAGAGATCCACTCAGATCAAATCACTCATAGTACAGTAGTAGCACATATAATAGATCAGATGTGCAAGACTGTGGTTCAATAGCGTGTCTGCCAACGACGCAAGAGGAGTACTATATAAAGCCACTCCACGACGTCAGCTCTGACACCCGAAAGAAAAAGAAAAGAACCACCAGTACGTAGCAGCAGTAGTAATAGACACCAGACAAGATTCTGCGTGTCACCACAGCACCACTAGCCTAGTAGAAGACTACCACCACAGGCTGGCAAGTGACAACAACCGAACAACTGATGATCAGGTTATCTCTGCCAAGGACGGATATGCTATGGATGTCTCACCATACCATGAGGTATGTAGTAAGGTAATAGGTAGTAGTAGTTCGAATTCCGGAATCCTTCGAAGCAAGCCAACAAGCTAGCAGCAAATGCCACTCAGCAAGCAAGCAAGCAAGCACGTAAATAAGTAATAGCTAACCAAGGAGGTATTCCTCCGAGAACCGGTAGAGTCAACGGCTAAACCAGAGGCCACGAGTCTAGTTGGGTTAATGAGCTAGCTCAATAACCTGCAGAATAGATTGACCGGGCTATAGATAACCGAGGGTATATGTGAGTCGAGTGATCTGAACCAGCCAGCGCAGATGGGGGCGTGTGATTGAAGAGGGGGTGTTCAGTCAAGTTTGGGGGTCAGAAAAATATCAGACCACCTCTTCAATGATTGATCCCTTTTTCATCAGCCATCCAGTTCTTTAAATAAATTCAATCGCCTCATTTCGGCATGGACGGTTTACAATGCGGAAGAAAAAAAAAAAAACTTTTTCTTTTTTTCTTTTTTCTTTTTCTTTTTTCCTGAATAATGAAACAAACACGTTACTTCGGACCGAGAGCCAAGCCCGATAGAAATTGACTTTTTCTTTCTTTCTTCGTTCGATTGACAAACTTTATCCTTTCGTTCTTATTTCCCCTTCTATGCTTTCGGGTAGGGCCGTTCGGGGTGGTTCCGTTGCTACTACTAACTACTACTAGTTATGCCGTTGCTCTTACAAACAATGACTATGTGTATGCGAGTTGGATATACTGTTTTTCCTGTCGTGTAGTCGGTGATATCATCAGAGAAATACACAGTAGAAGATTACTCTGAAAGCTTGAGAACAGTAATAAATTCTGGCATGATTCGGGGATCTGTCGCTTGTTCTGCCGCTGATGCAATGACGGGAATGAGGTGGTTTAGGCTTCTTCCGGGCCGGTTTTGGGATTCGCCACCGGGCTGGAATGACATAAAATTCACATACAAATTTCAGGACTGAGGTGAACGCGTGAGAGTCTGGGGTTCTGGGTGCAGGTACTTAGCAAGTATTATTCAGTATGTTTGTGGGTTTCTTGTAGTTATATCTACTAGAGGTAGGACATGCAGTTACGGAGTATTAACCGGTCTGTGATCAGGAATATACTTTTAATTGAAATGTATTACGGATACTACTAGGTCTAGTAGATGCTTTTTCAGCCCGAAATAGATGAATGTATTATGTGATGATGATGACGATGATGCTGTTGTAATAATCTGCTTCACAACTTTATTTTCTCTTCTCTATGGCTTACCCATAAAGAGCAGTATGTATATATCAAGTACGCCGATAAACACCAAGTAACCATGCAGCTCGTAGGACAGCCAGTCCCCAAGCCATGCCGATGCTATCGCGGAGTACATTCAGCTTGCTGCCCTTGACCTCTCTCCATCCAACGGGCACCTCGGCCACGGGGATGTCGGCAAATTCGGCGAGCATAAGCATCTCCACGTCGAAGATCCACCCCTCGGAGTGCATGTACGGTACAATGTATGGCAGCGACGCCCGGGAAAACAGTTTAAATCCACATTGCGTATCCTTGATAGTGGCCGTCTTGGACGGTGTCAACAACCACAGAATCAAATGAAACGAATGCATGAGGAAGTTGCGTAGTTTCGAGCGCTGTATTTCCATGGGGATTATCGGTTAGTAATGCCGGGCAAGGACAAAGTATAGGCCAGCTGGGTAGGAGAGCATACCTTGACTACAGCTTCACTTCCAACCATATGCGCCCGAGATCCAACGGCCACTCCGCGTCCTTTCACGTCTTCGGTCTCCTGGCAGGCCGCGACAAGCTTTCCTAGATCCTCGAATTTGCTGGCCCCGTCGGCATCCGCAAATACAACGTACTGGCCGCGAACATGCCGCATGCCGTGGGTGACGGCTCCACCTTTGCCCCTGTTCTCTGTCAGGCACACCACCCGAATAGTGCCCGGGGGAATGCGGACACCCTCATGCGTCCCCGGAGTCCAAGGGCCGGCGTAGCCCTTGGGGTGCATTGAGAGTTGATGATCTCGGGCGAACGTGAACGCTATTTCTTCTGTTTTATCCTTGGAGCCATCAGAGACAATGATGATTTCCCAGCCCTTGTTGTCATGTACCGGACGATGAGCCGCAGACCCATTTGTGTGTCCATTAGCCTGTTTCCGTTGACGCATTGCTTTTTCCGCCGTAGGGGACTCAGCACCATTGGCCGAGTTGGTTACCGTGCCATAGACCTTTTCCAGGTAATCTACTGCCTCTTCCAGCATGCCTCCCAGGCGATCTTCCTCATTGTATGCGGGTACTACCAACGACATGAACAAGTCGGCTTCCTCCATCGAGGTGTGGTCGAGAACCCGACCGGGGCGTCTCTGAGCATCTAGGGCATCTTGCCAGCAAGGTAACTCGAGCGGCTCCGTGATCGATCCATCCTTCAGGAGCGTACGATATTTCTTCTCTTCAGGGAACGGTTTCCGCGGGACCGGGGCGACGGTGTAGAGAGTGATGTAGAACTATGCAGGAGGAGGATCGCTAGTTAGCGTTGCTGTTCCAATCGCGAGGCCAACTAAGGGCATCCCCCGTCAACGGGGAGCCCGGGGCGCAACGGTAAAGCCGAGGATCAATGGAATCCAAACATACCAGGACAGACAGTCCAGCGAGAGTTGCTACCAGGGTAATGAGGAGGACCGAGAGCGGAACATTCGCCAGGAGCTCGGCGCAATGAACGCAGGTGCCGAGGAAGGCACCTTCAGCCATGATGTTGAAAGACAAAGGGGGGGAGGAGGGGATAGGGACGTCGGGCGAAGGGACAGATGGCCTCGAGCGGATGAAGATAATCGCGGACAGGAAGCGGATGGAGAGGGGGAAGTGAGCTCAAATGCTCAACGGGACAGAGACGATCCGATCTTGGCCAGCCATGCGACACGGAAGCTGTCTTGAAGGATTGATCACCTAACTAACATGGAGAGAGAGAGCAGCGATCCGGAGCAGAAAGACGATGAACAATAATGGCCATCGTCCGGGACCGGGGGGAAAGAGGAACTCAAGGCAATAATAAAGTAGGAGGAGGAGGAGGAGGAGCTCCGAAGGGGAAACGTGGTGAGATAAAGATAGGTTAGTAGAGCGGGCTTTAGCCTTTAGCATCCAGCATGAGACGCGTTGCAGGCGCCAACTTGTCCTTTCAGCGGGTTTCATTCGTTCTGCAGGCTCCGCTCGGCTTCGGCTCCCCCACTCCCTGCTCGGTTCATCGCTCCGCTCTCTACGTATGCTTAGTCTGCTTAGTCTAGTAGTCCACGCATCTATCTATCTGGTATCTACATGGAAGATCTCTCCATCATCTTTTCTCTTGACAGCTTGTTCGTTGAATTACATACCAGTGACTTCGTTTTCTTCTATTTCATGCCCACTCCCCATGATGGGTGTAGTAGTATATCTAAATGCTCATCACACACGTCGGTCTTCCTCTCTCCCTCCCTATACCAGTAGGGATGATCTTACACTATTTAATAATTCCTGTCTGAGGCTCAAGACAGGTTGGAGTGAGTAGCTGCTGGATAATATCTTGATCAGGGTGGAGGGCTTACATTATCCTCCTAGACGGTCTTTCCATGTTGCATGGCAATCTCATCTGTGATCGACCTCAGAGCGGACGCAGACAAAGCTAGCTGCTAGGCTTGTGTCTTAGCGGGACTCGCATCAATATTTATTTCACCACAAGCATATGGCTCTCCTTTTTTCTTTTCTTTTCTTTTTTAGAGCGCCCAGATACCGGGCCTTGATGTTATTGCGACGAGGACCCTTGGTGGTTACACAATCGATCAGGGCCACCCAGATAGCGCGTCTCTCACACTTCTCAATACTTCACAAACGTGCAGATTGCTTGGCTCACAATTGGGCCAGCTAGGTCGTCCCTCATGTTTCACGCGCATCGTTGCCTACACTATTTTGGCTGACCTCACGCGGCTTAGCAAAGGGGTTATGTCTTTCGGCAATTGTCTCAAGCTCCAGGGCGAATGGGGTAGCAGAGAACTTCCGCTCGTTGCAGTCATATGTGATCCAACGTCCAAACTGCTCGCTATTAGCATGACTCATTTTATGCGATCATACTATCCTCCTATTCGTAGGACTCTTACCTTGGCAAGTCTGATTCCCAGCCATATGCACCTGTACATCCTTGTGATGTCCCGAGACGGCGGCTCAATGTTCCTGCCTTCACCGGCAGTAGGTGCGTTGTCGAAGAAAGAAGCAGGATAGAGACGCTGGCTCCAGGTTTGGCCACGGATAAGGAAGTCTTCCGCTACCCAGGTGGTCTCCTCCGAGACGGGAAAGTCTTCCCTTTCGGCGATCTCGGGCCTGATGTAGCTGCGAAACAGCGTATTGAGGAAATACGCAAGTTTCCTCCACGGTACCGCAACTTCCAGGCGGGTCATACCTCGCGGGGTAAGTGACAAGCACCAAAGGAATGCTAGAGAAACATGGCATGCTGCGTATATGTTCCTATCAGGGACCTGATTGACTTGTTCGAGCATCACGGACAAAGTGTGGTAAGCGAGGTAGGATCCGTAAAAGAGCAGAGGCGACGAATTCGGAGAGTCCCGAGATGCTAAGAATTCTGCCTGCACGGCCTCGAGGTCATTGACAGGAACCCAGGCGTTGAGAGCGGAGTCGTAGACCTCGTCTAGTGACTCTACTTGCGACGGGTCCGCCTCCTGGAACTCGAGGCCCAGGTAAGCGTCGGGGCTGCCATATTCTAGCATGGCGGTAATATTACAAGCGCAGATGAAGAACCCTTGTAGCCTGAAGGCAGCACCCAATTGGCTTATTGTCTGGTTCAGAAGCGATGCAAATGTGTCGACCGACTTGATAAAGCGATCTCCGACATCTCTAGTGTACAGGTGGCCATGTGCCGCCACAAAAGCGCTTACTAGTGGCAGGCGATGAAGTGCTCGAGGCCCTCTCAGAAAAGGATTGAATAGGAGGAAGATACTCTCCCGAGTGCCCGCGAACGGCTGAACACTGACCAGAGATCTCGTGTAGTAGAACAGTTGCTGGATGATATCCGGTCGGGCCAAGACCGCCAGATGATGTTGGATCCTGCCCACATTGGAATTCCGGTCTGCAGCCTGGTTGTACCAGTATCGTGCCACGCCCGCCCAGGCTTCACGTTCGCGAAGGTCGGATTCCTCCACGGCCATCCGGTAACGCGAGAGATCTCCCAGACACTCGATCCAGGTATCCTGGAAAGCGGGCACCGATTCGAGCATCAGTGTGATCATGGAATAGGCGTAGTAGATGAAGGCTAGCATGTGCTCCAAGGATTCTGGGAGCCGATGGCGCAGCAATTCCAGCAACGAATGGATTCCGTGGCGCCATAGTCGCGCGGGCATGGCATACTTCTCCGCTAGGCGTTTCAGTGCGGGGCTCGCGACAGGATGTTGGGAGCAGAGGAAGAAATCGTGATACTCTTGCAGCATAGTTCCGTGGATTCCAACCAAGCTTTGATATTGCACCTGCGTCATCGTGGGCCATCCTTGGACCCGCTTGTGCCACACCTCGCATCTATTTTCCGCCATCACCAGCCCGGCATAGATTCCTCGAACATCCTGAATCAGTTTTTCTTCTGTGCAATAATCAGTTTCTACTAGCTGAAGTATAAGCCCATTTGATGCTGATGTACCTCCGGATGTCCCAGTGACCGCGCCGACGGGACTTTGAGCATTGCTCAATTGTCTCGCGGACTCTTGGCCATAGCTCAGACCCTCCGCAGACTCCCGTGACACTTCGGAGAGGGAGGCCATCTCGTCTGGATTGGCGCCTGGGTTCCTTGGCGGACGACCGTCATTCATGACGGGACTGGAGCGAAATGCTTGCGAATGAAGCGGGGACGAGCCACCATTACTTCCGCCTAAGTCGTCCGCCATGGGGGCGGCATTTCTAGGAAGGCGGGCATCGCTGTCAGCCGGGCTAGCCTGCCCCATTCGACTTTCAGCTACTGCGCAGCTCGATGGGCGGACTAACTCGGTGTCAGACCGCTTCCATTGCTCCTGCCATGCTTGGCGACACCCGTTCGGGACGCTGGAGGAAGCAAGGTCGGCCGCTTGCTCACTCACGCCATCTGACGCAAAGTCATCCGGGATGGCGCCCCCTGAGTCGCCTCTCTTATGCGAAAATGAGGCACTGGCAGAGTGAAACGCTCGATTGGTGGTAGAAGATCCGGCAGGGGAGCCAGCATCCGACACCAACGGTGCTAGTGGCTTCCTATGTAGACTGTTAGAAGCATTGCAGATGGTAGTCACTTGGTGATGATGATGATGATGATGATCTGACAGACAAGGAGAAGATACCAAAAAAAAAAAAAAGAGACAAAAAAGAAAAAAAGGTCGAAAATATATATTAACGCGACACATGGACAGTATTCTAAAAGTGATTCAAGGACCAGGTGTGTGGGAGGACACTACTCACTTGGGGTGGGAAGGAGGATTCGGGTGGATTTCCGGGTTGGCGGGTTCTAGTAGGGCTGTTGCAGAAGAAGCTCGATCATGATATGGAACCAGTAGGGAGTCCTGGCCAGCATTTCCGTCACTCATCGTATTGGCTACCGTAGGGTTATGTAACACGTCATCTGATCCGTATCAGCGAGCTGTCCAACACCAGGTATTGATAAGACGATCAATCCAAGGATGGTGGAGCTAATGCGACAGGTGAAGGGTGGTGTGGTGGCGGTGGTAGTGGCGGTGATAATAGAATAGTAGTAGTCCTGGGGAAGAAGGACTGTAGAGAAGAAAGGGGAAGAAGGAAATTGAACAAGAGAGGACCAGGTGAATGTGCGCAAGTAGGGAGGAGACTAATATATAGTAATCGCGGCGCAAGTGAAGTGAAGCTGGCGATGACGGAGGAAGCCGAAAGGAAATCGGAACGAGAGACAGG
>NT_166520.1:962263-1085597 GCF_000002855.4 Aspergillus niger
AATACCCAGCAGCAACCAACGCAGCCAGCCAGTTTCCAGCAGCAGCAGCAGCAGCAGTACATACCGTAGGGGGAAAAGGGAACAGGTAGTAAAGCTGTCTACTACTAGTTAGTAGTAGTCGTCTTCTTCACCTTCTTCTTTCCTTTCTTTTCTTTTCTTTCTACCTTTTTTTGTCTTTTTCAATTTCCCCTCCTTTTCTTTCTTAATTCGATTTCTCAACACATTTAATTTCTCAATTCCTTTTGGTTGTTCTACTAACGAAAACTTAGATTTCACATCCATTACTTACCTACTGATTACTACTGACTTGACTTTTTGACTCTTACCGGTGATACTTGGATGATGGTATCGATACCTGGGAGAGAGGGGCTGGCTGGCTGGAACTGGCTTGACTGGCTTTTAATAATCACCAGAAAACGGTTTCACCGCGGTAATCTTCCGGTATTGGGGTCAAAGGGTTGACTTGGCGGCCACGGCTGCCTGTAATTACCAAAAGACACCAAATCGAAATGACCAGACTCGGGTAAGGATACGTACGGGGCTGGTAAGCCGCAGTTTTCGGTAGCCTGACGATTTGCGGGCAGTTGCCTCGTCGGCTTTGTCCCACTCGCTGTTCTCCTTCGAGTCCCTCTCAAGGGATCAACCTGGTAATGCTCTGGGATGATCACCTGGTGAACCTTGAAGATCGGTCCCGATCAGTCTTTTGCCTATATCACTCTCTGTTCACATTTCTCTCTTCCCTCTCTCTCTTTCCCTCAACTCCGAATAGAACCGCATCGTGGCGAGGTTTCTTTCCTCGCCCCCGGCCTTGTGTGGCGCCGCTTTGCTATCATTATCTACGGCTATACTAAGTACCAGACTACTCCGTACTACTTACTATTGCTGCTGCTTCATATCTATCGGTTTGGAGACACTTCGGCAAGCTTTACTCTGAATGGTTCAAAAGTCAATGGTCACTCGAGGGTTTGCTAGCAATAGCTGATCGACTTCCCCTCCCCTCGAAGCGCCACATCGTCCCGGAAGGGTAACTTGGATATCATAGTAGATACTCTCTTCTTGGTTACCCACCAAAGCTGCCCACGCTTCGGATCTCCCTTCTTATGCCTTCTTTCCTTGTTCCTTCCCACATTCTTCTTTCCCACCCACCCCCTGTGTCCCCTAAACACCCACGAGGGTCGTGGCAAACCTATCTGTCACCCCCTCCCCCCCCTTGTTTCAATAGTCTCTATAATTACTATCTATCTTTGACGGTCTTCCGCAAGAACTGAGAGTCGGCAGACAAACCTACTTTAGCAGCTGAAATTGCCGATGTTGATGCTAGGACCCGACGAATTGGGGAGGACCACATTTACCGGAGCTCCTTGCATGCAGCAGCCTGTGGGCATACTTGACTCGACCCTCATCGCCACTAAAACTAACAAGCTTAATTCCAGGAATGAGGATGCTATTGCCCTTGCTTTATAAGGTGTGTTCCCCTCCCTTGACGAATCCACAGTTTCTCGAATTCGCGCCCACGCGGTGCTACTCGATCTTCACCGAGACAACGGATGCTACTACTGCTGGTCGCCTGAGCGGCGTTAAACCTCCGACCTGTTTGATTTGCCGCACCAAGGCTGCGGTTGACAGCGTCGAACCACAGCCCTGTTGTGGACAGCTCTCAAGAGAGTCAGTCGCTGCCTGATCTGACCATGGGCGAAATTGTCCGTGTTTTGCCATAGCCAGAAACTCTCCCCCCCGCCAACAATGAATTCCACAAGCCTTTGCCCAAGGGGCTAGAGGATGACAAACCGGCAATGGCCGAGTCTCATTTCCGTTTCCCCCTCTTCACCGGGTACGTACTGAGCAGACTAAATAATCGGGATTGCCCTTGCATGGACACCGCTACTCTGGTTCAGCTACAAAACTTACATAAAGTTGGTGACACTTTGCGCAGTACAGCAACGCACTGTTGTTTGCCTCTTGAACAGGAGCGTATCAATGTAGGTCGGTTATTATGAAGTAAGTGCACGAGCACGGTTACCGGCCAACTCCAAGTGCTGCCGAATTGCCTCATACCGACGGTAGCTAGTCAATAGTAGAACATGTCGCATGTGGGGACCAAATCGCGATCAGCGCGCCACGTTCAACGTCGGAAAGGCTTGAGCTTGAGAGATTGCCAGGTGTGGTTCAGGGCTTGATCGACCTGACGCCCCAGTGAGGCTGATAGTCTATCAGCTAGTGGTGTGGATCAGTCGTATAAGAGTGGGACGGTCTGCCTTTAACCTCGAGGTGGTGTTGGTATACATATGGCCTCATATCTGTCAATACCACCAACTCTAACTAGAGCAATTGGCGCGCGATTGAATATCTGTCAGTGCTGTCTCCCTTGGACAAAGCACAAGATTGCATTGATTTTCGCCTCTAGCTTGTCGTGATACATATGTCTGACATAAGACAAGCAGGCAGACAGACAAGACAGACAGACAGACACACTTGCTACTAAAAGAGCCAGGCACTGCAGATGCCAGTGCCTAAAAGTAAGGACATTATGACAGGCCCGTCTCTTGATCGTTTGGGCGCTGTCCGCCTGACCGATATTGGGCCCAAGGGGGCCGTGCAGAGACGGCCAGTTCAGTCTGTACGGAGTTCGCAGCGTTCCCACAAGCCTTCTGAGATCACACGCCTACCCATATCCGACGTTCCAAGGTAGCACCACCCCCCTCTTAACTCGCCACCCAACGTTGGAATGACCTGTCACTGCAAGGCTATCGTTCAAGAGTCGCTGGTAGTACATGCCGACTGGCAGGTACTATTGGGACGGATGCTTTCCTCGGGTTTCACAGCGTGGTGATGCTCCAAGAGTGTGAAACAAACTCCCTGCGCGCTAGAAGGGTGAAAGGGGAGGAATCGAAAAAAGCACCCCCTTTTGCAGATATATACTTGGGTACTACGAGCCTATAGTGGGTTGCAAAATAAGTGACCTACCGTTAACGGATCGATACGAACCTGATTCATACAACATGATGACTACATTCAGTAATAATCGAAGATGGCCTAGGAGAAATCAGCAAAGCAGACTACCAAGGCGAAACTGATGCTAGTGCGACTCAATGCTTACAGATACGGGATCGTCGAGACTGAGTTTGACAAGCCATGGGAGGACTCCGAAGCTAGTTACTGAACTACATAACATACCACTCTCACTGCCAAGCCTTGCCAGGTTAGGCTATGATATATTCCATCGGAGACCGAAATTTAAGTCACCCAAGGCTATCGATTGTGGTACCTAGGTAGACGATAAAGCTATTGGTATCAATCCAGACACGTCTGACACTACCATAGTTTTAGGTAACGGAAAGGATAGCTTATATTGGCAGTGGTATGCTTCTTTCTATGAGCATCAACATCTGAGATAGGTCCACCGGGTAATGGTCTATCTGTTGTGCTGACTTATTGGTTTTCATTACCAAGGAGGAGAAGTGGAATAGGTTTCACGTATCTATAGGACTAGTGGAGAACTACTATTATCGATGCCCCCTTCGTCAAGGACAGTAGTACAAGAGGGAAATCAAATCACAGCCATGATGAATGGCTGGTAAATCATGTTTGAAACATGGCCCTCAGACTTCTGTATTGAAGCACCAGCATGCACTTCTGCATCGGAACAACATTTTATGAAATTTGTTTGCTAATTTCCCACTAGCTACAGATGCATGTCCTTCGACGAGCAATGGCCCCTGCCATAACATGCAGGGTCGTGTTGCAAATAGTTCATAAGACAAGCAGCTGGACGCGAGAGAGAGAGACAGAGGGAGAGACAGAGACAGAGACCGACCAACGGTCAACACGCATGCATACGTAGTATCCACACCGGCACGAGCAGAGAAAGCAAAACCCGGTTGATAGGCAGTGTATGGAGTCTCTTAGTATTAGTAGTAGTGTCTAAGAGGCAATTGCTAGACCCTGGCTGGCCTAAAGATAGTTTGTTCCTTAAAGTGATGGCTAGTTCGCTACCTCACTAGGGCCTCCTTTCTCCTACCGTGGCTTGCAGTCAGGCAAGCTCAATGGCCAGATCCTTTTCCACGATCCAAAATCCATGAAAACAACGCCTCCCTGGTCCTTTGCTAGTGGTTGCCTTTTCCTATGCGGCCCATGCACGTTGCCGGGGAAAGAAAACCCTGGCTTGGCGGTCCCCATCCCATGTCCTTGATCGGGCAATCGGTCCAGGGCTGGATGGAGGCCCTGCGATGCATCTCGCCGTCTTGGATCTCATCCCCCTCTGTCCTTTTGGCCTTGGGAGATTCTTTTCCTTTCACCCTTTCCCTCCAACGTATCCAATGGCTTGCTTGCTATTCTTGTAAACCACATCTACTGAGCCATAGTGAACTCATCATTTTTTTGCTCCAAATTCTCTCCCACCAGGCCTTTTTTTCCCCGCAGTCGCAAGGCCATATCCTCCACTAGATATTCATTTCATATCCCATCATCCAGGAAGCTTTCATTCACTTGTTCATATGATATGCTTACAGTTCTATATCAATATAAGAAAAAAACAATGCCACTCTCCCAGCCCCTCCAGATCATACCGAAAGACCAACCTCGACCCGCCGCTGGATTGAGCTGTGGTAATCCAGCTCATCCACGCAACTGCCAAGTCAACTCCACACAATCTGCCAACTCCCGTCACGCCAAGCGGGTGCCCTCGCAAGCGCAATATCCCTGACGGGTTAGTTAGCCACTAGTCAGTACCACTGCAACTGATAGGGCCCCCCAAACAATCTTCGTCCGAATTGAGAGGGTCGCGTTCCTCGCTAGTGTTCCGAGGGTTCCAGCGCATCAAGCAGAGCCAGCTCATGCACGAAGGTTTAAATACCCGTGCAGCACACGGAGTGGAAGGTTCTGCAGAGAAGCTGCCAGTCTCTGACATGGCCCCATAAGACCACTCGCATTCCCAGATTAAACCTTCAGGTAATACATCTGAGCCCGTTGTTCCGCGATGTTGATAAGCGTGATTCTGGGTTCCGGAACAGTAGGGTTGGTGGGGGGAGACAATGTCGGCCTCTGCGCCATCGTTGGTGATGGGCCAGATTGCATCGAAATCTAATGTGGGATCTGTTTAGTTGAATAATGCGATTGATTGATAGAGAGAGAGAGTGTGTGTGTGTGATGGTGAGTGGTGTGTCCTACCTTGCCCACCATTGGTCTTGTCATTACTTAATCCCAGAAGTTCAATGCGACCAAGAAAACTCGGATATTTTCCTCTGCATCAGACTGCTCATGTCCTCCTAAACAGCCTTCTGCATTGGTATACCCGCCAATCGAACATCATGAAAGCCCAATAGGAACGAGATGTTTGGAGTAAAGTAGTGCCTATTCATGCAAAATCCAAACTACTCTACTAGCTGACCTGTGTGACATAATGCAAAGAATGCAAAGACAATCTTAGTTACAAATAGTAAATAACCAATGAATAAACAACACTCGACTTCAGACTACGAAGACATTGCCTCTCCCCGTTCTTCGACCCAGCGATTCTCTTCCAATACTTAGTAAGAAAACAGGCCCCCCCAAAACGAAGAATGCCCACACTCTCTTATTTGTGTCTATCTATAGCATCTCTTTTTCATACAAGCCAATACCACCGAACAAGGAAAAGGGCCAATGAAATGAAATACTAATACTAAACTCCCAAAACGGAAGGAAACATACACTTTCCCGTCCTTCCAACCACGGTAACAGCCGAGAGCCGGAATACCAACGCCTTTTCGATCTATCCGACTTGTTAGTAAGTACTTTTGAAGTAATACAAAGTACTATACCCTCGAAGAGATAGGCTATTATTCTCCCGATCTCGATCGCCGGCCACCATGATTGGTCGATCTCTACAACCACAATACAACTACAACCATAGCCACCACCGGCGTCCTCCCACGCGTCGAGTCAATAATCCGGTTTCGTGGAGGAAAGATGTTCTACTCTTCAAGCTTCTTCCCGGTTTTGCTGCAGATTCGCCTGGTCGAGGCGTGGGATACAAGGTCCTGTGCGGTCGTGCATATAGATACTTGGTGATGTAGGGATGAGAGCTAGACTGTGGCGCATCACTACACTATTTAGTTAGTAACCAGGTAGTTGTACTGTCGTGAAACAGCATGAATGATGCATACCGACTTACTAAACCCATTTTCATTCGGGGATTTGGACATGAGCTGTAATTCTAATGTACTGGAAACATTCCGATTTACTCCCACCTTGAAACTCCGGAAACATGCTAAGCCGCCACATACTCTCCCTCTCCCTCTCTCCCATTCAGGCCAAGATGGTAAGTAGCAGCTATCCAGTGATGTGTATCGATACATGGAGGGTGTCCATAGCACTGCATCTGTCAAGAAAGAAAAATCCGCACCTGTGTCCCCAAGTCAGTGTGAGCGATGGTCAATGATCCAGGGAAGTCTTCAACATCGGCCTTTACCTTTTGCTTCACAGGCGCTCGGCATATCACACACGGGGGCTGACCTCCAAGCAAGCCTCGTTCCAGAATGCTGTTGGGGATCTGAATCTCGGCGCACCACCGACAGAGGACAGCATGGCCGCAAGGAAGCAGTACCGTATCAACGAGTTGGGTGAAGCAAACCTTGCATTCGAGCGACACTCGCATTTCATGCGCCTCCTTTGGTTCGGGGCGGCCGTCTTTCGCATTATCAAGACTTGCGGATGGCTTCGTGGGGTGGGTACCGAGCCCCTGGCGCTGACGCTGGCGTTGGCGCTGCAGCTGCATATGAGCCTCCACAATGGCCTGCGCAGCCTGCGGGTTGTAATGATGGCCAAGTAAATGTGCTCGCCGAGCAAGTTCTAGCCGTTGCGGAAGGGGGCGCCCATATCTGGAGTTTCCCGCATTCATCGAGCGTGAAGGCGGCGTGCCAGTTGTCACAAAGTTGGCCGACGATGACTGGGCGGGCGACGTAACTAGCGGAGCAATATAGGCGCCATCGTCGAATTCTTCAGGATGTGGTGGCAGATGAGAGAATGGGCCAGCCGTATGCGAATGTTGTTGAGCTTGCGACTGCTGATAATAACTTGACGACGTTGGCACTGGAGAAGCAGTAGTAGAGGCCGGGTGCTGTGTTCCTTGCTGTGTCCTCGCTGATGGGGGCACGTAACCTCGAGGTCGAAGTGCTGGCGGAACCACTGCAGTGGATGAGGTCAAATCGGGGGTATTCGGTGAACCGTCGCCCGGTGAAACGCCAGACACTGATCCCGGCGTCGTCCTGGACATTGTCGGCTGGGTATTGCTTGAGCGCGGGTCCCGCTGGGGGTAGGCAGGAAGGCCGCTGTGTTGGTTCTGTGAAAGTGAGAGTGTTCGTGCATGAGGGTACACGAATGAGCGACCTCGACCTCCACCAGGAATGTAATCCAGTTGATGACCGATATTGCTCGGTTCCCCATAGTACTGGTTCGGTGTGTAGCGGGGCATGGTGATGATGCCATTGCTCAAGTATGAAAAATTGGACCTCGGTGGTGGTTGCTGTGAAGGGAAAGAATCTGTCTGGCTCGATATAGCATTGGATGAGAAGGCGTTTGGAGCCCCAGACAGACTCGCGACTGTAGGGACTGGGAAGCATTCCGTTATTTCACTAGCAGACATCACCGGCATCGTTGCACTGACCTTCTTGTTGGTATGTCGGACGCGGCACGTCAGAAATCGTGGTGTCCATTACGTCTTGGGTGTTAGACTGGGCCAACGTAGCGGAAGTTGGGGTGATTTGATAGTTGTTATTGTTGGGAATCGCCGCGGGAAGCCCTTCAAAAGCAGGGCGACTCGCAGAGTCCATGAGTGGTGGCAACCCTGCCGCAGGCGTAGTGGTAGAGCTCCCTGGACGTGGTACGCTAATGGCGCATCAGCTAGTAGCTACACGCTTCTAGCTTCTATTAAGCGAGAGTCGAATTCTCACAAATAAGAGGCTATCAACATGTACCGATGAAGTCGCAATCGACAGCATACAGGGAGGTTTAAGAGCTGTGACAAACAGATGGAGCGTAAATGGAGATAGTATACTAAGGTGGTGATGTGTAGAAGCGGTTCGCTTCACTAGAGCAGAGTAACTAGGAATAGTGAGTGGTCATTCCAGTGGAATTTCTGGCAGTGGACCACAATTCAGCAGTGAAGACAGGCAATCGGATTATGCCTCCTTCCGCTGCACCAGACGATGTATCCAAAGCTCTATCACGTTCACGGTGACTGGGAGATTCTTGCCACTTCCTGGAATAAGTATCGGTAACACTCCACACATATAGACAATCGATAGGACATGCAGGCTTAAGATGTCGAGTGGGATAGCATGCTTGTCAATGCAGACTGAGAAGTGATAGCCGCATAAACATAAACTCGCAGCTAAGAGCTTAATTCAGGCAGGGATAGAGAGTGAATGCATACATGCTATTTTCAGTTTTGCCTTCCTGTTGTCCTACTGTCATCGGTCTTCGGTCGGGTTGCTTGGCTGGCTATCGCGAGTATATTATATTCTGGGGGAGAAACATAGAAAACGGTACTTTCCGATGTCGATAGAAGCGCCAGCGTCTCGGCAACAATCTTGCCAACAAGAGGCTGACCCTGGGCCGTTCAATGTTTCGTACAGGCAACCAAAGTCAGATTGTCTTCGAGATCATGATCTGAGCGAGCCAACGATGTAATAGAGACACCGAGCAGGCGTGAGACGGTTATAGGGTGAAATAGAATTCCAAAACAGGAAAACCAAATGGCAGCTGAAGCTTATCGCCGATGGTTTCCCGGTCTCTCCTAGTTAGACCAACTCGCAGCAGAGCCTGAATTCTGGGTACTTGGTTTCCCAGTGGAATTGGGGCCAAAACCTCATCGAAACGCAAAAGGTTTGAAGGAAGTAAAAACCAAATCTCGAACCACTGGAAGGCGAAGCGCACAGGCAATATGGAAGCTTTCTGGAACGACTACAACAATGGACACGAAGGGGTAGAATGAATCAGGGAGAGGTCGCAAACAGGCTGACGACGAGCAGTGGCACCTCGGGGACCAAATCAGATCACTGATCCAATCGGGCTGGAAGGCTAGCTGCAGGGTAGATGGGAGGAAGGGAGGGGTCAGGGTAGTAAAAGGAGAAGTGTGAGATAGATGCGGAGGGATGAGGCTGCTGCAAGATGGAGGACAAGCTTCCGAGAGTCTCACAGACCATAATAGAGGGACAGCTAGAGAGAAAGAGAGTAGAGGAGAGGGAAAGAGGGAAAGAGAGAGAGAAAAAGAAAGGGAAGAAGAAGAGAGGGAAAGAGAGAGAGAGAGAGAGAGAGAGAGAGAGGGTTTGGATTGGAGGGTGTCAGTGAGTGGTGAAGACAGTGTCACCGTCGGACCCCGCAAGACACGGCGATCCGCTGGATCCATTCCTGGAAGCAATCAGAAACATGAGGTCAAGTGATGGATATTGGGGGGGAAAAGAAAGCTAGTTGGTTGGTTGGTTGGCTGATTGATTGATCGGTATGTCGTAAGAGATGATTTGTATTAAAGAAAGATACTATGTCTTGGGTTGTTGATCTATCAGCCAGTCAAAGAAGATATTCGGACTTGACTTCGACGAAACAAGAGGCTGCTCCGGCGTTCAGTCCCCGGCTCTTCCTTTGTTTGACCATCCATCGTCGGAGGTATTATCCCTTCAGAGTTGGTTGAATCGATCAATCCATCAATCGATCCATCCATCCACTCATCCTTGTCTTGGGAGGATCGGAGGAGCCACCGCGTCTAGACTCTGACCCGAAACGAGCAGATCTTCCTCCAGTTCTTGTGTCGGACGGTGCGGAAAACAGCTGCGAACCGACGACGTCATGCTCTCCGTCTCTCCCCTGAACACTTAAAACACTTTCCACCCCTTCATGTTCCCTTCAATCCATCCCGATAACCTCAATAGCTCTTCCGACCACGGTACTACCTCTGGAAGGCCCTGAATATCAGGCTCACGTGTACATCGCCGGTCCTTACCTGACTTTCAACGCTCTCTGCTTAACGTTAAGCGCCGTCCCTCTTCCTCCGCCCGTTCCACACCTCGGCTCGGTTCATGACGCCCGCCCGGTGGCTACTATCGGCGTCTGTGCGACATACGCGACCAGCTCTCTCCTCCGCTCTGCCTTCGATCGTCACAATGACCTTCTCCACCTTTACTATCCCTCGCCATCTGGACCACAATGGCTCGGTCACGCTACCTGTCTCCTGTCCAGCAGAGCTGTCTCGTGAAGATCTGCTGCGGTTCCCAGCTTTCCGCATCTGGCTCACCACTCTGCAACACTCCTTGAGTCGCCAGCAACATCCCTCCCACGAGTTCTCCAAAGACCCCTACATCCTGCGGAAAATAGATATTCAGAGTGTGGATCGCTTCGGTGGTGGTCGTCTAGGCTTCTTGAAGTTCAAAGCGGAGGTGTCCAATGAGAATGGAGAGACGCTCCCGGGAAGCGTGTTCTTGCGTGGTGGCAGCGTAGGCATGCTGGTAAGCGAGCTACCTCTATGTATCGCCTACTGATAACGTCGAGATATGGTGCTGACACTACTTCTCTCTCTCCCCCCTCAGCTCATACTTCAGCCAGACGATGTGCCTCCATCGGCGGAAGACGAGAAGCGTGCCATTTTAACCATCCAACCTCGTGTCCCTGCGGGTTCTCTTGCGTTTTCCGAAATTCCAGCCGGCATGCTTGATGACAGTGGATCGTTCGCTGGTGGTGCAGCAAAGGAGATCCAAGAGGAGACAGGCTTGACAATACCACAGGAGGAGCTAATTGACATGACATCGCTGGCTCTGTCGTCGGTGCCAGAAGAGGGAGAGACGTTGCAAAAGGCAGTGTACCCTTCGGCCGGTGGGAGCGACGAGTTTATTCCCTTGTTCTTGTGTCAGAAACGGATGCCGCGCAAGGAAATCGACAGCCTGCAGGGACGATTGACTGGGTTACGACAGCATGGTGAGAAGATCACGCTGAAGGTAGTACCGTTGCGCGATCTATGGAAAGAGGGTCTGCGGGATGGCAAGACCCTTGCCGCGTGGGCGCTATATAGAGGCCTCAAGGAAGAGGGGCTGCTGTAGGCAGAATTCCACACTCCACAGCAGTCTGTGGGATCTAATACTGGAAGCACGCAGTGACACTCACACCAATGTGAATATATCGCATTCGACAGTGTATCGACTCTAACGGCAATGTCGTCAGAATACCACAAATGTGCAAATCCATGGTACAGGACGAAGACGGAGCCAAGGCTGAAACATCTACATACAGCTTAAAGCTTGAATCTCTTCGCAAGTTCGATTCCCTCAGCTATTGTACCCACCCGAGCATCAATAGCGTATCCCTCCCGCTCGAGCTTCTTCATTTCCTCGAATAACGAAGACAGAGGCACAGTGAAGCACTCGATGAACTCATTGTCTTCAAGCTGGGCCTTCGGGTTCTGGTTCTCTGGCAACGACATATCCACCCGGACATGCACCATATTGAGGTTGGTATTGCAGAACCCAGGGTCTGTAGACACCCGTCAGCCTAGTCAATCGATACCCCAAACCACCCGAGTCGAAGCCATGCTCGACGAGTACTGTAGTCTCGTCTGGTCTAGAAGAGAAAAGAAAAGAAAGTAGAACTCACCATTATACATAACACTACTAGTCTGCTCCGCCACGCCAACGTAACCCGTCTCCTCCTTGAGCTCACGCACAGCGCACTCCTCCACCGTCTCGTTGGGATCAATCAGCCCAGCAGGCACCTCAATGACTACCTTATCGATAGGCGGGCGGTACTGCTTCTGCAGGAGAAGCTCTGGCCCGGTTTCTTTGTTGAGGATTGTCACGATTCCAACGCCGTCAATCTCGCAGTTTGCGGGGCGTGTCTTGGAGGCAATTAGCATGCAAGCAAGTAGATATATTGCTTCTCAATGCGGAACTATCACCTCACACCCGCAACACCCCCAAAAAGAAGAAGAAACTCAGTTGAATAACACCAGTAAAAATGCCAACGAAAAGAACCAAGGAAGAAAGTGGGAGGGGGAAAGAGTCGCACCTGACGCTCCGCAGACTCCCACGTCCTCTCAACACCATTGGGGTCCGTATACGATGACATGACCAATCGAGTCCATTTGGCTTCCTTGGGGTCCTAGTAGGGAGTATTGTATATCAGTGATGATTCGTTCAGCGTGTAGCAGTTATCCAGATTATAACACCATATATACATACCAGAGGACCCCTCGAAAGCAACTTCGACCCGGCGTATTTAGGATCGGACATTGTTCCGTGTTTTTGCACCTGAGAAGGGAAAGGAAATAATCTTTGATATAACGATATTAGATGGAACAGTCTATGTCTAATTAGTTAATTGAAGAGGGTTAGTCAAAAGATCAACTCTAGAGGGAGGTAGAGAGTAAACAACTCGACTCGGGCGTCTGACGTAGCAGGAGGGGAAAGCTGGAGTGGGGGTCACCAACCGTATCGGGTTAGAGGGCTAGCCCTTATCTTATCGTGTTGGGGTCTTGAACTGAGAGGTTAGTTTGTGTAGATTAACTATGCTGAAGACAGGTGGGATGGGTCAGGAGGTCATTTACTAATATGGGCAAGTAGATGGTGTAAAGGTGTGACTGTAGTGTCAGGTCTGTTGTGGTGGTGGTGGTGGTGGTTGATGTTGTATGAGGATCATCGACGCTGAACATAACCTCTGGTTGCTACATTAAATTTTAGTATTGTAGCAGGGTTGGACCACCATATAAGCACTAATACACGAAAACGTACTACATATTACGGAAGGCAAAACATATTTGGTCCAAAAATTCTGCATTGGAAAAGCTTGCCATCAGAGATAAACTAACCTCTAGTTCTATATTGGACCATCCGTCACGCACCCATGGCTCGCATCGCTCACCAGCTTCGCATACTTGCTTAATGTCCCCTTCTTCGCCCGAGGTGCCGGTGCTGTCCAAGACACTCTTCTCTTTGCCATTTCTTCTGGGGTGATCAGCAGGTCAACCACTCTTTGCTCCGCATCAATTACGATCCGATCGCCATCCTTCACCAGGGCAATGGGCCCACCCTCCATAGCCTCAGGCACAACATGCCCAATTAAAAAGCCATGACTACCTCCAGAGAATCTTCCATCAGTGAGTAGCGCAACATCCTGACCCAATCCCGCGCCCATGATAGCTGAGCTGGGCTTGAGCATCTCAGGCATCCCGGGGCCGCCTTTGGGCCCTTCATATCGAATAATAACGACCGTTTTCTCGCCCTTCTTGATCTCGCCTCGTTCGAGAGCCTCAATGAAAGCGTCCTCAAAGTCGTAACATTTAGCAAGACCTTCGAACCGTAGACCTTCTTTGCCGGTGATTTTTCCAACCGAGCCGCCGGGGGCCAATGACCCACGAAGGATCTGCAAGTGGCCGGTTGGCTTGATGGGATTGCTTAGAGGGCGGATGATGGGCTGCTCAGGTGAAAATTCGGGCCATGAGGCTACATTCTCTTTCATGGTTTTGCCAGTAACAGTGACGCCGGAGCCGTCAATAAGGCCTTCCCTGAGCAGGAACTTCAGCAGTGCAGGCGTGCCCCCGACTTTGTACAGGTCATGCATGACATACTTGCCGGAAGGCTTTAGATCAGCTAAGAAAGGTGTCTTGTCTGACACAGCCTGGAAGTCATCGATAGTCAATTTGATCCCAACGGAATTAGCGATAGCAATCAAGTGCAGCACTGCATTGGTGCTGCCTCCAAGAATATTCACAACAATCATAGCATTTTCAAATGCCTGCCGTGTCATGATATCCTTGGGACGGATGTCCTCCTTCAGCAGATTCTTCACCGTCTGACCGATGTCCTCACACTCTGCCAGCTTCCTCGGATCCTCTGCCGGTGTACTGCTGCTTCCAGGGACCGTCATTCCGAGGGTCTCGATGGCCGTTGCCAGTGTATTAGCCGTATACATACCCCCACAGGCACCAGCACCTGGGCAAGCGTGTCGGATAATATCAAATCGTTCCTTCTCGTCGATCTCACCAGTGAGATATTGGCCATACGATTGAAAGGCGCTGACCAAGTCAAGTGGCTTACCCCCCGCACTGCAGCCGGGCTTGATACTACCACCATACACCATGATACTCGGACGGTTGACCCGACCCATAGCCATCAGCACACCTGGCATGTTCTTATCACAGCCAGGCAACGAGATATTAGCATCATACCACTGGGCATTCATGACCGTTTCAATTCCATCAGCAATGATCTCTCGGCTCTGTAAACTGAATCGCATGCCAGATGTGCCCATACTAATGCCATCAGAGGCGCCGATGGAGTTGAAACGCATGGGAACCAGGCCAGCTTTGGCTACCGACTCGCGAACCAGCGACGACAAATCCATCAAGTGCATGTTACAAGGATTCCCTTCGAACCACACTGATGAAATTCCAACCTGTGCCTTGGACATGTCTTTCTCCGTCAAGCCGGTCGCGTAAAGCATCGCTTGAGATGCACCCTGGGACTTGGGTTGTGTGATCTTAGAGGAGACTTTGTTCAGTGTTTCGTCGGCATAACTATGTGCAGTTGAGGAGAGAAGACGACTATATTGACACGTTTAGATTTACCATTAGCATCATGGGAGTTTGTATCAACTGTAGGGTATACGAACGAGGATGACTTTTTGGGCGATAGTATCCGTCCACCGAATGCCAGAGTTCTGGCAGCTCGGAAAGGAGTGGTAGGTGTGATCATGATTTTCTGGCCTGGAGGCCACCGCAGAAAAGGCATTGTACTTGCTCTTTAGGAAGTAAGAGTGAGTCAAACGAGACTGCAGGCCAGGTTATATAGGCTCAAGGGCCTTCTAAATACCTGGCCGAGAGTGGCCACAGTCCATGTGGGTCATTATACCCCTACAGTGTCTGGGATACTGACCATTACTTGCCCAACCCCTGTCAGCAGGTAGCACTGGGCTATTAGGAACAGCAGGTATTCGAGAAAACCATAATTATTGGATGAAGAAGGACAGGGATTAATCTTGCTCTACTCCGCAACGGTCGAGGGATCGAATGGTTGCATGGACGCATATCCAACCAGGACGCAGATAATACAGCCGATTATCCGAGTTAGAGGCATCCACTTATGTATAGCAAGAAAGAAGCTGGATATGAGTTCGGGGAGAAGCAATGAAACTGATGGTCGAGGTCAATCTATAGATCCTTTGAAGACGATCCAGGCCCCACCCGGCCGGAGTCGCACCGCAGCTCCCCGGGTAGCTGTTTGCTTGCAATCTTGTCTAGCTGTGTTGCGGAGGTGCTAATAAGCACCAAATCTACACCGAGGATGCTTGAAATAGTGGAAATACACTTTAGTTGAAATAGAGTTACTACTACTGTCCATCTAGCTGAAAACGGCAGAGATGATAGATAAGTTCTATTTTGTTTGTGCAGGCAGCAGTCGCCCGAAGAAGGTACCTAAATCCATGATTACCTCTCTATAAGAGAATTGTGTAATAATGCAAATATCCCGGTCATGAAGAATTATGCAGATGAGACAATAAGTCGCACGGTTGTCAAGACGACGGTCCCAGGTGATTGTTTTCTGCACAATGGACTAAGGGAACTACTCTGACCGAGGAAAGGACCAGAGGATCAGACTAAACAGCGTCTGAGATGTCACCACGTAAAATGAAGAAAGTGACCTTAACCCCAGAACGGCCCGCGCGCTTGCTATCGTGACTTCGTGTTCATAATCGTAACTGGCGTACAGAATGGCCCCACCTGCCATAGGTTCAGGCCGCCTCGATTTCAGAGAGACATTTCTGGAATTCACTCCAATCCTTCATGATAACCTTGGCACCGAGCTCTTGCAGAAGTTGTGACATTTCCAACTGCTTAGCGTCACCGTGATAGCTTCCGACATAACCAATGACTGGGATTCCAGCACGGATGGCACTGAGCGCACCAGACTTGCTGTCCTCGACAGCGACCACTTCTTCGGGCTTCTTCGTGCGCACTTCGAGGGCATGAATGTAGATAGCCGGATCCGGCTTCGAAGTTGGCTTGGGAAGAGAAGTGGCTGCGCTGAAAATGGCATCTTTGTCAAAATACTTGTCTTGTCCGACCTTTGTAATTGAAGCACGGACACGGCGCAAAGCAGACGAAGAGACCACCGCTAGGCCATACTTCTTGGATTCGAGAAGCTTGTCGAGCTCAGCGTTAACACCAACGCATGGCTGAGCTTTGTCAGTCAGCTTGGCAATGACTTTGTCCTCCTCCTTCTTCACGTATTCCTCGAGTTCCTCTTGTGACATCTCGAAGTTGTACTTGGCCTGGAGGGAGACCATCATTCCCCGAAAGTTCTGACCAACGAAATCTTGGATAAGCTGCTCTCCCGTGTAACGGTCCGAGATATTCTTCTTCTCCAATATCTCATTGGCAAGATCCGCACACGCCTCGAAGGCCAGCTCCTCCGAGAGGACGAGGGTGTTGTCGCAGTCGAAGAAGATCTCGGTAATCTGCGATTAAGGTTCGTAAGTATATTTGAATCCATACCAACGTTGCATGAAGGATGGATAGCTTACCTGCGGCATGATGGATGTATGTCTAGTAGATCTTTTCTTAATCGAGATCAAGAATGTAGCACAGCAATGACAGTAGAGAAACGTCTATGGAACGTAGTGAAATAGAGAGTTGGGGGTGGGGAACGATGTAAGGAGGAAGAGGATGACAGGAAAGGAAGACTGTTTGTCTTTCTATTTCGTGGAGGGATGACGGAAGGAGATGAATGGTTTGTGGGTTATCTGTGAAAAGTCACAGAAGAAGAGGGGCAAACACGAGGGCATTCACTTTGTTTAAGTAGTACCGGAAGGGACCAATACAAAGGAAGCCAGCGGGTGAAAGGGGGGCCCCTAAAGAGTAGTATCTAATTGAAGGGGACCCAGCCACGGAATGAGTACGCTTGAACCCACTGCCCGTGATAGAGATCCAGAAATCCCCGAGGGGAATTCCCAATTCCTGTTGTACACAGTTACCGGTATCCAAGGTAGGAGCGGGGTGTCGGCCCTGGACTTCCCTGAGATCATACATTTGAAAAACACCCATGACGTTATCAACAGGCCAAATTCCAGTGCTAGTGAAAGATGCTAAACCGATTCAGGCAAGCACCCGCTGCCATGCGCTGTTCCAATCGCGCTCGGATGCCCCTCTTCCTTTCCCCTTGAGGCATAGCGGTATCACCTGATGGAAAGGCACCGAATCCTCGCTGCCCATTCTTCCAGTCGCCTTCAATTTCCGGTTCCTTTCCTTTCCTTTCGTCGACGCCTCAAAAGCCCAATGATGAAGCGCATAGCCAATCGATAGGATTCCATGGCATGTTTATCGATATCCCCTGTGCTGGGGCGCCATAGTGCAGATGTGGAACCGTTTGTTCCTCTACTTTCTTTGCTATTCACAATGATTCTATTCCCTGTCATGTAAGGCAAGATGTATCGACAAGAGTGAGAGAATCCTGTACTCCATACTGTTTGTTACCAAGCTCATGTATCCTGCTAGGTAACCTTCAGTCAGTCACCAGGTGTGCTCATGCGAGGGGGGTATAATCGGTCAAAGCCACCATTGAAATAATGCCTGGAAATTCTTGTCCGTCTACTTTGTACATCCCCCGGAGCACAGTATTCCATTTAGCTGCCGCTAGGTCAATCCGTTTACTGCCTGAATTGAGCAATAGTACGTCGCCAAGGATCGGACCATAGTTCACCAAATCAGCGCTGAATACTCTCTGTACGCCAGAGCATTACCCGGATACCCTCGATAATACTAAGCTGTAGTATAGTAGAGACGCCATGCGATCGGATGAAACCGTGCCATTAGGGATTTTCGTATACTGAATGCAACTCCTTAAGCCAGTTGTTGCGAAAACGGGACAGGAGTACAATACTCGAGGGGTGCTCAGGCTTCATCCGTCATGAGTAAGAATATGACTGCAACAGGTATTAGTTACAAAGCGTCCGAGATTATAGCCGACAGACCGACTACCTACTTCCCTACTACCACAGGTTCCTGGATACATCCTTCTAAGCATGTCAGTAAGTAGTCCCCCTGTAGGTACCATCGATGGCTGTGCTCCACCCCGCGTGAGGATGGCGTTCGACTTGTCGGCGCCGGCCTTAATTGTGGGCCGATCGTTGGCCGGCGAGGAAATTCTAATGGCGCTTGCATTAGAGCCCCTCATTATCATTATTATTATCGATCGCATTTGATCCCAGTATTCTCATTACTACTAGGGACGTTAAAGCCTAGTGTGATATTGTTTCCTGCTCCCCGAAGCATACTGTAACCTGTTTTTGAGTCTCTGATCCCACTGCGAATACCACCCGACCGCTGGCCCTCAAGCCAATACGAAGCACTCCGGGCAACATGGGATCTGCTTCTGCTTCCGATCCCTACCCCGTGTCTGTTTCGTCCCTTCACTTCCCCTCAGCAGAGCAGCAATCGATTTCCCAAACGCTATCTGCATTGCGACGATCAGCGCTCTCCGTCACCAACCGACTGCGTTCCATCGAGGCCGACGCGGCCTTTGTCCGTGAGGTTGCAGCCCATTACGACCTTCCTCTCATCGCCAACGAAAGATGCGGGAGCTGGTATATCCCGCCTGAAGTCAAGTCGGGCAGTGCGTACTTCAAGAGTACAGATGGTCACACGGGCCAGTGGGATTTCAGCTTTCGCAGACTAAATTTGCAGCTTCTACCAATTGCCAGAGAACATGGGGGGTCAGTGAGCCTGTCATCCGTCTTTTTTGTTTTTTTTTTTTTTTTTTCTCTTCTCTCTCTTTTGTCATCCCTGCTGATCGTTCTGTTTCGGGCTAACTGAATGACTGACCTTATTCGTTGAATACAGTTGCATTATCGTGGATTCCACGCGCCGGGGTAAATGTAAGTAATCAGCTAACCCCTCAAAGCATGCCATTCGTGCACTGTTTAACGAGGTATGCGCCAGTGATGCCTGATGCCCTGTCTAAAACCGTTCCAATCTGGTGTGCCGTCATCAACCGGGCGCTGTTTCCGTCTGACACTGCATATCACGCGGTGAATTTTCCGCCAAATTATCTGGGCGCTTCTGAAGAGTCCCAGATTGAGCGGAGGATTGACGGCTTCGTCAAATCCCTCGAGGTAACTCTCGCTCTGCTCTGAATGTGTCCTATAACTTCCATGTAGGCTGATAGGCTTCTAGAATCTGAAACTCGATCTGGATGAACTCAAGCAGCAGCTTGGAAAGCCTATTCGGGTGGCATGGGCCAATCGCGCCTACTTCCATCCGACAGATCTGCATAAAGGGAATGACTATCGCCTGTTTGTCCTCTGTTCCGCATCTAAAAGAGTCCATGGCGCAGAAATGTCCGAAGGCGGCTATATCCAAGGAGCAGGAGATGACAGCGAGAGTTGGGCCTATGGGTTAACTCCTCCTGTCTTTTGGGCTACTAAAGCGACCCTGTTCCAGTACTCAGAAGAAGATCTCCCAACCGTAATCGAGCAGCTGGTTGAAGACCACAGCAAAAAGAACGTTGATCAAAGAGCGATACGTGTTGCGCCAACACGAAACTTATATATCAGCCAAACACACCCACAACTAAACAATGGCAGCATGTTCAATCTGGTTATAGATTGTAATGCGAGCCCAGAAGGGGCGGAAGATAACGCAAATCGCCTGAATCTCGGTTGCGGGTCTTCTAAGCTTGGAAGCCGTGACCTGCGCAAACACCTGGACAAGGTCCAAGACTTTGTCAAGTCCCGTCTGAGCTCAGACCCATCACAATCATTGCTGGTGACATGTGAGACTGGCAAGGATCTTTCGGTCGGTGCTCTACTTGCGATATTGTGTCTGTTCTATAATGAGGAAGGCAAGTCTCTCATCGATCTGTCAACCCATCGTGTGTCTCTTGTTGGGCGTCTTTTTAATACTAATAATACTTCAGGCGAATTCAATGCTATTCCCACCAACCAACTGATCGGCAAGCAATTCATTCGTCAGCGGCTTGCCTGGATCACATCCTCCAAACATGATGTGAATCCCTCGCGGTCTACGCTTCAATCGGTCAATGCCTTCCTCATGCAACGCCCAGATTACTAATACCTAGAAGATATAAACCTGAAAATCACAATTAATTATGTTTATAAATGGACGAATTACTCGTTCTCGACAGCCTCGACAATGGCGCCACTGCTTCCCTGGTCAAGAGCATTAAGCACCGCCATGTCCTCCTCGCTGATGTCGAAATCAAATACATCAGCGTTAGCCGCAATCCGGTCTGGATTGTCGGTTTTAGGAAGTGGAACCCATTCCTTCTGCAGCGCGTAGCGTATCAGGACCTGCTGGGTCGTCTTGTTGTATTTCTTTGCAAAGTCCACGAGGGTAGGGTCATTTGCTTTATAGTTCCGCACAATGGGGGCATACGACTCGACAACGATTCCGTTCTTCTTGCAGTATGCATCGATCACGCGTTGCTGGCACCAAGGGTGAAGCTATGCGAATCTATGAGTCAGCCAGATTCCCTTTCCTGTTGCACCGTACGGACCAAACTGAACAAAAGCGTGGGGAACTAACCTCGATCTGATTAACATGAGGCGGCCAGACTTTCGCATACTCTTTCATCTCTTCAATGTGCTTCGCCCCAAAGTTGCTGACACCAATGCTCTTAGCTTTGCCCTCCTCCAGCAGCCTTTCCAGGGCCTGCCATAAGTGCTTGCGACCCGACGAGCCGGACTTGGAGCTATGGATTAAAAACAGATCAACGTATCCATCCGGGCCACCGATCTTCTCGACGCTAGCCAGCAGTCTCTCATAGGTTGCCTCAGGCGAGCCCGCTGGGCTGAGGATTTTGGTGGTCACGAAAATTTCACTGCGGGGCAGGCCAGAGGAACGGATGGCGTCGCCAACTTCTTTCTCATTTGCGTAGAACTGGGCGGTATCAATGTGCCGGTAGCCAACTTCAAGGGCCTTGAGGCAGGACTGCACGCATTGTGCGGAAGGCGACCGATAGACGCCGAAGCCGAGGCGGGGTATTTTGACGGCGGAATTAGGCAGTGGTACCACGTCTGCAAAGGAGTAGTTGGCCGGCATGATGAAATTAAAGAGTCAAGAATGGCAAAGCGAACCAAGCTTGGAAATCTGAGGAGTTCGGTATGAAGAGGCGCAAGGTAGTCAGTAGTCACGACGTGGACTTGGAGAATGACTGACAGGGAGAGGGGAAGCCGATTAAGTTGAGCTGAATGTTTCGCGCGCGGGCCCCATCACGCCTCGGCGAATCCGATGATATCATCAGCCCACCTTCTTCCGTTTGTGTCTCCGGCCTCATCTGTTTTGATTTTGATATACTAATATGTACTAGTATGACTGGATTCTGTGATGGATGCAGCATACTTTGATGAGTTGGCAATTACATCAGTTCTCACTATAGCGAGACATTCGGTCTTTGCGCCCCCGCACGGATAAGGAGCTTGTTGTTCAAGCTGGAAGATGGCTAAAATTATGGGGCAACAGGTATCCTCGCCCTTGCATCGGGAAAGGTAAAATGCAGGTTTCTACCACGGTACTTTCTCGCGTGTGCCCTCCATGTTTATCCCGGCATTTCGAGACCCGTTTCACTGGGGTTGTCTTCGTGCAACAATACAGCCGGCAAAACATGTGCACCGAATCGTGGATTTGCCTCCGGCAGACGAACTAGACATCCATCCATAGCCCGCAATGATCACGACTTCAGGTTGGGCGACAACCTGAGAAACTACTAAGTACTAGTAGTAACCCCTCCTTCCTCTTGCAGTTCCATCGACATTGGTTGATTGAGGCCAGGTTGGTGGGTCACTCAAGAATTTGATCAGCGTCGCTTCGGAAAATTGAACATGGATCCTCCTCCAGGAGCCACGCTATTCATATCGCAAGAAAGTCTACGAGTCAGACCAACTGACGCCCGTCTCACCTGCATATCCCCCCTTGGTTGGGCACTCCCTCTTCGGAACCATTGAAACCACCAGTCATTCCCAGATCGATTGCAGGGACTCGAGAAAGACAAAAGCCTGCAGAGTAATAATAGTGGATTGGGCGCCATGCGCAAAACTCGAGTACTATGGTTATTCTCTCGACTCTGAGTGGTCATCAAGCGCCTTCCCTGCCCCTGGACTACCACTAGTACTCTTAGAACTGTACTATAAACAGAAACCGGGTCAACAATCGATATGAAAGAATTCTTTACGGGATTTGGACGGAGATAAATCGACGCTAGATAATGATTATAGGGCAAGAAATGCGAGAGATTGGGCCAAATTTACTTTTAGAAATTCCCCGAGGAGAGAAGCCTGCGTGGCTGAAGAATGGAGAATGGATGATGAATGAATGGATGAATGAATGAATGATTGACTGAATGAACGAACGAACAAACGAACGGGGGATGGGATCTGAACTTACCGGCAGCAGCCGACCGGGCAGGACCAGCGGCGGTTGCTGTGGGGGTGGAAGTTTGTTGACAGGCCCTTTTCCACCGCGCGGGAGAGACAAGAGGGAGTGGGTGAGAGCCCCTTAATCAATGACTGGGGCCTCTTTTTAAGTGCTTAACTGTACGGCGACTAAGGCGAGGCTACTACTAGTCGTCGCCCTCACGCTCCAGGCTCCAACGAGCAAACTAACTAACTAATTAATTTGCTAGTTTACTAGTCAATGATTATTCATTCTGCTTAGTATCTTTCTTTCAACTCTGCGCCCAACCGCCGACTATCTATCTAGGCGATTCGATCTCTTTGAAACCGGCGAATCGCAGTTCCCCCCTTCCCACTCGTTCTAGTCACCTCCGTCTTGAAGATCCTGCCATTTCTATTCAAGTCTGTCTCCGTCGGCTCCATCCATTAACACACTGGATACCAGCCTCCAGATAGACAGCAAACGCTCCCTCAGTCCGTGCTTCAATCGCCCAATTTCTCCCCGCCCGCCCTGGATGTTTTCAACCACCCTCGCCATCCATCATGTTGACAGTTGAAAAGCAGTGGATTAATGTGCAACAGAAGACCTTCACCAAATGGTTGGTTCAACTTCCTCATTCTACCTTGTCGCATGCTGGAGAAGAGGCCTCTCCCGGGTTACCCATCTTGCTCTCACAAACCCCGAATTGGTTTTTTTTTTCTAACTGTTGCCTTTTCTCTTGCTCTCTATCTCTCTCTAAATGCACTCTCCCGAAATTGAGCAAGCTGACCCTGGATTGTCTGCAGGCTCAATGACAAGCTGAAGGTGCGGAAGATCTTCATCGATGACCTGGTGGTCGACCTTTCCGACGGTGTAAGTACATCCCTGCTTCCGTCCTTATTCGGGCGCCAACCTCTGCGGCGAACTGAGGGAAGCTCCGGTTGCTAATCATTCTTATCGGAACTTCAGGTCATCCTTATCCATCTACTCGAAATCCTTGGTGGAGAGTCACTTGGTCGATATGCCTCGAAGCCAAAGTTGCGGGTGCAGAAATTCGAAAATGTCAACAAGAGTCTCGATTTCATCAAGGGAAGGCGGATCCCGATGACAAACATTGGAGCGGAGGATGTTGTGGATGGAAATCGGAAGATCATTTTGGGTTTGATATGGACACTCATTCTGCGATTCACGATCAGCGACATCAACGCGGAGGGAATGACCGCGAAGGCGGGCCTCCTTCTGTGGTGTCAACGAAAGACTGCTTGTTACGAAGGAGTAGAAGTCCGGGATTTCTCCACCAGCTGGAATGATGGTCTGGCCTTCTGTGCCCTTCTGGATATTCATCGTCCGGACTTGATCGACTTCGATGCTCTGGACAAGAAGGACCACCGGGGTAACATGAAACTTGCCTTCGACATCGCAGCTAACGAAATAGGCATTCCTGACTTGCTCGATGTCGATGATGTCTGCGATCAAGCAAGGCCTGACGAGAAGTCACTGATGACATACATCGCTTATTGGTTCCATGCATTCTCGCAGTTGGAGCGCGTCGAGAACGCCGGACGTCGGGTGGAGAAATTCATCAACAATATGCATGGTGCCTGGGAGATGCAGAATTCCTACGAGCGGAGAATGAGGGAACTATTGCGCGTTATCAGAGTGCAACGTGAAGCATGGAAGAACTCCTCCTTTGAAGGTACATACAAGGATGCCAAGGAGCAAGCCCACCAGTTCTCCTTGTATAAAAGAAACCAGAAGCGCCAGTGGGTTGCAGAGAAGTCAGATCTCGCAGCCCTGCTCGGTAACATCAAGACGAAACTCAGCACATACCGATTGCGCCCTTACCAACCGCCCAAGGAACTAAGTCTTGAGGTTTGCGATGAGGAGTGGGAGGGCTTGACTCGTGACGAGCACGAACGTAGCCAGCTCATTAACGAGACCATTCGGGACATCAAGAATGCCCTCCGCCGATCCTTTGCGGACAAGGCCAATGATTTTGCGCTAACGTTGAAGACCCTGTCTTTGGCAATATCTGGTCTCGATGGTGATGTAGAAGACCAATTAGCACATGTCAAGAGACTCAATGACAACCTTCCTCCCCTCGATGCCTTCTTAGATACCATTGCGGCTCTGGACGAGCAATGTGCGGAGGCGAATATTGAGGAAAATGACTACACCACTTATACCTTAGATGAACTCTCTTACGAGCTGAGCTTGGTCAAGTCTAGCATCTCCAAAAAGCTGGCTTTCCTGGACAATCAACTCGTGGCTCGGAACATGACCAACCTGACACCAATCCAACTGGAGGAGTTTGAGTCTGTCTTCAGACATTTCGATCGCGACGCTTCCAATACCCTTCATGAGCTTGAATTTTCGGCAGCCCTCGCAAGTCTTGGCCTTGTATATGATGAAGAGGAGATGCATGACGTTTACGTGGACACATGTGGACCAGCTCGGCTTGCGCAGAATGCCGGTGTCAGCTTTGAGCAGTTCATCCGTTTCATGGTCAGCGTTACTGAGGATCAGAACACGGCCGAGCAAGTCTATCAGAGTTTCCGCGAGGTTGCGGATGGCAAGGTATGTACCCCATCAAAATTGGAAACGACTGTAATTTCATTCAATATCTGACTTTGGTGTTAGCCTTATGTCACGGAGCTCGACCTTCGACATTCTCTCATCCCCGACGAGGTAATCGAACATCTAGTCCAGACTATGCCACCACACAACGGACCGGACCTTCAAGAGGACAGGGATCTTCCCAAGTATGACTACATCAGCTTTATGGAGAAGATGATAGAGCATAACAACAGCAACAACAATGACTCTTTGAATGGTGGGAGTTGATGGGCTACTTTTGCATTGCACTACCGGAGTTTTGTTTTCTTCCTAGTTTTGTCCTTTTCCTCTTTTGATTTGCTTGTCACCCTTCTGAAGAGTCTTGCTGGAGGTTGCTTATGGTGTTTTCTGGAGCAAAAAGGGAGGGTTGTGTCTTCGGTGAGCTTTCGACTATGCATACAGGACTATGAGCCGAGGCGTCGTTTCTCTTCCTTTTTGCATTACATCCATGAGTTTCTCCTTGTCTGCGCCTCTCTTCCTGCCATTGGGCTCAACGGTTCTGAGCGGGCACGCCCAGCTTCCGGGGAAGAAGTAGGTTACATATACGCACATTCCCAACAAAGCACTCATTTCAATGTAATGGCAACTGTTCTAGTAAAGATATTACGGTCTCATGTTAACAACAACCCATCGAATTCCCGAACAATTAGGCCACACACCTTCAGGTAGTATCTGGAGGCAAGCAGATGGCCATTTCCTGTATGCTAGGAACTCGGTCACGTGATGTAACTTCCTGGCCGGGCGGTCTGAGGAGGCACGGTCCGGCATGGATCTATTCCAAGCTCATCTCCGACCTTCATTCAGCTTTCTACTGTCCATCCATCAATTCCCACTACGCACCTGTCCACAGTGCGAATTTTGATACTACTCGATTGTTATTTTCAGTTTTCAGTTCCGACAAAAGACCCTCCCCAACTGTTCGAGATGGACCGCAGTTTGGACGAGATTATCGCGGAGCGTCCTGTAAGGTCCCTGCTAACGCCTCCGGGATGACAAGTCTCAGCTGGTCTGCTAGACACCACACCCTGCATGTGCGCTGACTTGGTTTCGTGTATCAGAAGCAGAATCAGAACCGCGGCCGTCGCCCCCCTCAAGGTCGTCGCCGTGATGGCGTAAGAAAGGTATTTCCTCATCCCTGTCATCATCTCATCGTGAGCTGCTGCTGTTTCTTGCGTCTGTTTTGCGCGTGTCGATGCTAACCAGTGCATTGCTTCCCGCAGGTCCTCCCTCCTTGTCTCCTTTCGAGCATTGCTCGCGCATCGTGATAAGCAAATTTCGCTGGCCTCGTAGCATCGTCTCTTGCACAGGCAGACCGCCGCGAAGAGCCGCAGAAAGATGGAGCTGTTTACGTGATACCTAGTGTGACTTCGAGCTGACCTTCTCTCTCTACTCGACTACAACAGCCTCACAGAGAAGAACGTCCTGATTTGGATCTGTAATTACCTTTCCCCCCTATTGCTTTCTGTCCAGTCCTACAGCCCGAATGATGGGATCGCTGATGCGTTTGTCGACATACAGTGACTGGGTTCATGACAAGTACGAAGACGACAGAGATGGTGCGTTATACGACTCTCAATATGGCGAATAGCCATGGGAAATCATCCATGATCGGTCATTCTTAACACCTTACTCAGCACGCCCTTCTCGTGCCCCCCGACGTCCGCGTGGCGACCGCTACTCCCCCTCTCCCGAACAGTATGTTTATCCAGTGGCGCTTCGGTGAACGAAGCTGACCTGTACAGACACAGCACTGCATCTAGCGGAGCTAAACTTCGTGTTGAGAACATCCATTACGACATTACAGAAACCGATCTCGAGGTAGGCCTCATTCCAGTCCCCGCGTTTTTTCCTACTGAGCTCTGACATATGCAATGTAAAAGGACCTGTTCACCCGCATCGGACCAATCAGTAATGTTTCTCTCGTTTACGACCGGGCAGGACGTTCCGAAGGAGTCGCCTTTGTGACCTACACTCATATCGGCGATGCGCGAACCGCGATTAGAGAATTCGACGGCGCAAACGCCAAAGGCCAGCCTATTCGTTTAACACTGATCTCTACCGGTGCCGGAAGACGCGACCGCAACCCATTTGACAACGTGGAACGCTCGAAGGGAAGTCTATTTGACCGCGTCGAGAGACCCCGTGACCGCGACGCACGGAGTCTCAGCCCCGGTAGTAGGAGCGGCAGTCCTGATGGAGGTGCACGCCGCCGTCGTGGTCGTCGCGGTGGTGGCGGCGGCGGGTACCGGCGCAGTGACGTCTCCAAACCGGCTCCCGAGCACATTGACAGATACATTCCTGGTCAGCGGTCGCCGACTCGCAACCGCGGCGCTACGAACGGGCGCCGCCAAGGCGGTGGAGGTGAGAACAAGGGCGACAGCCGTCGCATGGTTAACGGACGGCCCAGAAAGACACAGGAAGAGCTCGATCAAGAAATGGACGATTACTGGGGTGGCTCCGGCAACGCTGGTGCCGGCGCAGCTGATAAAGAAGTTGTCCCTGACGAGCCTCAGCAGATTGCACCGGCGTCTGCGGCCGCTGCTGGTGATGATGATATCGACATGATTGAGTGAGGGACTCATTTCGATTGGAATCTTCTAGTCTGACATTCACGCCCACTTGCGAGGGCTTTTTGATGGCTTTGCCTTCTTTTCATCACATGTAACTAGTATCAATACGGGTTGGAATACAAAAGACGTCTGGAATAATAAAGCCAAACGATTCAAAGACGTACAGATGACCATAACTATGGCGGATCGCCTGTATACTGCTACGGGTCTACAACATGGCCATGGGTGTCTATATTGCGAATATCTTATCTCAAGGTTAGAAGTGTGCAGCCGCAACTGCGTAGTGTATAAGCAGATCCGTGCCACCACAGCTCGGCAGATGGAAGGATCGCTTTCGTGTTATTTGTCGTTTTTGTACATATCAATATGTGAGTAGATGGCCTCCCGCTCTTCGTTCCATCACCGCCAGAGGCCATACGGCTCCCTGCAAGCCTTCCACAACTTGATCGTTCCATCCTCGCTTCCTGTACCATACAGTTTGCCGTCAGGCGAGAAACTGACAGACCAGATCGGGCCGTGATGGCCTTTTTGAACCTCTGCGGTGGATTGTTAGCCACATCGAAGTGAACAGCAATGGATAATGTGGGGTTGAAATGGGGATGAAACGTACCCAGCTCTTCCTCCGTGCGGACGTCATAAACTCTCGCCCAGGTATCCTCGGCACTACCTGTGACCAACCTGCTTGTTTCATTGTTGACCGCTGCACTGGCGACCTCATAGCGGAAATCGATCTTCTTCAGGAGACGACCGGGGCTTAGTCCGTCGAATAGATAAACGGATCTGCCGGCCGCGACGGTAAGAATTCCGGCGTCGTTAGGTCTGACGGCGAGGGAATTAAGTTCGCAACTCCCGATGGTACCTTCTACGGCGTATTCGACGACTGGGTGGCGCGAGCGAAGATCCCACCATCTGATTTTGCGGTCTTCCGCGGCGGTCGTAAGGATGTTGTAGTCCTGATTCCAGACAATCGATTTGATGGTGCCGCCGTGAACCCCGGGGCCAATCTCGTAGCTTGTTACCGCGGAAGGACTGGCGTCGTTGTTGGGGGTGGCACTTGTCGGTGAGGAGCTGTTACTGCCCCCACTGCGAGTGAGGTCGAAAATGCGGAGCTTCTTCTCGAAACCACCTGTTGCGACGACCTGGGGGGAAGGCTGGATGGGAAACGCTACTGCACGACAGATGTGCGAGTGCTGGAGGGTGTGTTTGCATTCGCCAGTGTGAGTGTCCCAGATTTTGCTGTTGTATGGAGAGAGAAATCGCAGGTCAGTGAGATGCGACGGCGATGTGCGTTGAAGGTGGGTAGGTAGGTACTCACGCGGAGAAGTCCGCAGCTGCGGTTGCTGCCAAATTCGCATCTGTCGAGAGACGGGCTTGCCATACCGCGCCCTTGTGGCCGAGGAAGGTTCCAATCCTGAATGGCATTTATGGTAAGCATGTGCGGTGTGCGGAGTATGCAATGCGGGGAACGCGCACCAGTCACCTGTTATACCATCACGCAACATGGGATTGTTGTCTGGTGGATGTTAGCACGGAAATTATAACCGTAGATCTGAGGATATTCACCTTTGCAGGCAGAGATTAGGTAGTACTGATCATCCTCGACAGTGGATGAGAAGTTGATATGCGGCACGGGACGTGAGTGTCCGTGGCAGGTCAACGGCACAACTTTGGGGATGTCTGGAATGTGTCAACAGTCGTTTGCTTCGAAAAATGAGCCACTGCATCCATCGCACCTGACGCCATTGTATAGACTTCAGTTGAGGTAATGTACAGAGTCAATTGCAAAAAGAACAATGTCGCATTCGATAGTAGCGGCCGTAATGTGAAGTGACGATAAAGGTGTTCAGTTGAGACTGAAAGAAACCGTCTCTGAACTGTCGCGGATGAAGCGTAAAGCAGCAGTGAACTAGGAGACACGAGAGATGAACAGAGCGTAGAAGTACACAAGGAAATTCGTCAGTCTCGTCAAGTCATCAATCAGCCCGAGGTAGCGGGGTCGTTCTAGAATGATTGGAGGTGGAAGAAAGGAAAGGCAGGACAAGGAATTAGGTGGAGGATTCGGGTCTCCCAGTATAAGGCGAAACCCTCGAACAGATGAATGGGCCACCAGCGCTTCTACAGACACGGTGGAGAGGGACTCAAGCCCGAAACAACGAGAACGATGGAGATGAAGCCGGTTGGGGGGAAGTTTGGGACTTTCTTTTTGATATTCACGCGAATCGTCGCCGGGCCGTTAGCCGCTCTAAGCCTATCGGGGCCTAGTGTCAGATGGCACGTGAGGGGTAAATGTTCCTAATCGATCCCAAATAGGCAACCTGGATGCATTCATGGACTATGATTTGGGATACTTCAACCACACGTAGAAGATTGTTGAATTCCTGAACAATGGCATAACATATCTTGCACTCACAGGGACCTTATGGATCTTGTATTACTAACATGCGATGAGGTCCCTGAGTGAGTGGCCCTTTCAGCGTATCGTCGTAGAAGAACGTTGGTATGGAACTCAGCATGTTTTCCTCATTGAACCCAATGCAAACTAAACCTAGTAATGAATGCAAAATCGCCACTAGTCAAGTACCCAATCAAGCCAGGGAATAGTTTCTTTCCCAACTCCGATAGTAGTTAAATTAGCCAAGTAACTGTTTAGTAACCTGGCTTATCAAGACTCGGATTCTAGCAACTTCTTCCCGGCGAATACACTGGCGAGCCACCGCCCACGTGATTGCCCCGGATGGTCCCATGGCCCTCCCTTTAGTCTCTAAGCAGCTCCTCAGGTACTCCAGGTGAACTAGTTGGTACTACTAAGCAGGAACTCCCCCCCTCTCTCTCTTCCCAAAGGTGCCTTGAAACCCTCCCGGCCATCTTTGGTGCCTCCATCTCATCCTTTTGGCTCTTGCCAGTTCCCCCTCTTCATCTCTAACCTTCCCTACTGGGATCTATATTTCCCTACTTCTCTCCACTGGTCTATGTATGCCTGAGTTCAAGATCTCCGCTTCTTTGGAGGGCCACGGCGATGATGTAAGAACATCCCGGCTGTTGACGCTGGCCACCTTTCACCTTCAACCCCCCTCCATTGTCGCCCACTGACGCCTCTTTCTCTCACTCTCAGGTTCGCGCCGTGGCCTTTCCGAATCCCAATGCTATATTTTCGGCGTCGCGAGATGCAACAGTCCGACTCTGGAAACTAGTCTCTACCCCACCTCCGGCATATGACTACACCATCACCTCTCACGGCCAGGCCTTCATCAACGCTTTGGCATACTACCCACCTACCCCCCAGTTTCCCGATGGACTTGTCCTTTCCGGTGGTCAAGATACTATCATTGAAGCCAGACAACCAGGCAAAGCTGCCGACGATAACGCGGATGCTATGCTCTTGGGCCATACACATAATGTCTGTGCGCTGGATGTGTCACATGATGGCGGATGGGTAGTCAGCGGAAGCTGGGACTCGACAGCTAGACTATGGAAAGTGGGTAAATGGGAAACCGATGTCGTGCTGGAGGGCCATCAAGGAAGTGTTTGGACGGTGCTTGCCTATGACAAGGATACGGTCATCACAGGTAGGCGCGCCTTACCCCTGTATATGAGACAGATGGGTCGTTCTATGGATATGCTAATAATTCCCCAGGCTGCGCGGACAAAATAATACGTATTTTTAACACCTCTGGCACACTGCTGAGAACAATCGAAAATTCACAGGACGTTGTGAGAGCTCTTTGCAAGGTTCCCGCTTCGAACCCCACCGGGGCGCACTTTGCTTCGGCGAGCAACGATGGAGTGATTCGTCTTTTTACCATACAAGGCCAACTCGTCGGGGAGATGCATGGCCACGAGAGCTTCATTTATTCTCTGGCCGCTTTGCCTTCGGGTGAGTTAGTCAGTTCCGGAGAAGATCGGACGGTGAGAGTCTGGGATGGTACGCAGTGCGTACAGACGATCACACACCCTGCGATCTCTGTCTGGAGCGTCGCAGTATGCAAGGAGACCGGCGACATTGTTACAGGAGCCAGTGACCGAATCACACGCGTGTTTAGCAGGAGCCAGGAGCGCGTGGCAAGCCCAGAAGTAGTACAACAGTTCGAGAAGACTGTGAAGGAGTCGGCAATCCCAGAGCAGCAGATTGGGAAGATCAACAAAGATAAGCTTCCGGGTACGGAGTTTCTCAGGCAGAAATCCGGGACCAAGGACGGGCAGGTGCAGATGATCCGTGAGGCCGATGGTAGCGTTACTGCTCACACTTGGTCAGCGGCCTCACGGGAATGGGTTGCGGTTGGCACGGTAGTTGATTCCGCTGCCAGCAGTGGAAGGAAAACGGAGTATCTGGGTCAAGACTACGACTATGTCTTTGATGTCGACGTGGAAGACGGCAAACCCCCCCTCAAATTGCCATACAACGTCTCTCAAAACCCCTACGAGGCTGCGACCAAGTTTATCCAGGACAACGAACTGTCGATGAATTACCTTGATCAAGTTGCTCAGTTCATCGTTCAGAATACGCAAGGTGCGACTCTTGGTCAGACGTCTCAGGGGCCGACGCCCGCGGGGGCCGATCCCTGGGGTCAAGAGAGGCGTTATCGTCCTGAAGATGCGCAGTCGCCCCCTGCTCCTGAGGCCCGACCGAAGGTCCTTCCGCAAAAAACATATCTTTCCATAAAATCTGCTAATCTTAAACTGATCGCTAAGAAGTTGCAAGAGCTGAACCAACACGTCATATCCTCCGGATCGAAAGACCTGTCGCTCAGCCCTTCAGAGTTGGAGACGGTGGCAACCTTGTGTGGTCAGTTGGAGTCTTCGAATGTTGAGCAGTCTCCGGCAGTGGAGGCTGGTGTTGTTTTACTATACAAGGTCGCAACCGTCTGGCCCGTCGCAAGCAGACTACCAGGTCTTGATCTTCTCCGCTTGTCCGCCGCTGCTACTCCCGTGACTGCCACTGCAGATTACGATGGCAAGGATCTCATCTCAGGGATTAAGTCTAGCGGGGTGTTCGATTCACCGTTCAATGTCAATAATGCGATGCTGTCAATACGCATGCTCGCCAACCTTTTCGAAACGGATGCGGGACGTGACCTGGCCACTAGCAAGTTTGAGCAGATTCTGAGCGGCGTCAAGTCCGCTTTAACCAACAGTGGGACGACGCCGAACCGAAATCTCACCATTGCCATTACAACACTCTACATCAACTTTGCCGTTTACCTGACCTCTGCGGGCAGAGAATCGATGCCTGAGTCATCGGAACAGGCTCTGGTGCTTCTCGGCGAGCTAACGACATTGATTACCGGTGAAAAGGACTCTGAAGCAGTCTACCGCGGCCTTGTGGCTCTAGGGACCTTGATCAAGGGACTAGGGGAAGAAGTCAGGACTGCGGCCAAGGAAGTGTACGATGTCGATGATGTTTTGAAGAAGGTTTCAAGCTCTGGTCTTGGTAAAGAACCAAGAATCAAGGGTATCATAGGCGAGATCAAGGAGTCGTTATCATCAAGGTATAAAATGTTGAGGCCCGGGTCTTAAGTCAACTCATACCTCAAGGAGCGTCTTGTGTTCTGCTTCACCACTGCTGTCTATAGCACGTATACATCTCTAGTTCACGATAGCGATACACACTACACTGCATGAATTCAACATTGGACATATTCCAAATCAGTGCTAACACTAGGTATCGTATAGTGCTATACATTCAATGTAACGGCAACGTAAATAATCACTTTGACCTTCATTCTCTACGTACCCAAGCCTTGCTGATTAGGCCACTTTATTCCATCATTTACCCACTCCATTCAAAGCCTCCCCTCAGCATTCACCCCCACCTCGACAATCTGCTCAATACCCGGATACTCCGGCAAATCCAATTTATACTTATCCGCAATACTCTTCGTCAAGAATCGTCCACCTAGAAAATGCCTTCCCTTGTAATACTTCACGCACGGCTTCGGCGCAGTCAGACTAATAAGCGCCTCCGGCATGAACTTCAATCCTGGGCCTTCTTTGGGTGGCCCGCTCTCAATGTCCCAGGAACTGGGCGCATCGACGCTCAGAACGGGGATACTGGCTGTTTCGATTTGGGAGATGATGGTCGGGAAGGGTTCACGGAGGGGTCCGCCGAAGGAGAAGCCGAAGATAGCGTCGACGAGGAAGTCGGCGGATTTGATGGCAACGGGGAGGTCGGAAATGAAAGGAACAGAGAGGTTCTCAAGTTGGATTTTGAGGCGCTGTATTGTTTCATGGGGTTAGGCTGGGGCTTATGATTCGAGGGTGATGTGTATAGTGATGGGATGGGATGCGTGTATATAGATATATATACAGAGTGGGGAGCTCCAATTTCATGCTTCGGGCCATGTCAATGACCTGTGGGGGGTTTACTGAGAACTTACCTGATAGAGCTCGTTCTTGCCCTGCTTTGGGTAGTAAACCGAGGGCTTATAGCCATAGTGAGCTAGATGGCGTGCGGCTACCAGACCATCGCCGCCTGGGAGGAGGTTAAAACCGTTGTTTGTTCTGTGCCCGAGGGAGGTGAAGGGTCGTATGAGGCCTACCGTTGTTTCCTGGGCCACAGATAACCAAAACATCCTTACCCGAGCTTGGCGGATGAACACGGTAGACTGAGATGTCAGAGTGCCTGGTTCTACATTGTTGCTGGAAAGGATCGCATTCTCACCGGCTTGAGAGACAGAGAGGCCCGCTAGTTCCATTAACTGGTCCAAGGACCACCCACCTATTTCCATGAGGTCTTTATCGAGAGATGCGGCATCCTTTGAGGAGATGGCCTATTTGTTCATTCCTTGTGAGTCTGTGCTGCTCTTCTTCCTCAGTGGAAATAGTAAAGATGTTGCACACCTTCAACGACATCTTGGCGGATCTACTATAGTATCGAAATAATGCGGGGACAGGGTTCCGCCTGGGGAGCGCGGCACAGAACATACAATGGAGCTCTAAGTGCAAGGTTGAGTGTGAAGAATATGCAGCACCACTCCGTTATCCTCAATGCAATAAATAAGTGTAGAAAACTTCGCCAGGAGGAGACAATTCTTTAAGGTGGTGTAAAGGCCATTGCATCATTGTTATCGGGCCCTCCCCACTGACCGACGCTAGTCCGGATTCCGCAGTCTCGGCCCGACAGATCTCCCGAACAGGCTGGAAACTGCCGCGGAGTCGGAGACTCTGGCCTGCTTGAGCTTGATCAAGTTGCCCTTCTGCTGTGCAGTCGCTCCTTTCATTTCCCTTCCCAATTGCAGAGATCACCGGTCAAGATGGTTGTTCGCATTCGCCTCTCCCGCTTTGGAAACCGGCACCAGCCGTTCTACAACATTGTTGTAGCCCAGGCACGGTAGGTAAATTTTTTATGGATACCGGGAATCAGTATATCGCGTTCCGCGAGCGACTCATTTGGAGGTTTTCTAAGGGCAATATGTGATCTAATGCTAATGGAGATATATCCTATAGGTCGGCCCGCGACTCAAAACCTCTTGAAGTCATCGGTACTTTCAACCCTATCCCGCAGCGCCCTACGAACTTGTCCGAGCAGGAGGCCCGCACCGCCAAAGCATACAAGGAGATTTCGCTCGATCGATCTCGAGCCAAGTACTGGATTGGTGTTGGTGCGCAGCCCAGTGATAGTGTTTGGAAGTTACTAAGCCTCGTACGTTGCCTGCCACTGCACACAAGCATGTCCGCCAGTAGGAAGGGTTATGGACCTGGGTAACGACAGTGATTGACTAATATTCGGTATTTACTACAGGCCGGGATTGTGAAAGAAAGCAAAAATGTGCAAAACTGAGGCGTGGATATCTGTTGAATTCGACATCTGTATAATTGCACGGTGTACTCACCTTCGAGCTTCCATTGCTCGGATAGGGTGAGGTGAACACTGTCATTTGGGGGAACGTTGGCGATGGCTTTTCCGGAGTGGAAAAGTATCTGTTTTTCTTTTTCAATATCATGCTACTGGCATTTCTCATGGCGTTTACTGAGAACTATTCTCCTGGAATTGATTTATGGGTCGAGCTTTATGTACATTATGTGAGTCGATTACGTGCTGCCTCTGTGCTTGTGTGATATACAATTTGCATTTTATCGGGCCTCTGTCTCCCTCTCTCCCTGTATAAGTCGTTCAAAATGCAGCCAGATGCCTCATGTTAGGTATGGCGACTATGACTGGCAGGGATGAGATTTCCGCGCTGCATGAGCAGGCATACCTTCCTTGAGCCTGCTAAAATAATGCTAAAGCCACCTCCGGGATCAGGCAGGGTTTTCATACACAGGCGGGCACAGAAGCAGAGAAAGAGGGCATTAGTTCTAAACTATGTTCGTGTTGAAAGTTCCAGATGCGGTGTGGTAGATCTGAAGAGATACCCCAAACAGACGCCGTCGATGTGTTCCTTTTTTGCTGAACAACGTCGGGCTCATTATGATTGACCCATTCTTATGTTGCTTAGTTAATAAGGACAGGGGTAGCAGAAAGTCCCGAGGGACTCCGTACTTTGTGCATGTCAGCTCCCTTGCGCTCTAGGCTGGCAGGTGACCATGCAGGCATCACCACTTGGCTATCCGTTAGATCAGCACTGTCATGAAGCACACCCAGATCGCCCAATCCGAGCCAACCACATCTGCGACAATAAAAGGGCGTTTGATCCTTGATGCACGTCTTCAGTTTCGGTGAATAAGAATGCGATGGGAGATTCAGGATATCAGACGGAATGAAAGTAGACGAAACTCATGAGGTGTGTACTTTCTATCTATCGCGTCTTATCAGTCTAACTACATCCACGTATCAAAACGACGAGTCGAACTTGGAAGCAGAAAAATTTTCTTTTTCTTCTTGATTTATTCCCTCTCGCGAGCCTGGCGTATACATTACCTAACCTGCATATAAGCATCTAGATGAAATAGCGCGTTACTGGCATCTAGTCCTATGCTGCTGCTATGATGCCTGTAAATCCCGAGTCATCGGTGCCACTCCTTCAGCCGTCATCCTTCCCAGGTTGAGCGGCAACCTGGCACACGGAGACATGGTACTCCGCAAACACTACTAGGGAGAGGTAAATAAGGGGGGGGTGGGGGAAATGACCACGCCTTGGGTCTTTCGAACTACTGGGTAGATACCGTTTACCACCAGCATCCACTGGACACCTGAAAGGATTCCCGTTCCCCTCTCTCATTGTCCCAAATCCCAATCATTGCCCGCGCAATGAGGATCAGTCATGGACCAATCCCGTTCTGCGGGCAAGGCACAGAACGCACCAGTCCCGAGTCCAGACGTCTGACTGCCCGTGATGATTGGCTGTCGTAGGGAATTTCAGGTGGGAAGATCAGCGTCAGAGTTTGTCTTTCCCATGGATCTGTGGCAGCCACACCACCAGGGCCCGCCTCTCCCACTCATCCCTACTGAGGTACATAATGGTACCTATCGACGCTCATGTGTGCTCATGTTAGCTCATGTACGGCGAGGTCTCGCACATCCGTCCCAGCTGGACGTAAGCGTCTTGCCCGATTGAGCGATACTGTGATTGGTTGACTAGCTTGTTTGAAGCCAGAAAACACCCAGGAAGGACATTCTGGTTCGGTCTGACTATCTAACACCCAGGATAATTAACAGGCTAGCTATGCGCGCTAATCGCTACGTTTGTGCAGACAATAAGAACTAGCCTTGATTTCAGCAGAAGAGAAGATAGTAACCATTTCTGCCAATGAGTCTGTCATGAATTTTGTCACAGTGATGAAGAGTCCCTTATTATATTTTCCCCTTCGTACGGTCAGCTGAGAGCATCGCCTATACATTCCGTCCATGGTCCATGGTGCCGAGGCAGTCACTCAATGAGCCCTTAAGGGAAAGCATTCGCGGGTTTTAGTGAATACTATCGTCACATATCCAAAAACAAGTGCATTGGGAGAAGAAAAATATAGTGCTTTAGTATACTATACTAGATCAGTAGCCTCTCACCTACGTACGAGTCTGGGCTTAACTCGAACGGTACTTGTAGGCTTCGGAGTGGATCACTCATTTCTGTTTGATTATGTGCAGCAAGCTAGGAAGGCTTCGGGCTGTAAGGCAGGATGGCTCTTCGACATCCATGGGTATGCTCCGCGGGGTGGCTTTTGTGTCGTACAGAGCGATAACCCCCCCGTGATCAGGTGGATGGGGTAAATAGGGTTCCTATAAACACGGTTGAAATAATTTTGCCTTTATCACACGGGAAAGGTCTTCGTCATCTATCTCGGGGGCATGAGTCAAGAGGAGGACACGACTCATGGCGGTATTCTAGGTAGAACTGGCAGAGGAAGGGAAGGCTGCAGTATAGCCCCAGAAAGTGCCGGCATGAAATGATGGCCAACTGTATGAGAGGACTTTCCGAAAACCCCACCAGCGACTGAGGGGGGATGGTAATTGATTCCCTGTCGTCTGAGCTGACTGGTACAATCGGGTAGATGCGTAGTTAGGTAGATTCTGGCTGGATCTGGATCTTCATGATTACTGTAGGTCCTTAACGTTGATGTTGCTGTTCATCTTTATCACTATTCCGCATCCCTTTTGTTCTGTCGTAATATACAAGTGATAAGCGTTACTACGAAAGTATCGAGACTAAATATCCACCCCATGATGTTCGTTACCAGGCCAGAATCAAACCAACGCATCATAACTATGGCCTCGGCAATTGAACTTATCCAGATTGGATGTTGTGGTGAATGTGAATCTGCCTTTGAGAGAGGGCTCCTGCCTCCATATCTGCCACGCGCCTTGGGGCGTTGGGGGCACGCACCTGTGCTGTCGCATCCGGATGCTTGTTCCCTCCTTTGTTTCGGTTGTTTGCGTGAAGATTGCCGCAATCGGGGGGTCCTCTTTGGAGAGATGGGGAAAATTCAGATGGTCTGGATGCGAAGATGTCTCCTAGAATGATACCTAGAAGCAGGTGAATCTGTTGTTCGACCAAGCAGACCATTCGAATTGGTCTAAACCGAAGTGGTTGATCGATGCATGGATGAAGACTTTCCAGGCACCCACGGCCACCGGACAGATCCAAAGCACGCCAAAGCAAGCATCAGCACGGGATCGGCTGGCACTCCATTGATAGCGCGTCGTGTCATCTTAAACTGCCGGGTCGCGCTTCAGCTGCAAGCGCTCGTTGGACGGCGCATCTTAGTCAACTTTTTTCCTTTTAGACCCGTTCTAGTTCGGGGATTAGTCGACAGGCTCAAGGGACTCCCGACTGGCCATCGCTTCATGGAACGGAGCCAGTCTCGATCCGTGGACCAGACCAGACGAGACAGAAGAAGGTCGGTCGGTCGGCCGTCCTCAGTGACGGTAGTTTCCTTTTCGCCCCTTCAGCTTTCCCTTCTTCTTTCTTCCCCCCCCCTAAAATTCCAAAAGAACCGGCCAGTCCACTTCTCCAAGTAAAGGACCGTTCCGGAACTTGACGTTCATTCATCTTTCCTCATTATTAGTATAGTAGTATTATTATTATTTTCATCATTTTTATTTTATTTTATTCTATTTTTTGATTTATTCTATTTCATTTTCTATTTCTTATCTATTTTATTTCACGTCTTATTTCTAAGAGTACTACCACTTCTCCTACGTAATACAACTACTACTCTTACTACCAACAACGTACTGTCTACAGTACTCCATAGATACTACCACTACCCATTTCGCCGGATCCTCTCTCACCATTTCCAGTTTCAGTTCCTACGGTTCCTAACGCCGATTGTACGGCAGCCTTTCCACTTCCTCTTCTCTTCCTCTTCCTCTTCTTTTTTCTCATTCCCTTTCCATTTCCCTCCCTCTTCCCTCTCGTCATCATCATCGTCATCATCTATCCATTCCATCCATCCATCCATCCATCCACCCAACTATCTGTCTATCGATCGATCTATTCCTTCTCTCATTAAATACTACTCCCAGAAATACGTCGATCCCATCCGAGTGGCAGGCTCTTGGGTACATGATTTGATTGATTACATCGAGTCCCTACTAAACTACTTACTACTACTACTCCTACTCCTACTCCTACTACTACAACTACTTCCCACACCTGCATGCACTACACCACGAACTAAACCACTATCACCACGCATCCTACCACAACTGCCTACGGCACTTACTTAACGCGCCTCCCCCTCCCTCATCTTCCCACCACCCACTCATTCCCTTCCCACCACTCACTAACCCACTATTACTTGACTTGCTACCAATCTCTCTCTCCCTCCTCCCTCCCCCCCTCCTCCTCCCTCCCTCCCCCCCAAACTCAACCCAATCTAACTTTATCCTTCCCCCGAACGGTCTTGGTCGTCGCCGTCCTTCCTCTCTTTCTTCTCCTCTCCCTCTTCCCTTTTCCCTCATCCTTCCCCCCCAATCTCCTCCCCAATCCTTCCCCCATCCCTCGCCCATCTTCCCTTTCCGTTCCCGTTCGCGTCTTCCATCCTCCCCTATTCTACTTCTACCTCCCCAACTTCCTCTGTACCATTTACATCTTATTGCTGAATCGCATAATCATTCCTTTTTGCATTTGATTATCAATTCATTTTTCAATTTTTTTTTCCCTTCTTCATTTCCATTCCCATCGTGTGTGGCCTACTTCTTGTCTTTCCCTCGGACACTCGGTCCGTCGCATCCTTACCTCCTTAAACACGCATACCGCGGTCTCAATTGCGCGTGTTAATCCATCGCACTTTTGCTTCCTCCCAACGAGATTGCGTCGGCATTTTGATCCTATAACTTGGTTGATATACCATTTTACATCTTCCACTTGTTCCTGACACTCCTCTGGCTGAGACCCTCCAGCCTCTGTCCCATCTGTCATCCGGTTGCCTCCCGCACTCCCTTACCTTCTTGGAGGCGCCCGTGCTCCCGTCCGTTCGTGGGGTTAATCGATCGAGTCAGACGCTTTTAGAATTTCGGTCCGCGAGGCATGAGTGGCAGTTCGAATCAGTCCACCCGTACGAGTCCAGGCTCCTACAGCACTACTCAGCGCACGCCCTCGGTCTCTTCGGGCGCGTCGCCTACCCACCAGCCGCTTTCGGCCTCTCAAGCGCCCTCGACGGCTCAGAATGCGATGTCGACCGACGTGTACAATACGCCCGCATCGCAGGCACCAACTTCGTTAGGTCCTTCGTTTACCTACCCTTTCTCCCCGATCGGCCCCTCTCCCGCTTTTGACAACGTTTCCTCGTCTGCTATGCGTCTGGGCGACTCGGATCGGTCGGCGCAGGGCCTGAATGGCTTTATCCGACCGACAAATGGAACAGGTGGAGGCGCGATCCTCATGCGCAAACTCCCGCGCAACACCAGTCGCGATGCTCTGCGCAGCATGCTACTCTTCGCCAAAGATTTTGTGGATGCCGACTTTGTGCCTTCTGACGCTCCGGAGGATAACGGATACTTGTGTGCGGTCGCGCGTTTCAGCACCCTGGCTGCCGCGGAAGAAGCACGAGCACTTCTCGACGGCAAACCAAATTCGAAGAACGACGCCACCATGATTGTGGAAATGTTCTACGGCTCCGTTGGTTCTTCCTTGGTGCCCAGGCGAAACACAATCGACCACACCGCGACTCGGGGCTTACTGGGACATGTTAATGGAGGCTTACCGCGACAGTCGTCACGCTTCAACGGAACCTTCCAGACCTTGGAGAAGCTGAGCGCGACCACGGGACCTGCTACCGCTGGTGATACCCTACCCCCATCTGAACCTGGCTCCCGGCTTCACAGTCTCTTCTCCCCCCAGTCCCCGATCGGCAACGGCGTTCCCGAGCTCCCGCGGGTCAGTGGCAAATCGATGATTGATCAGGATATTGATGAAGATACTGGAGAGTTGCTCAAGGATCCTGTGGGCTATGCCGAAAACGGGCATTCGTCTTCTGTTTCTGTCCCTCGACGCTCCACGAACCCTCAGATTCTGGGTAACCAGTTTGCCAACATGTCTTTGTCTGGCAATCTCAATTCCCCTCCACTACCTAATTATAACCAAGGGGGAAACACGCACATTGGCGTTCCAAACCCTCCATCGACGTTCCCCCAACCGATGAACAATAACATCGGGACGGGCCATGTGTTCCCTTATGGTAATCCGCATGTACCTCGCCATAGTCTCCCTGCAGCCAACCCGAACGACATGAACCCTCCATGCAATACATTATACGTGGGAAACTTACCCCCAGATACCTCAGAGGAGGAGCTGAAGGCTCTGTTCTCGAAGCAGCGTGGATACAAGCGGTTGTGCTTCCGAAACAAACAGAACGGGCCGATGTGCTTCGTGGAATTTGACGATGTGGGCACCGCTGGAAAAGCGCTAAACGAGCTGTATGGCGTGAAGTTGTCCAACAGTATCAAGACCGGTATCCGCCTAAGCTTTTCGAAGAACCCTCTCGGGGTCCGATCAGGACAGCCCGGGTCCATGAGCGCGTCTAATGCCATGGCCTCTCAAGGTGGTGTGCCTGGGGGCAGTAGTCTTGGTGGAATGCACAATCACATGTTTTCGACGGTCAGTGGACCGCCACCGGGCCTGTCTGCGCCCCCGGGTTTGGTTCCACCCGTGGCAATCAGAAACAACGGTGCCATGCATCCCTCCGGGAGTCCAAATGCGCCATTGCCCAGCAACGGTACTTTCAATGCCAATTCGGGACTGGGAATCCGGACAAATCCGATGAACGCAATGGTGTCCCCGCCACCTCAGCTCACCGGCGGAGCTTCAGGACCCAATGTGGGTGGCTACAATTCCTACTACCCGGATTATATGATGGGTCGGTAGGAAGATGCACGTTTCAGTGGAGATAATGTCCGACATGCTTGATGATCACTGGGCTACCTGGCGCATTGGGGGTTGTTATTGTTTCTATTTCATAAGCTAGATCAGCATTTGGAGGCTCGCCTTCCTCCTGGGAGTAAGGACCACGGGGCTCTCGCTTTTTCAGCTTTGCTTTCTATGATTGTATTCCGTTCGTTTGCTGTGCACTCCGATAGCATGGGATCAGGGGCGCTGTTACTATACATGTCGTGTTTGTTGTTATCTTTTCTTGGGTGGGAGACATTGCATTTGTGCGCGTATGGGTTTCTCTTTAATACGTCCAGGAGCCCGTGAGGATTTTCATTGCCAACTTCGCCTGTTTCACTTGCCCTGTCGTCATGTTTGCACTACCTTCATACCCTGTGCCGTGTTGCTGCGTTATCTTTTTTCAGATGTTTTCCTAATAGTTGCTTTCTCTGCCTTTCCTTCCTACGCGAGGGGAGGGTTCGATTGTCTGCCTGCTCTTCTCCAAATCTCTGTGCGTGCTATCGTCTATCTGTGGGAAATTGCCGATCATTTTGCTTGACTAAATCTTTCAGCCCTTCGTTTGACCCCCTCAATCACGCAGGATGGGAGAAGGATGTGTTGGCCGAGGCCTGAACGCCAGAAATCACGGGAATCCCGGAGGGAAGTTCTTTGTGCTGGATCTACCGACCACCCTCCCGTGTTGTGATACATTGTTTGCAGCATTCATCTGGACAACAGCTAATCATTGTGCGGGGCGTTTACCTGGGTACCTATACACTTGAGATACATTTCTGGGACGTCTTCTATCTGTCTTACTCTGATCATTGGGCAAGGGAGTATCCCGAGGTATGTGTTGGCTGCTGCCGGCCGCCTGGGATTGTAGCGCATTGTTCCGTCCCTTATTCGCATCGTGTTTTGCAGCGTCGTTGCTCTTCCGCCATTGCTTGGGTTACATGGGAGTCATGGAGGCTATTACTACCCTATTCATCTTTCTTTTCTTTTCTTTTCTTTCTTTCTTTCTTTCTTTTTTTTTTTTTTTTCCCGTCAACTTTGCTAGTCTTTATTCTTCTTTTTGTTCCCTTCGCCGGGGGGAACTGTTGATGATGGGCGGGAATTTACCCTGGAAAAGAGGCGTGTTGAATTTGCTTCCCTTCTCCTAGCTTCGCGGGAAATTGCTCTACATGTACCAGCTTCAACAATTGAATTGCACCGGTCAGTTACTTGAGAGCGTATGAGTCTCTTAAATTGGAAGGGAGAAAGTTCGTAGTTCGAGCCCCTGGGGCAATGAAGCTGAAGCCCAAATAGTAAGAAATGCTGGCGGGACCATCCAAAGCTTCCCCCCCAATCGGGCCAAGCGCCGCACCAACGATAGTTTCACGTGACCACCACCGCGCCGAAAAGTTTCTTCCTTTTCTTCCGTCGAGTTCGTGCCTTTCTTCCATCCCGAACCTCCATATCACCCACTATCCTTCATCCCCTCCTCCACTAACCTCCCTACCCCGTCAATTGGACTGCTTCTACTCGGAATCCGGTCCATTGACGTCGGAGATCCCTTTCCACCTACCCACTCACCCCCTGTCCCCCTAAGCAACATGGCACCCCGAATACAGAACTCTGTCGTCTCCAACTCTCTCCTTCCTTACCTTTCCACATCTTCTACCTCATCCTCCTCTACATGTCTTCCCAGGCTAGCTACCACATGCCCTTCATCACATGAGTCATGGCGTTCGTGTCGGTCATTTTCGTCCACGCCCGCCCCCCAAACCAGACGTCGCCGCGAGATGTTCGCGTGGCTCAATACCGAGGCAGCCATGCTGAAATCCCACACTCCAGGCACAACAAACTACCTCATGCGGACCAATCCCAAACTCAAGGAGCTGTCGATTGCTGAAACCAGAATTTTTCCGGCAAACCCTGCCTACCGCTCCGAGAGTATTCTCAGTGAGGAGCTGCGGACAGAGATCTACAACCGGGTAGTAAAACAGAAGAAGAGTGTGCGTGCGGTTAGTGTCGAGCTGAAGGTTGACATGAGGAGAGTCGCTGCCGTAGTCCGGCTGGTCGAGTTAGAAAAGCGGATGGAAAAACAGGTATGTTTACAGATTCTTTCAACCCATTACCAATATGGTTTCCCTCCTACCCTTCTGGCCTTTCAAAGCGGACATACCTACGGTGCAATGATGAGAAAAATTATAAATTCGATTAGTCTTTATGACCCACTTGACTGGGAATGGTTACAACGCCTATTTTCCTGATATACACCGATCCTTTCTGTTTATTACCATCACAAGCTCTGATCATGCTGCCTGTACTTCGGTCAATCGCAACTAACAGTCTTGTCTCAGGGTAAATCCTTGGCTTTGCCTTACGCTCGTGCAATCCATGAAATGGTACCCGTAACGCCTCTAGACCATCCCCATGAAGAAATTAACGACCTCCCCGTCCACCGCCTCACCAACCCTCAAATCTTCTATCCCGTCTCTGAGTCCCGCCAATTCAACCGTGTTGATGCTGGCCGTGTCTTCTCCGCTGCTCCGGCTTTAGAACATGAGCAGGTTGCTAAGGATGCTGCCAATCCCTCCGAGGCCATTAGCCGGGTTACACAGAACCCATCGCACATTGAGCTTGTCGGCAAAGGCGATGAAGAGCATCAGGTCCTCCAGCCGGCGGACGTGCGTATTCCGCACCCCCACATGGTCACAAGTACCCGTGACATCAAAAGGGTGCCGAATGAGGGTGCCAAACACGCTGAGCTCTACCAGGCTCGCCTCAACCAGCAAGATGCTGCTGATCAGGAGCGCAAGCGTCTCGCCCAGGAGCGTAAGGAGAAGCAAACGCAGCGTGTGCAGCCCGAGGATTCTCGCTTCGAGTTCCGTATCAACGACGTTGTCGTCAGCCAGGAAACCACCGGCAAGGATGGCCGCAACGCTCGGGCTCCTGGTCGCAGATACGGTGTTCCCAGCTACGACCGGAAGAAGGGTCAAGTCAAGATCCCCACCCGTGTGGAGGTTTAAAGATGGCAATCTTGACCTCTTCCGTCTTCGTCAAATCATGTTTTATTTTTACCAAATGACATGAGAAATCCTTGTATAGCCCGTCCGTCTCGCAGTGCGGCATGGTCGGTGGATGTATTTGTATGCCCTCTTGGTTGCCTTGTTTTTCAGCTGTACGATACAGTCTTTTCGACTTGTTGATCGATGGATATTCTTTTTCGAGGAGCTTGTTTGGTTACTACCCCCACCCATTATTTTTTTTCATTTCCTTCTTACTTTGAAGCCACGAATATGTATCTATAGCCTTTCACTATTATTTATCACCTACCTACCTCTTCGAACCTGATACTTCAATACTACATACATAAAGACTTTAACTACTATATCTCTCTAATGTCTGTCAGTTTCACACTATACTCAATAGACCGTCTTAGTAAAATCAACAGAAAAAGAAAATAAATAAGGTACATGTGGGTAATATATAATTCAAAAAGGGCAAAACCACCCATCCAATCGAGACAATGATCTATGTACATCAAGAGTAACTCTACGAAGCAGACATAAGACACAAGAGACAGAAGGCCAAGCCTTCCAAAAGTGACACACATGTAGATGCTCAACAGTGATAAAGAATGGAAACCAAAAGGAAAAAAAAAACTAACGACATCTCGATTCGTATGCGTGAGTATGCCACCCTCTTCCTTCCCTTGCCCTTTTCCCAAAGCAACCAACGATGGAATAACACATATTAGAGACGCCTGAGAACATCACCAACCAAACAAACAAAGGGAATGAAGTATATGACCACCGCGGACGGGACCTGCGGATGCCAGGAAGGCCATAAAGTATAATAAGAAGAAACTAAGATCGACGATTGGCTATGCTGGGTATCCATTGGAAGACGCAAAATAGCGGGAGATGCGGTTTTGGAGATGAGATGAAAAGACAGGGGGCGAGAGGAATAACAGACCAAACATGCATGTGATATGCTCAATCACACGCATGCAAGAGTCTGACAATTGGTTATTGTGAGTTTATCCACATTAGGTAGTAACTTGTATAGCACGGGGATCAATCAGAGTGCATCAGGATCTGCAGGCCCATCTGGAACAGGGACTGATGTCACCGGACTGGCAGGTGAGTCCAAGCCCTCGCCGCTACCACTGCCGGAAGAGTCTTCGGGTGTAACGTCGATGGGTTTAGGGAAGCTGGGGGTTTTGCGGTCCTTTTTGGTGGCTCCTTGACTCAAGGTAGAGGATGGTGAGAGCGGAATAACAGGAGACTGTTTCCGCGAAGTTCCGTCCCCGCCAGTTTGCATGGGACTCGTATGACCATCAGACGTGGGCGAAGGCTGAGTGTCATCGGCGTAACCGCGCCATTTGCGCCAGCCTTCAAAATCGATCAAGGCTTGCATGCAGCCCCATTCTGTCACTTTCTGCTCCAGCCATTCAAAGCGAACCGGCTTCGCAATTCGTTAGCATGGTATGATAGAAGTTCCGGTAATGAACAATAGTCCGAGAGAATATATGCATACCTTGGTCAAAAAGTCGTTGCAGCCAGCTGCCAGAGCCTCGTGACGATCGCTCTGCAGACTGCTCGCGGTCAGGGCTACAATAATAACGGGACTTTTGAACAGAGACAGATCGTGTAATGTATCCTCTGCCTTCAGGGGTTCCCGACTGCCCACAATTGCCGAGGGCGATGCCGCATTGGCAGTTGCAGCGCTCGACCGCCCGTCAGCGGTCTTGGGAAACACACCGACGCCGTTCAGGCGTTCGAGCCTGCGGATCTCTTTCGTCGCATCCAGACCGTTCATGACGGGCAACTGGATATCCATCAAGACGAGATGGAAACCACCCTGGCGCCATTTGTTCACCGCCTCTTCACCATTGGCCGCACACTTCCAGCGAACGCTGAGACGTTTCATAAAAGCTTCCAAGAGACGTTGGTTGATGTTATTGTCCTCCACGATCAAGACGTTGATGGGCGGTACCGTGCCCTCGATGAGGCCTCCAAAGACCCCGCTCAATGATTGTGCTGCGCTGGTCTTCTTCGGCTTCGCGGAGGATGTGGAGGGACGTGGACGCGGTGATGCCCCGCGTGCTGGAGGAGTCAGGGATTTGGCCTGAGGGGATTCTGGCGGCGGGCCTGGCGGAGTAGGGATGGACGGAGCAGGCTGCGGAGGGATACTACTGGGGACGATTCCGGGGTCTCCTCAAAGTTAGCAAGCTTCTTAGCAAAGGAATCTTACGTCTTGCAGCTCATTAAGATGAGAGTTGACCAACCTTTCGCTGTTGGCGCCTGATTGAGGATGGTGGGTGAGTTTGTGGCATGACGAGTCAAGGGCGGCCGACGGGGATGTCGAGTCCCGCGACTCCCTGGAGATGGTAGCGGAGGGGCCATTCCTGTCGTCAGGATCGATATTGATGGGGCGGGATGAGCATTAACACTGGCAGACGAGTTTGACGGATGCGTCGGCGGCGTGGGAACGCTGGGATTCGCCGGCATGAGCGGGAAGTACTCGCCATGCTCGCCCGGTTCGGAATGATGGTGGTTGTAGTATACTGAATGGCGTGGAGAGGGTTTGGGAGTGCGACGCGAAGGGATATCGATTATTAGAGCCTCCTCGATAGCTTGACCTCCCGGGTAATATGTGTCCACCACGCTTGCCAGCGGCTCTTCGGGGCTAAGCATCCGATCGGGAGTGGCCTGCCTGTTCGAACCATCTCGCGGAGTAATGCGAATGACAATATCGGGGGCATCGAAGGTTCTGCCAAGCGAGTTCGAGTACTTCAAAATCACCTGGTCCCGTAGCTCGTCCACCAAAGAATCGAGCGAGATGGGGACCAAGGTGGCCGACCCGCCTGGCCGCTTGACCCAGATCTTGCGAGACATGCCTGTGCTGTAGGTGGCGGAGCGACCGTTACCGTTGGTTTCAGGCTCTGCAGTCACACCGGGGTCCAACAAGCTGTTGATCAGGTGTTGATGAGACGGGGCCAGCAGCGACTGACGACGGGAGCCTAAACTGGGACGCTTTGGGAAGGAAGCAGCGGGGGTATGGTTGGAGGAGGACTGAAATTCTGGTTCGACCGTCGGATTCTCCGCAACGACATCCAACACGGGCAACTGCGGCTCCCCGACCGTAGGCCCCAGGCGATCAAGGCCTTGAGTGTGGCCAAATTGGAAAGACGGCGAGACAACACCACGATCAGAGACAGGGGGAGGAGGGGTCGGAGAAGGCGAAGGGAGCAGATCTGGCGATAGAGTTGTCGGGGGTGGGGAAAGGACGTGCTCGGAAAAGGGACCGTGACTGTGACGCCTGCAGGGCGCGGGGCGAACACGATCGCAAGAAGTTGTCGCGTCCAATTGCTGATGCTGACGCTGGCGGGAAGCACTGGGACCAGCACCGGCACCGGCACCTGGAGGAACGAGGAGCGAGTGCCGTTGTCCCTCACGTTGTTCTGCGACCGGTTCGGGGCGAGAGGAGGATTTCGATTTGAAGTTGCAGTTCTCCAACTTCTCGAACTTCTCTTCCTCCTCCAATGATCCCCTCGACCGCCCGCCTTTCGGGCCAATCACCGATGTCCGCGTCCCTTCAGCTGCACTCGCCCGATCGTCCTCTTCCTGCCTCTCCTCCTCCTCCTCGTCCTCCTCCTTCCTCAGCTTCAAGGCTTGGGGCACGGCCTGCAATGATATCGCGCGCCGATTGGAACTGATGGGTCGCGCTGGGGGAAAATTCGCGATCGACTCGTCCAATTGTTCGGGGGCGCAGCTTTGCTGGGCGTGGACATCATGGGGATTGTTCTCGGCAATAATGTCGCTGGTGGCGGCGGGAGCGGACGAGGTCGACGACGATCGTCGCAATAACAGCTTTGCCTTGAGCTTGGCCCAGCGACGGTCTGGCATCGTGCAACTGCATCAATTTGTCCCTTGAATCCCCGTGTGACAAGTCAATGGTCCTTGTTCTTCTATTTCTCCTCCTTTACTACCGTAAATGCAGAAAAGAGAAAAGAGAAAAGAAAACGGGACCAGCTGACGAGGTAGAAGCCCAAAAAGAAAAGAGAACGAGAAATAAGCAAAAGCAAAAGATGATACACCCCCAAAAATAAATGAAAGATTGTTGGAAAGGAAAGATACGCGGGAAGGTCAGTGAACCCTCCGCCGGTCCAAATGGCATCCAAGCATGAAGGAGAGACGGGGGAAATGTGCAGCAAGCAACGGGCCACTCGGCATGGCTCGATTCAAAAGAGCAGTACTAAGTATGGAGTAAATGGGGAAGAAGGAAGATGGTAAGTAGATACACTATCGAAAAGAGGGAGGGGGGCGAGACTAAAAAAGTAAACTAAAAAATGAACGACGGCAGAGACGCAGCCGGATGGATGGGGGAAGATTGAATAATAGAAAAAGAAAAGAAAAAAAAAAAGATGGATAAAAAGAAGGAGGGCGAGGAGGGAGGAGGGACTGTGCTGTTGTGCAATACAGAAATAGTATAGCGACAGTCGTAAAGATGGAGAGAAATAGCTGGAGATTTGGTCCAGAGAGAGGAGAGAGGAGGGGGGGGGGAAGAGAAGAGGCTAGACTGGGATTTGGGGGGGGGATGCGCTGAACAGTCAAATAAAAGGAGGATAATAATGAAAATGATAATAGATGATGATAATGGCGATGACAATGGACTACTACACCCGAGACAGAATCAGAATGATGGATTATCATCATCCACCACCACCTTTACTCCATCCAGTTCGACTTACAAGTCAGGGGAACCCGGAATAGAATCCAAAAAAAGCTCGGTATTTTTTCCCACGCTTGGACCCGTAGGAGCACCGGGCTTCCCTCGCCATTAAATAAGTGTCCATAAATCTCAGCTCAAATCCTAAAAACCTGAGTCTAATTCCAACACAACCCGACGGCAGGCGCAAGTTTTGTTGTCCGCGTCCAATTGCATGACTAGCGACATCCAGAGTCAAACTAAGATCCCTTAGCACCGTCCAGCTGCCACTGCGCGCATGCATCTGTCCAGCGGCCTGTCCGCAACATTCTCGCTGCGTTTCAGGCCCAGAATGGGTCTCGATGCATGACTATCTATCCATTTGCTTTCTTATTCAATAGTTGCCTCGCATCGTTCGGACCGTTGGGCGGGTCCTCGGGTCGAGATGCGATTTCAGATCTGTAGTACTTTATAGTAGGAGTAAATCGGCGAATGGCAGATGCACCCGCAACGCCTGCCACCTGCCACATTCCGCTGCCACGGATTTCAGGCACCGGCAGCATTTGCCTCCGAAATGGTTTGCGTTACTTTCGGCCCCGATTGCTGTTGCTGTTGCTGTTGCTGCTGTTGCTGCTGCTGCACATGGCTGCTGTTCCCACGGTGATGAGAAATGATCCCATCCTTCTTGGTTTCCTGGTTCGTTTGGACCCTATTTTGCTCCTCCAGCACTTCATCGATACTTTTGCCAGATGCCCTGGCTTCCTTGCGGACTGCGCGGTACCGAATCCGCCAGATGATATGGCTTGCATAGATTCCTGCCTCGAGGACGACCCTATTGATGCCACTCACCCGGGTCAGCCAGTCCACAACTTTGAACGTCGCTGAAAGCTCGTCAATGCGTCCCACTTACACGAGTATGTACATGATGCCTCCAAGTATATCGAATGATCCCTGGGCAGCTACAAATTATCGTCAGACCTCACATGATAATAAGAAGATCCCATGCCCGTGCAAGCGAACCTAGAGCGAATAGCGAGAAAAGTCCTCCCAGGGTATCAATGGACAAGAACACCCAATCTACGGACCATCAGCAATGCATCAATCCCGATAACACACAACTGAAAACTCACTGAACCCAATTACACGGCCATCTCTCTTCCACAACTCATAATACGGCGGCAAAAGCCCAGATGCTAGTAAAATTGCCGCAACAACACCAACCACCAGGTCCGGCCAGGTCACACCCTTATTATATGGTATCTGAACACCGAGAAAATTAGCCCACAATTCGAACCACAGGAAGTAAAGGAACAAACCCTCAAAGTAAGAACCAACAACGTCTCAATCCCACCGAACAACACCGCCGTAGCCACAACTAATGACGTTGTCTTGAGACATGTATAATTACTATCATCACGCACAAGAGACATTAACTTCCCCCCATTCAAACCCCCTCCTCTCGACAATAGCAACAACTAGAAATACATACTGATTATAGTATAATATCTGCCCCCAGCTCACCAGCGAAAAGAAGCCAAAAATCTGCGGCTGAATCTGAAGCGGTAAATTGACTTCCTGCGAGCACCCTTATCAGATCCCTCAAATCAATTCAGTGGGATCACCAAGAAACGTGCTACTCACTTGCAAGATCATATAAGCGCCCATTGGTACGGCACCTGTTCGATAAAGCAACAACTCATTGCGTCAACCTTCCATACCATGCATGCTATTGCAATCACGAAAGTACAAGAAAGAACAAGCAGGTCTCCGAAAACGCACAAGAAGCCCACAGAAGCATCATCAAAGGCGGAAACCCATCGGTTTTTTTCTGTCGCCAATTATACCAGATCTGGGGTATTAGCTGGATGCACCAGAGGACGGTGCCAATCGTGCCGAGGACATAGGAGGCGACTGTGATATTGCCGTCATCACTGTCGCTCCTAGCAGTAATAGGAGCCATAACACGGGGGGTGGTTGGGGACTGCGCAACGCATAACAAATAAAGACTGATATCGGTGTATGGTATGTGCAATCACGGAAGTATGGCGACTTCTAGGATATTGATATATATATATATATATACTATACAAAAAAAGTAAAAAATTCAAAGGCACGGGTGTCCTGCAGAATGGTTTATTTAAGAATCACCAACGTGGTTACCGCCTCTCTCTGCAGACTTATCAAGCAAAGCCTGAGCGAAATAAAGCTTGGACAAGTGTCCGGTGCAGTTCCGCCGTCAGTGCTGGGTAAAGACGTCCGATGGGCCTGACGGCGGAGGGGATGGAAAAGGGGCACATCATTGGACAAGGCGGGAGCAGATGGAGAAGCAAGAAGCACTGAAACTAGGACGAGACGGGTAAACCAGAGGAGAATTTGGGGAGAAAGTCTAGATGGGGACTGGGCTCGGGCGGAGTATCGGGAACGGGTGGATGAATCCCAAGGAACTCACACCATCTGGATGGGTCGCTCCACGATGCGGGAACTGCGAGACTGGACTTGGATGCAGCGTCGGCCTTTCTGACTCCTCATGTTGGCCCGCGGGGTAATCGACTTTTCGACACACGTGGTCGCGGAATGGGATCCGTCAGAAGAAGTTTACTTGATTCTAATATATATCTCGCTACCATTCCAATGCAGTAGGACTCATACGACCTGTCTAATCTGACTCGTGCGACGTATCGTTCATTCCCAGGAACAGTCAAGAGGTGAGAAGATAGCATAGCATTTGAACACGGACTCATTTCCAATAGTAACACGAAAGAGATATAACCGTCAAGGATGAGATGCTTCTGGACATGATCAAAACAGATCCGGAGGCCATACATAACATATCAGCAATACAAATTCCCGCTTAAGGAGTCGGGGAACACACACAATTCAAGTATGCCAACACGCACTATAAACGAAGAAAAATGCCTCTAGTGAACGACAAAACAAACCAAGAGAATACGCAGGGCCATCAAAACATAACATGACTTCGCAAACCAGAATCACGCCGAGTGATACTACTCGAAGGGTATCAAAAACTGATTTTTCTCTCGCAACAAAACGGCGAGAACCATGACAGACCAAAAAAGACAGAAGGAAGGAAAGGACGTGACACCGTGGGTTGCTCTGCATCGATCACAGCAAGATCAGGTAGTTGGATGGAGCAATACCTGTCTCTCCGGTGGCCTTCCTGGCCTGCCACCATCTACCGCTCACATCGGACACCTCCAAGATCTCATGCTTGGTGAAACTGATCTCATTGGCATCTTCAGGGTTGGCCTCATACGAATAGATCGCCTTCGCACGGTACGGATATTCCGTGGGCTGGGGGACTTCATCTGGTGCGCCATTGTTGGGCAGATTCGTAGCGGACGGGTTGCCGAAGCGGGGCTGCGAGGAGCTGCGGTGTTCGGAGCCGGGGGCTCCTCCGGGATAACCCGACACGGGCGAAGAGGTCTCGAAGCCGTTGAGTTGAGCGGACGTGTACATCTGCGGGGGCTGGCTGGATGTCGTCTCGGGTCGATTGCCGAATGCAGTTGACATAGGTCTGCCATTTCCGTACGAGCCAGCACCTTCCTTCTGGAGGGCAAATGAATCGATGAAGCCGCGATGCGAAGCCTGAGGGCTAGATCCGAAGTAGAAAATCCAAATGATCTGCATTAATGGTAAGTCACGTACTGCCTAGTGGGTATGTGTGTCGGAGCTGGTTATCACTTACAATAACCATAGCCAAAAGAATGAACCCAGCACCGGCAGCCTGCGATGCGGCGCTGTTTGCATAGACTAACGTGTTGATGGAGATTGTTGTGATAACAAGACCAGCGGAAAGATACCCCACGATCTGCCATAAATCAGTACGAAGGGTTGTCAAAAGATTGATTCAGGAGGGATGGTAACATACCGCTATGTTATAGACGGCACCAGTATCGGTGCCGAAGACAAGCGCCATGCCGACAATGCAGCAAAATGAGTAAGCAACAGCCCACCATGAATAGGTGGGATATCCGCCATGTACGCCAGTGACAATGGAGGAGATAAATGCGATCAACCAAGCCAACTAAACGAAGAAAAGGTGATTAGCAGCGGATCCTAACCACCGCACGAGGACGAATTGAAGACATACAATGGAGATGGACGTGCTTGCGAGCGCAAAGGGGTCGCCCAGAATATTGCTGGCTCTGAAGCGCGCCATTTTTCGTGGAGGCTCAGGGTAGGTATATGGCTTCTGGAAGGAGGGGGAACGCGAAGAGTAAGCCACCATGAATGTGGTTCGAACGAGATCGCGAAATGTTATATGGAAGCGTCCGCGATGGGAGGATGCTGTTCAGGACGCGATGCGACGATGACTTCCAAGGTCCCGGTGGAGTATACGGATGGTAGCAGAGAAGGCCCTTCTGTGCTTTTAATTCTCGAGTCGATGACGATGTATTGGCGGATGTGATCTGAGAATTGGAAACCCGTCGAGTGTGGCAATGAGCGTGAGATCCGGCCAAGGTAGAAGAAGGTGTCCGACTACAGAGCAATTAGCCAGGTGCTCAGGTGGGCGAACGTGTAAGATCAAGGAACATGCAAGTCGATCGACGGCGCACGGAGGACATCGTGAGGAACGACAACAACGCGACCCCAAGGAGCCTCATGCAGGGAATAGGACAGAAAGGTAAAGCGATGGGTGCGACCAAATTTCGAAATAAGATTTAGAGTAACAGGAACAAGGATCGACGCATCACATACTTCTGAGACAGACAGGTTAAAATGAATGTGGAATGGTTGAGGGCTGGCGAAAGGGGAGGTAGAGCAGCAGTGGCACCGATCGTCTCAAACCGGCGGAGCAATCGAAGGAGGGATCGAGGAACAAGTGCTCGGAGAGGTTGGCTAATTTGGTGTTCGGACAAGCCCACGGAATGCCCCTTGCAGAGACACGAAGAGAAACAGCAGCACCAGGCTGGAGAAGGACGAATAATGATGAAACGTTAGTGTCGAAAAGAGGCGGATGGAAAGAGTGAGGAAATGAATCAGAAGAAGCGGGAGACGGAGGAGAAAAAGAGGGGAAAGGAGGGAAAGAAACGAAAGGAGAGATGGAGTGATAGTAGAGAAGATGGGGGAAGGAGGGGGTGAACGAGTGAAATGAGTGGGAAAAGGAAGGAAAAAGTCGATGGGGTAGACAAGCCGACCGGATAGAGGAGAAGGAAGATGAGAGAAAGAGAGGAATGGGAACGGCTGGAGATGGAGAGAAAGGCGAAGCCCAGAACTGGAGCCGTGAGCGAGGCCTACTTAGTTCCAGGTTCGAGGCCGGGAAAAGGAGATGGATGGATGTGGATGGGAATGGGGACATTTGGGTGGAAGGGGAAAGGGAAAACAAATGGGATCGAGTTTCAGAGCGACGGTGCCTGGCCCGAGTGGCCCACGCGAACCACAGAAAGACACTGTCTTTTGGGGGGCCCCCCCTGGGTTTAGTGCGTGGCCTGCGACGTATGGCAGTTTGGCATCTAACTATCTAGTAGTACGATTATTCTGTCTACCTAGTCAGTACTCAGTACATAGATACTTAGCCTAACAGCTATCAAAGCGGGAACTAGGGTGCTTTCTCTGCCGTTACTATTCTTATAGTAACTAATAATAATGGGGTGTGATGAATTCTCTCCGCGTCGGACGTTGTTCCAGAGAAGGAGGGAAGAACCGGGCTGTGAAGGATGACTATTGTCCTGTAGGTAACGTTAACTAACTAATTAATTCATCTTACATACGGTCGCATTGTTACATTGGGTGAATACATTTAAATGAAAGGATACTTAAGCTCAGCTTTAGTACGTATGTCGTCCTCGTCCCTTTCAATTGGAATTTTGGAAAGCCTCCCACAGCCTCGACTTACAATAACCATGATTATTTTAATTGCACATGTGCACGTCAAATCATATAATTTCAATTCAATATATCATCCCGGCAGAAAATAAGACCAAAAGAAAATTGAGTTGATTCCACGGGCCTCCCATTTCCCCTCTCACTACCATTTCGGTTACTAGTGTCAGTGTCTCTTGCTTTTCCCCCGGGAGAAAATAATGAGATCGATGCATTTTCCTATGAAAACTGGGTCCGGCCTAACCCGCTTTGAGGCGGCACGACACGCAAACTCCGGCTATGATTGTTGTTTGATTAGTCGATTTCCCGGAGGGCCTCGTCGCCCCTCTTCTAGTGCCGGCGGTGGATTCTCTTCGTCCATTCTGGCCCCTGGAAAGGCTGAGGCTGAGTTGTGGCTCTCGTGGCGGCGTCAATGGCCTGTGGGTTTTCCACCGCATTGAGCAAGTTGGTTTGGTCGCTGAGACCTGGGAAATTACTACGTAGATAGTGAGTAGTCCAAATACATAGCCGAGATCCATTGGTAGCGATGTACTCCGTACAACATGGCTCAATGAGGAGAATTCCAACAGTCTTGTAGTAAGCAACCAACGGCTCCGTCTGGAAACCCTCTTCTAAGCCTTATATTGACTGCCACGATTCCATCCCCTCCTAATCATGTTGCTGCTGCTTACGCCCAGGTGATCCTGGAAATCGATAATAACAGTGCTTTTCCAATTCGGTAGATATCAGTTGGGTTATTTGGGATAACATGACTCGTATGGAACACAGGTTTAACTGCAACAATACTGGTTTAATTCAAGCATAGAATGCATTACTCACCACACAACTAGTTCTGTGGGAGTGGTGTCATCACCACAAATGCAAAGGTCCCGGGTTTGATGGTTGTTCTATCATCATCCACCACAAATCGTCTCACACTGCAAGGCTTAGACCTGCAGATACCCCTATCGGTCTGTTGCTGACCAGCCAGCCCATCACAACCACCTAGTGTACACACAGTATCCATACAGTAAGCAGGTGAGACAACTGGCTGTGCCCGACAGAGTAAGAATTACGAGTAGATAGATCCATGGTTCCGCCTATTATCAATATGGCAGTGATTTTACCTCGTATCACACACACCTGATCACGAGTTCTTTTCCTTGTGCGCTCTCCCTTCTCTGTCCAAGCATTACTCAATATATACATGGAGGAGTTTCAAGTAGGGCCAAACAAAGGATATTTCACACGGGCTCTTCTTCGCATCACAATCACAATCACAACGCCTGTTCATGCTTCTCATGCAAGGGTCGACATCACGAGAAAAACAAAAGTACCCGGTCGGGACTCTTCCCCGTGGGTCTTCGTCTCCAATATGTACAATGTATGTACTCCGTAAGGTAAGGTGACTTGTGTCCTCGAAATGAGCAGGTACCTTTACTTTCAGCAGGTATTGTAAATACCCCACTAGCTATGGAGTACACACGGATCACTGCGACCAGATAGGTATGCCCATTCTTCCCTTCGGGTTCCGGCGTGGTCGATCAGTTCTGCCGGGAGTCCAGATCCTCTCCGTGCGTCGGTATACTGCAACCCGGCTGCCGCTCTTTGTTCGATCCCGAAGGGAGCAAGACCAAAGGCCGGTCGGTCTGTTTCATATCCAGCCAAAAGAAAGAAAAGAAAGGACTGATGATTTTCAACGACCTTTTCGTCCACTAAGTAATCATTGCCACACAAGACTATGTCTCTCAATGGATGAAGGGCCCGTTCGTCTACATAGAAGAAAAGATTACTTACTACACCCCATTCTCACCTGCAACGTCCACCTTTAATCATGACCAGAACAAACAAAGAGGTATCATATCATATCACAAGCCAAGCACGCTGAAAGGAAGAGGGATCCAAAAGAAAAAGCAACTGCCTCATCTTCACAGCTCCTTCGCTCGCCGCTCCCTCACCACTTCCTCCCGTTTGACCTCCCTTTCCACATCCTCAAGTCTTCCTTCCCATTCGGCCCAGCATTCACCGCCACTAACCAGCGCCACTTCATACCATCGCTGCAAGACTCGAGCAGACCGTACACGTAGCTCGGAGATTTGTTTGGCCTGGTCATCCTGAGTCTGCGCCAACTGGTCAAGTCGTGGTTGGAGCTGGATAAGCGACGCCGAAGTCTCGGCATTCGGGATGGGGAGGTCATTCAATGAAGTAAGTCGAGACGCGGTTTCGGGGAATGCGGAAGCGTAGGATAAGACAATCGAGGCGAGATTTTGCGTCGATAGACTTTCAGGGAGTGATTTGGAAGGTGTTTGGCGGAAGAGGTCGGGGAAGCGGTCGTCTGGACGAAAACAGTTTAGCTATTGATCAACCCGTACATTAAGAAGGTCAGCATACGAAGACTGAGAACGTCCCGGACGGCGGGGATGTTTCTGCTCAGCTTTTCCAGGTCCCTCTCTAGGCGAAGAAGACGGCGCGAGACGCTGTCGTCCAGAGATGCGGGCTTTGCGGGCGGCGTGGGATTGCCAGTCCAGTTTGCATCGCCGGTCAAGAGGTATGTGAGGCGCCGGAGACGGGTCTCGAGGAGCTCAATGGTGGCACCAGCGACCGCGTCGTTTTCGAGGGTCATTGTGTAGGTTGCTGGAGGGGTTTCCCTGTTCGGACAATGTTGCTTGAACCAACGGTTCTCGAATCGCGATGGTAAGGGGAGACGGCGGCGTCGGGATGGACAATGCAAACGTGACATACAACATTAACAAACGGCACGTGGGGAGCCATTATTTAGTCCCAAACAATGGTAAAACAGAACCCTGTTGATCCTAATCCGTCGCTCAGCCTTAAGTTGCTTCTCATTTGGAAAGAAATTCCAAGCGCTAAATTTTATTGTGCCAAGTTCTAGATTTAGATTGCGGGACGCCTAGGTATCTAGTCTAAATGACAGTAATTACGGATCAACTTGGGACTTCAGCCCTGGGTGTCATGTCGCCTTGTCGTCGACTTGGTCCCACATCGCGTCGGCATTCTGCGAAGGTTGCACAGGTCCAGCTGTGCTACTCCGGCTGAGCAGAGGGCGTCCACCTCTTTCCTCCATTTCCTGTCCCCGACCCAATCCCTCGTCAAATGATGGAACCTGGTAGTCAAACACATTCACATTTGGCGTCGCACGATCTTCCTGTTGGTTGAGCGGTTCCTGCTCATTCGTCAGCACATAATGTCTTGAGTTTCCGCTATGTCTCTTGAGGACTGACAGAAGCACTCAATGCACGGTTCTGGCGGCCAGATTGGGTCCTAGTACTATCTGCTTCCTGACATTCGGCCTCAAATGCTTGATTGTCCATATGCACAAATTTCTAAAAGTACTGCCGTTAGTTCCAACCGCTCTTGCCACCATTTAGTAGGCGCTGCCTCACCTGAAGTTGACTAGGAGCTGGTTCTTCCGGCACATTCATTGCATTGTTATTGGCGTAGACAAGCAAAACATTCTTTGATTCTTCGCGGGCCGCTCGAAGGACCTCAATTTCCCTGACCTTGCGTGCGGTGTACCCTATGACGTCGGAGTTGTGCAGAGCTGCGTCGCCTTCTGAGTTTGTCCCGGCCTGGCGATTCTTCGCATCGTCAGTCGAAAAGCTGATCCGCCACCATTGGTACTCATCCTCGGTTGAGGTGGCGCATCCATTAGTGGAGCCTTCAGACGCACGGCGCTTTAGGACATAAGTCACATGTGGCTCAGTACACACGCCCCGCAGTGTGTACTTATGATGTGGTAATTCGCCGGAAGAAGATGCTTCAGTAAGGATTTTAGAATAGCCCCGTAGGCTTTCCATAGCATCCTGCTTCTTAGTCTCCAGCTCTATTTCAGGGACTAGTTAGCGTTCAGTGGCAATCATACGGGTCTCCGGGATAATACCTTTGAGCTTGGCTTCTATTTTACAGGATATCGCTTTCAGCTCATCAGTCACCCTCTGTGCCTCTGTATTGGCTGACTCTGGAGTAAAAGCAGTCGTTTCATTGGACAAGCTCTTGGGGAGTGTCGAGGAGACGGCAGCAGCAGCCCTTTCCAGTGTCTCTCTAGAGGTCATTCCTTTGTGAACGGCTGATTTAGATGTTGAAAAGCGATTTATCAATCCCTCTAGTCTGAATATTTTCTCGTAGATCTGGAGCCTTTGCGCACGGAACTCCCGCGCGAGATCTCGGTTGGCTGCAAGATACCGATCAGGATAGAAAACTGCAGGGATCTTCACATCAACGGGTTTACTAGCGCCTTCCAGCTTGATTGTAAAGACCTCTGCGATGTGTTCTAGCCATACGTCGTCAAGATCTTCGCCCGGCCTATCGGACCACATGGTGTGATCGATAACATCATAAAGAGTCTGGCCATGTTCTTGCTCCACGAAGGAATCTAGGAGGAAGAACTCTTTATCCAATGGTGTGTCATAAATTGATAGAGGTCGCTTATATGCAGTTGACGAGAATATGGTCGCCAATTGATTGTCTGGGTCCGCCCGGACCGCAGCTTCTTGCCATGATTCCAAAAATCTAGCCGCGCTGCCTTCCGAGTCGTAACTGGACATGCTTTTAAGGTTAGCTAATGCATCGGCACTGCCAAAGGCGCGATCGGTGGTATCCAAAAATGCTGCCACTCGCTGCACTTCGTATATAATATCATCCCACTCAGTATCACCGTCCTGCGCGTCATCGATAGTGACAATCTTAGGAAGAGTTATGGATTGGCCGTTCCACCACTGTGAATCTTTTCCATAGTCCCCGAGAAGTCGATTCCTGAGCAGAAGAGCTTCTCTCGCCAGAGGGATCGAATGAAGGATTGTCAATAGTCCACCCAGGTACATGCCGTCATGGGATGGACGTATGAAAGCCGGTTCACCGCTCTTCCTCTTCCGATCAGCTGGGTCGGGGCTTATTATGATTTCACGAGAAGTAGAATTAAACAGCGTCATTGCCCAGGCACCTTCGTCATAATGATCACGAGTGGCTCGACCAAACTTCGCTTCATTCGTTGTGACACCTGTCTCTTGCTGCCCGAGATTCTGATTCAAAGACATAGCCATAGCCTGTTGTAGTTCCCGTTCCTCTTGCTCGGCCAAGGATAAGCCCTTGTTGGCGTCTGCTTAAAGCGGGGTTAGCCTAGCAGGAAATCAGGCAGCTCCTCAGTATGCCCTCACCATTAGCAGCCTGTGTTGGTACAGGGGCGCTATGCTGGTATTCAGCGCCAGATGCGTGTTCACTCGAGTTTAGGGTTGATGGCGGGCGTGAAGGAGCGGTGATGGAGGATCCGGGGGCCGGGTCGGCGTGTTCAATCTGGAACGCTTCAAGGCACATCTGTCAGTACCAAATCAAATTCAAGTCACTATAACGAAAGGAGACGATCATACCAGGACCAGCGGGATCATTTTGGTATCCAATGTTCTATATCGTCACATGTTTGACAATCAGTCGCTGCTCCCAACAAACCGTGCGCAGTTTCAGGACGTCACCTGCGTCTGAGGGCCCGTGGGGTCTTCAAAGTAGGCATTAATGGCTTGGTTCGAGTTTAAGTTATTCGCCTGCAGTTCGATCCAGTCAGTTGGACTGCGATGATCCTAAAGTGCATCCAAGCTCACCTTAAGAAAGCTTATTGCTTGTTCGCGTGTCGAGCTGGTGAAGCTCACGAAGTTCGCAATAGCTTCCTCCGTTGGTTCGGAGGCCATGTCGGAGCCTCCGCGTCTCAATCCCACTGGCTATATCAGGACGCCCTTGTAATATCCAAATAAAGTAGAAGCGCCCAACAAAAAAATCAAACAGACCAAGCGAGAGCGGCAACAGCACCAGTCACAGCGCGAAAGCCAGACGTAGCTGATGGTGGACGATAGTTTGAATCGATCGGAAGAGCTTCCCCACCACATGACATGCGGCTGCCAAGCCCGAATAGCCAGACGCATTGCCTGCAGCAAACATGCGTCACGAATTCACTTGATAAATCCCACGGGAATGCCACACAACATTTTATATTAAAGCGCTATAGTTCTTGTCTCAAACTTGAACAAATGCTAAAGACAGTGTATGAGTGCAGTTTATGCCGTTTTGACGGCGAATATTCTAGGGTTTCGCATAAGCCTGAGATTCTCGGTTGCACTACAAATAGCGGACTGATTTGTGCAATTGTTCACGAGTCATTTCTTGATGATGCTCAATAATAGGCCTGTGACGTATCTGAATTTTCTGTGCATGTTCTAGTCAAGTAATTGCCTTGTGTTGAAGGGGTCATGTTCTCTGGCACATAGCATCCTAGGGAGGACGAACTTTCATTACGATTAGTCCATGTGTGCTTGGTATCTGCATGATGATAAACTGGCTACACTTGCTAGTAGTAGCTCAGAAAGACGACAATCATTTATCGCCTACGTGAGACTTTCGACTAACCAGTAGTATATTGATTATTCTATCCTTTAAGGGGGTAAAATCCATGTGAGCAGTCTGAGGAATTCATTCAGGTCGATATATTATCGCCGACGGCATAGAAAACCCAAGAGAAAAACCATTACAAACGTCAAAAGGATGTTTATCTTGGTACATCAGTTACTACTAGTTGCTTCATCTTAGACCAATCCAATGTCCCGGTCAAACCCAGACACGAGCCAACCATCAGCAGGACAGAGTGTCTGTGCTAACCTGCTAAAAGGATTAGTCGCAGCTCCTTTCCATCTAGCCTAAATCCGCCCCGTTTTTCCCTCTCCATTCATCTGTCCCTTCCCCATTGTCAGCATTCTTCCTACCACCGTTGAAGCTAGAGTCCATTTTGTGCGGGATCATCTCCCCCTCTCCAATAATAATAGAGGTTACACACTAGCGAGGTATGTCCAATAGTCCGCTCTGCTATCTATCTACTGAGCTTCAAGAATAACGACAGCAGCAGCATCGAGATCCCCATCACCTCGTAACCACGGTTACCCAACCCCCCCCTCCCGCTCTCCTCACAACCTCTCCGCCCCTCCGTCCGCCCCGCTAGCTGGTGCGTTGGTTGATGGTTGTCGGTGTCGACCAGACCGATTCTTCTCCAAGCGCTCCACTTCCAGCCCTTCCAGCAAACCTGACCGGTTGTGGGGGAGACCCGATCCTCTATCCACAGCCCGCCCTTTTGATCATATTTTTATTGGGTTTGTCGAACCCAGGCTAGTGAGGTGTCGACCCAAATTCCACGAATCAGTCTAGAGCTACCATCAGGGCGAAAAAAAAGGGGAGGGAGAGAAAAATAAGAGGGAGTTGAAAAAAAAGGCAATCTGCCCAAGCGCGGGACCACCCCTCCGGCCAAAATCCATCACGTCACGTTGTCCTCCCCGTCCTTGCCGAACCGACGTCGGCCGTCAACCTCCAGTCTCCGTCAGGATGGCCGCTGCTTTCGACGACGAGGACCTCTCTGTCTCACTCCCACCCCTCAACAATTCCGATCGCTCTCGTGACCGTACCGCCGGGACTGAGCCTCCTTCCAATTCCAACATTCCCGCCATGGCGATGCCTCCGCCATCCCGCCCGATCGGAAAGGGCGGCGAGCCTCCGATGCAGTCACCAGCAACCACCCGGGACATGCAGCGCCTCGACCAGTACCAGACGGTGAAGATATTGGGGGAGGGTTCCTTTGGCAAGGTGAAATTGGCCATTCATCAGCCCAGTGGCCGCCAGGTCGCTCTTAAGATCATCTCCCGTCGCAAACTGCTGTCTCGTGACATGGTTGGCCGTGTTGAACGTGAGATTCAATACCTCCAACTGCTGCGGCACCCTCACATCATCAAATTGTACTATTCCCTGCCTCATGCTGTAATGGCAGACAGAATCCGATCTGAGATCTGAAACAATAGCTAACTAGCTGCTTTTCTGACAGGTACACCGTCATTGCCACCAAAACCGACATCGTCATGGTGTTGGAATATGCCGAACGGGAACTTTTTGATTATCTAGTCAAGAGGGGTCGCTGTAATGATGCTGAAGCCCGCAAGTTCTTCCAGCAGATCATATGTGCTGTCGAGTACTGCCATCGCCATAAAATCGTACATCGTGACCTCAAACCGGAGAATCTTCTGATCGATAGCGAGAAGAATGTGAAAATTGCAGATTTTGGTCTGAGCAACATTATGACGGACGGAAACTTTCTCAAAACCAGCTGCGGAAGTCCCAATTATGCAGCGCCAGAGGTTATCTCCGGGAAGCTATATGCGGGGCCGGAGGTAGATGTATGGAGCTGTGGTGTCATTCTCTACGTGCTGTTGGTAGGAAGACTTCCATTCGACGACGACTATATACCGGCCCTTTTCAAGAAAATCGCCGCGGGCAACTTTCATATGCCTGGCTATATATCCCCCGGAGCTGCTCGGTTAATTAGGTCAATGCTGCAGGTACATCCTGTTCATAGACTGACTATCCCTGAGATCCGCCAAGACCCCTGGTTCCTTCAAGACCTACCCAAATACCTACAGCCGCCGCCCGAAGAATTCATTGCTACAGGGGTGGATCCAAACAAGGCCATTGATCCACGCAAGCTGGTTCCGGGAAAGCCCCTGTCAGTGCAGCACAAAATCCATCAAGTAGCCATTTCCAAGCTGGAGAGAAGTATGGGTTATGCTCGCGACGATATCGAGGATGCGCTCAAGAACCCGGAACCTAGCGCCATTAAGGATGCTTTCTTCATCATCATGGAGAATGAGATGATGCAGACAAATTGTGAGTACTACAAGAGACCTATTTCTATGGGATCTCGTCTTTGCCGTTGTCTTTGTCTCATGTTGAAGCGTGCTGACACTCTCCAGCGCCAACGGACGATAATATGTTGGTACCCCCAGTGACACCCTCGCCGCCTCCCGATAGGATACCTAAGCCTACTGCAACGACTGGACGAGCAACTCCTGTTCCTGCTCCGGGAACCCCACCTGGTCCTCCAACCAGGATACGAAGTGGTTCGCAGCGCCAAACCTATCAACCACCTCAGCAGAGCGACTCCGACGATTTAAACGCACCTCGCGTGAGCCATGTTCGAATTCTACCGACGAGTTTACCTTATGTTCACGACCAACTCATGGAACAACGCGAGCGCGAACGCGAACGCGAACGCGAGCAAAGAAACCAGGCCGCCGATCGGTTATCGGATGAGCAAGCACAACGTGGACCAGAATCTGAAGGGGACTCGCGCCGTGGTGGCCGCTCCCCGGAGGAGCAAGAGGCGACCGCAAGGGCTCTGAAGCCGCATTCTCGTAGTATTATAGACCTTGAGAAGTTGCGTTTGGAGCCGCCTGAAGGTCGGAGTGCCCCACATCAACCCAAGAAGTCTCGCAAATGGCAATTTGGCATTCGTTCGCGCAATCAGCCTTACGAGGCAATGCTCTACCTTTACAAGGCGATTGAAGCACAAGGCGGGATATGGGAAATCCAGCCAGCTGGTGCAGGTGAGTCCATTTTAGATCTACTCCTCGATTCAGTTGATTAATGTCTTTCTCGTTCAGACGGATTGCAGATCGGAGTCAAGCCAGCCGACGCAGGACAGCCGCCACCGCTGCAGAGCAAGTATCCTGACCTACCATCTGACTACTACATCCCGAAAGAACCGTGGTTCATACGAGCCCGCCTTTTGAAAGAAGGCGTCAGAGCTCCAGGCCCGTCGACCAGCGTCCACAGCAGTCGGAGTGATCTAGAGGAACTTCGCCGCCGCGTGAACCTCTCAAGTGCGCCGGCTTCTTTGGATGACAGGAATTTAACCCCGGAGCATGCGAGCATGTCGGGTCCTTCATCTGCGACGCAGCATCATTCCATCTCGCGCATCTCTTATGGAGTATGGGTGTTCGTCGACATCCAACTGTACCAGCTTGAAGAGAACAATTACATGGTCGATTTCAAGTGCGACGGATATCAGAATGTGATCCGCGGCGAAGGGGATGCCGATTGGCATCCCATCAGCAAGCGGTTCTGGAACAAGGAGAAAGAGGTTACTAGTCCCTATCCGTTCCTTGACGTGGCATCGGATTTGGTGGCCCAGCTTGCGGTTGCCAGCTGAGGTCTCAGCGAGTTATTTCTAGATTCTGATGGCGTTGTATGGGTATTTCGGAGCATATAATAGGCAGCATTCGGCGTTTCCTTGATTCTCCAGCTATGCACCACTGTTTTTACGAGATGCATCTATTAAAGCTGGTAGCTAAGCATCATACCGATCAACGTTTATTCATAATATATTGCACATGATTCCCTTCCTTGACAGCATATGTCCAATTGCTTCCATCTGACGCGCAAGGCGGTCACGCTAAATATTAGAGCAACTTGTCTCCGCATCCGAACAGTTCCGTCCTCCACATTTCTTTTCTTTCCCCGCAAAGACCAATTAACCCATTGTACCCTGCTGGCTATTGCGTAAATGACCTGAGGTTGATGGATCGCGCCAAGAAGTTCAAGTGCAAGCAATGCAATAGGTCATATACCAAATATGAGCACCTTTCAGTACGTTTTGCAACTTTGTCCTTTGCCAGAGCACCCTTGTTAACAAGGCCCAGAGACATGAGCGAACTCGTAGGTTGTTCCAGTGACATCCATTATTGCATGAATCTCAGACTCCATAGATAGCAATACCAGGCCATTTCAATGTGACGAATGTGGCAGAAGCTTTGGACGAGGTGACGTCCTTGGCCGACACAAGAGGCTCCATGCCCGTTCTCGAGCAAATGCCCCCTCAGATGCAGCACCATCAGTAGGCGGCGCAAATGAGGGCAATTTACCCAGTCCCAAAGAATCTGCACTGAGTCTTCTGGGCATGTCTTCCTTCGAGCAATCTCCATTGTCCGGGAACCAGCAACTGCTCAGCTCCGACAACTTACTGGACTGGTTTATGCCTGACTTTTGGGGCCCACCGGCCATCCCGCTACCATTTACAGACCCTCTAAATCAACCGCATCCGCAGATATCCAATGGCCCCAACCTCCTATCCGCTCAGTACCCGGGAGCTTCTCAACAAGAACCTGGAAAGATAGCCATGCAGCAAAGTTATAGATTGATAGAAGATCTGTCGAAACGTCTGAACACGGAATTGCATAGCTCCGGAATTACATCCGCCTTCCTCGACGCATGCTTGCAGCAATTCTTCGAGTGGCTTTCCCCATGCTTTCCGGTCATACACGAACCGACATTTTCAACACGTGAAACCATCCCACCGCTTCTGCTAAACATGGTAGCCCTCGGTTCTCTCTTTGTATGCCAGCCAGACTCATCTCAAAAAGGAGAGATGCTCTGGCGCCTGGGCCATACCGCGGTAGCAACCTCCTGGCAAACACTTAGTAGCCTGCGGGGGCCGCGAGATGCCTGCGATGGGGTCCAATTGGTCATGACGGCGCTTTTGGGGCAGCTATTTGCCCTACTATCGAGCAATGAAGGCATACGAACGACAGCATTTGTATGGCATGGACTTGGCTTCTACTGGGCGCGCACATCTGGCATGTATGCCGCCGAAGGTATGCAACAATACGATATTCCAGGACGAGATGCTCCAGCCTCGACAAAGCACGCAGCATGGTTGACATGGGCGGCCATTGAAACCAAACGACGCGCAATCCTAGGCCACTATATACTCGACGGCCTCATCTCACAAGCTTCCGGTTCCCCGGCCAGCACTCGTCACCTGATAAATTCCATCAGAACCGCATGCCCTGACTCAGCCTTCCTCGCAAAGACCGCAGACGACTGGATCGTCGAAATGGAAAGGTCAAGTCTAACTCAATGTCCCTTCAGCGAAGTCTTTGTCTCCTTCTTCTCACCAGAATCCCCGAATTTCTCCCCACCACGTCTCTCAATCTTCTCAACCCTTGTCACCATAGAGGGTCTGCAGTCCCTCATATCCGACCTCCACGAAACCAACGGACCGGTATTTGGCGCAATTTCAGAAAGGCAAATCATCCAAGCGTTGTTGAATATCTACGACACAAATATCAGTAAGGGAGCAGCCATCCATGACAGCAATCTTCAACTCACCCTCCGCTGGCACACCATTTGTCTTGAACTAGCAGTTTCCTCTGCTTCCCTATGTCAAAGGATATGCCACGCATATGGTTTACGGCAGCCCCTTGGAGGAATGGCTACCAAAGAAGATCAACTGTCATTTGATCTGAACCAGTGGGCTAGAAGTGCTGGTGCTGTGAGGGCAGTTCTACATGCTTTTGCTATTACTCGAATCGTCAGTCAGATTCCGTTCAGGTTAGCTCATGCGCCTCATATCCCGGCTGCTATATTTGCGTCGGCAGTTGTGATGGGTGGGTGGTGTTTAGCCCGCGAAGAGACGATCCACGTTGGATTAGATACACCATGGCATGACATTTGGCGTGAGGGGCATGACATTGATCAGTACCTCCGACAACAAGATACTGACGGGACCAAAGTCCATCTGCTCAACGAAATGAACTTTCTCCAGATCAGTCTTCAAACTCTCACATCGCGCTGGAGCGTGTCTCGTCCAATGGCGGAAACAATTCAACAAATAGCCACCTTGGCTCGACAATATCATTGATTGATGGAAATAAGAATACTTAATAGAGTTTGTATATACAGAGACTGGTCATCGTTAGAAGTACTTGGAAGTTCTCTTCCTGATCCACGGCCCGAAGAAATATAGTGGCAATCCCAAAGCGAGGACCGCCCATTGCACAGCGGCGAACTCATAGAACATCTTATCAACCCCTTGAGTGGTCATCCAGCTCACTGATCCCTTGCTCAACCCGAAAGCAACCACGTTCTTGCTAGTGTTCACCAACACTAGCGCCTCGCCACTGGTGTGCGGGTATGAGTCAACGACATATGACAACATCACCGAAGGGACTAGCGTCAACCCTGCTGCGGACATGGCCGAGCCTACTGCTGGTATCACATACTGCATGTGGCGGGAGACCGTGTATCCAAAGATAACCAGACCGAGTGGGGTAATGACGAACGGGATAATGAGGGCCGGGACCCGATGCTCAGGCTTGTGGACGCCGTTGTTGCGTTTTCGGAGATAGCTAGAGAGAGCGTCGGTCAAAGGGCCCGCGATCGGCCACACGACAAGAATACCGACGAAGCTGCCAAGTGTCCAGAGGCCGAGGGCAGCAGAGGAAAAACTATATGGCGGAGGGGAGAAGATGTTGGCAGAAAGGGTGGATATAGAGACCACTCTGTAGGCATACAAGGGTCAGAGTGCTTGTTCCATGAGATAATTGAGCAGGGAAGGGGAACCTACCCTCCTAACACAACACCATACATCATCGCAGCTATTAAGACTCCCGGGACTAGAAGCATGGGCAGTGGCAGCCAGAACAGCTGAGCCAGATGCTTGAAGACACCATTCTCCTTTGCTGCATCTGATAGACCGACTTTGAACAAGCTCTTCCAATACCCTCCGTAGGAAAATTGTTCTTGTTGCTGCTGGCGCCGCCAGGCGTTGACTTCGGGTACGGATTCGATGTGGCTTTGATAGGCCTCGGCCTTCTCTTCATCGTCAACATCCAATTGCTCCTCGGGTCCACGCTCGTATAGCGTCTCTGGGAGAAAGAAGAAGGTTGTCACGAGATTGACTGCAGCAACAATGAGACACAGGATGAAGAACCAGCGCCAGCCACGGGCAGCCACCAGGTAACCAGCGATGAGGGGACCGACTTGGGAGCCGGCCGAGAGGAAGAGAGCGTAAATTGCCATTGCACTGGAGTAGTTGCGTTCGTAGAACATGTCTAGGCTTGTTAGTGGGCCTGGTCGTTTCGCATCATATGTATCTTAGACGACGGAATACGAACCAGCAAGAATACTAGGGCCCAGTGACTCGATCGATCCATAGCCTGCAGATGTTAGCATAGACCCGTCCATTGGATGAAGAAAAAAATCAGGAATGGTGGGTAGTATACCAAAACTAGCAAAAACCCTAGCTCCCATCAAGCTATTGTAGTCCTTCGCGACGACTGTCCAGATTATCCCAGCGACAAACATAGCCATGGACACGAGTACAACCGGGCGCTTTCCGAAGCATAGTGCCAGCGGCATCCAGACCAGGTTTGCTAGACCCATAGACAAGACGGACCAAGAGACTAAGTCAGCGAGTTTCTGGTATCCGACATGGAGATCGGCCGCAAGGTTGTCGAAGCCGGTCGCTATCCCTGACTATTGTGGAACATGCGTGTGAGTGTGTGCTGGGACAAACAACCGGAGTAGATAGTGGGTATGATACCGAGTACATATTGCCCATGAAGACGAAGACATTGACAGTAAGTAGAGCTGCATATCGGACTCTGCGGGGATAGAGCTGTAAATCCCAGATAGGAAGACATAGGGCAGATGGTCAGCGCTTGTTTCTAATCTATTTTTTGATTCGATGAAATAAGAAGGGAGAGAGTGTGAAAAGGGGTGTGACACACCCTAGGATCTATTTGGGATGCCATCTTGTACTATGATCGAAGTACTAGTACTAGTAGCAGTATTGGGGAGTTGTCGGGCCACTCAGTGTCCAACTGTCGCAAGGGACAGAAGAAAGATCATACGATGCCAAGTCCTATATATCTAGACATGAAGCGGTTCATATATCGGCAGTTCGGTAGTTGCCAGTCCTACTCCAGGTTTACCCCACACAATCCATGCCATCATCACATGGGCTAAAACGTCCGGAATCTCCTTGAATAAGGTAGTGACTGGAGTTGGAACGCCACTCCATCCCGGGATGTGGCCCTCGGGTTCCCCGAATGATCGGGACCACCTGTCATCCTGCGCTGTGGAAGAATTGTGATAGGAAGAGTGGGATATAGTACACTAGTGGCGTAAAGCTACCGGATAGTGTCGCATCCAGAGGCCCATGCTGTTCAATAGGAGAGCCTGTTACGGCGACCGCTATATTAACGGCGTCTCGGGGATTGGTCGAAGCACCTGTACGGCGTGCTCGTGTCCCTGCGTGTTGACCGTATAGACTGTGCGCCTCCCCCCTGCGTGGGTTCTTCTCGATGCCAGCACCTTGGGCTCTGTGTATTCGAGGAATAATAAAGAGCTTTGTCTTGATGTGCTCCTATCAGGGCCTTTCAAAATCTGTACACGTGGGATACTGGTGCCTGGTAAGCGGGGAAGGTCGTGCTTAGTAGTATTCAGTGCTGGGAGAGCTTACTTTGACGAATCAAGTCAAGCATGGACCGTGCTTAGAGCGTTCCCGACTTTGGGGAAGCTGTCTGAGATCATCTATAACTCTGGTTGTCAGATAAGTCTAGCCTCCGGAAATTCTGGTAACTCAAACATACCCATTGATTGAGATTCCCAACAGCGAATCTGATCGTTAGACTTACTCTGTCAGCATTTTTAATTTAGTGACCTTATCCCCCGAAAATCCTTGGCCGCTTTACAGCTGTCTGGAAAAATATATATGGTTTCGGATGTTTCTGCCTGCTTTAGTCGATCCACTTCGCAGACGACATCAACCACGAGCATTGAATTGGCTATGTCGATGGTCCATGGAGTGAACCATGGTTGACAATTCCGAACACAGTGTTGAGGAAGAAGCACAACAAATCCAGCAGGGAGAAAAGCAAAGGCCCCACGTGACGGAGTCACCTGCTCTGCCATTCTTGACTTTGTGGGGGCTTCTCGCTTTCTCATTCTGCAGTAACTTCATATCATGTCCTCCACGGAATTTCCGTTCGCTATTTTCCTATCTTCGTTTCCATTGCCGTGCCAGCCAAGGCACTAGACCCCGGATCCCCCGCAATTGCTCAGAATGATGATGGGGAATGAGCGCCAGCCACTCGAACCGTTGCATCACCCCCCCGGATATCCCGACACTCGGGAAAGCCGGGGACACCGGGGCAAATCCTACAAATCAGCCCCAGTTTGAGCTCATCGACTCTCTCCTATCTGAACCAATTGACGACTTGTGATTGCGGATAAGTAAAGCTCCGGCGGCAAAGCGTGTCGACGTGGATTTAAAGAGCTAAAAACATCGCGATTGTTCCCCTTACTTGCCATTCCGCTCTGCCATTGTTATCTCAGAAGCCTCTGCCAACATGGGCATCTTTAACAGTGTTCTCGGGAGAAGTGAAGGATCCACAATGGTGTGTTCTATCCCTGAGCCGTACCTTAATAACTTTGGGAGGGGGGAGGTGATGAAGGTATTTACTAAACCAGCAGGCAGAGCCATCACGACTCACACCTTGACATCATTGTCGTTGGTGCAGGCCTCAGTGGCCTCGCCACCGCCATTTCCTGCGCCATGTCCGGCCACACTGTTACAGTTCTCGAGCAAGCGAAAGAGTTGGCAGAAGTCGGCGCCGGTCTCCAGATCACTCCTAATGCTTCCCGCCTGTTCTCACACTGGAAACTTCCTGAGAAGCTATGGACTGACGCTGCAGAGCCCACTTCCCTAACAGTGCACCGCTACACAGGCGAAGTCCTTGCCCATGAAGAATCCTTTGATCGGAATATCCGCTCCAAGTACTCCGCACCGTTTATCGACTTGCACCGCGTAGACCTGCAGCAAGCATTATACGCGCGAGCCAAGGAGCTCGGCGTGACCTTCCACCTCGACGAGAGAGTCAACACAATTGATTTCGACACGACTACAGTCACCACCCTCAAGGGCAGGACTGTTTCCGGGGACCTAATAGTCGCCGCAGACGGACTCTGGTCTCGCTGTCGAGAATGCTACTGTGGGAGAAAAGACGACCCCATTCCCACGGGAGACCTGGCGTATCGGATTGTCCTGACAGCGGACCAGATCTCAGACCCGGACCTGAAGGCTTGGGTTGAGAATCCAACGGTACATTTCTGGATTGGACCTGGCGCACATGCAGTAGGATATTCCCTGCGCGGGGGAAAGATGATGAATATTGTACTCTTGGTGCCGGATGATCTACCCCCAGGTGTATCACGACAGACTGGCTCGCTGGAGGAAATGATGCGTTTATTCGTGGGTTGGGATCCAGTGTACGCTTGATCTCTCTTGCATATTGCACACATCGAAAGCCCGAAGAAACTGACATAGTACAGCTTAACCCGCTTTCTGGGCTACGTGAACGGCGTTGACAAATGGAAACTCATGCATCGTAAGTGCATGCACCACCACCACTACTACCCGCAACCCAATCCTCCTTTCATCAACTAATAAGCTCGACTCAGACGCCGAAATGGAATCGTGGATCAACGACAAATCCAACCTCGTCTTCATGTATATTTACATCCCCCTTCACCCCAAACCAACCCACCAACTAACCAAACCTCCAGCGGCGACGCTTGCCACCCAATGCTCCCCTACCTCGCGCAAGGGGCCAACTCGTCCCTCGAAGACGGCGCCGTCCTCGGAGGCCTCCTCGGCCACATGAAACACAAATCTGATCTCCCCGCTATCCTCCGTATATACGAGAAGCTACGCAAGTCCCGAGGTGAGGCTATCGTAAGGGAGACGTTCAAGCAGGTTAGTCACCCATATCTTGATACCTTCCACCTTTCCAGATGATATACTAACCAGGGAATCAAATCAAAAAGAGAAACGATTTCCACATGCACGACGGCCCCGAACAAGAGAAACGAGATCACATATTCCTTTCTCAGTTGGGGAAGGAGCTAAAGGGGGCTTTTCCGAGTCGGTGGTACGTATATTACTTTTACTGCTGCTTTTATTCGAGGATAGGGGGTATTTGGAGAGTTATGAGAGGCTAATGTGGTGAGGTGTAGGACGTGTCCTGAAGTCCAGCCATGGTTATATGGATATGATGCTATCAAGGAGGTGGAGAATGTGGTGGAGCAGAATCCGGGATTGTTTAATGGCAGTAGTAGTAAGAGAGGGATTACTTCGCATTTATAGAACGGTGTTCTAGTTGGGTATAAGTACAGTATCAAGTGGGTTTCTTAATAATATGTTGATTCTCTTGGTTGGGTAGAGCAGAATAATGAAGAAAGCTCAATATCCGTCTTTGGTCTTCTCACCTGGACTGAACGCTCTTAGCCGGCTAGTACAATTGGTTTATCACCGGTCTAACATCTGATATAGCCAAGAGAATACTGAATAGAGTATGAAATTATCTATGAGTTCCACCAAGTAGCTATATACAAGACAGATCCACTATACAACCCTCCAAGATCCCCAATACCCACCAATTGAATCGCATAAACAAAATGGTAAAATATTTTAGTAATACATAATCACCCATCCAACATCGGCAAACCTCCCAAATCATCAAACAGCCTAGCGATCCCTTCAAAGGAACAATCCGGGAACCCGAAGCCATATGCCCATTCCTATGCTCCAAATATCAGCAACTTCTCTTACCTTCTTGTACAGGAAATGAGACGAAAGGTTGAACATACCGGAATATCAAACCCTGTCTGAGAAGTACCCGAAGCAGATGCAGCAGCAGCAGCAGCTTCTGGGTCAGCAGTGAAGTCGGCAATTTTGGTCCCGTCATTGCTACTAGATGGTGTGGTAGCGGTTTGGACGTCGATGGGCCGGAATTCTCGCAGATAGTGTTTAATAATCTCAACAGATTTACGCGCCACCACAGATTCATCCATTGCTTCGAGGATCTCGACGGCCATTTCGACGGAGCGGCGAAGCGGGATGGTTTCGGCGCACATGCCTAGTTTGGACATGGGGAGGAGGAGGGTGGATGTAGCGAACATGACATATGTGGTGTTGTACCACCTGATTTTAGGTTAACCGGGGTAAGAAAAGGAGGGCATAGATAAGGGCAGGACAAGCATACCAGCAGCGGAAGAATGTGTGGATTCGGTAGATATCGTAAATGACTTGGATGGTTTTCATTGCTGCGTCGAGACATTTGGCAATCGTTTCTTCCAGTTCCATAGGCGTATGTCGTAATTTGCGTGTGAAGTAACTGAGGAATGGTCGGAAGAGGAGCATCTTCACATTGTAGTAGCCTGATCGGGAAAAGATTAGTGGCTATGCGTGAAACCGAATATGAGGTACAGGGAAGGGCCCTTACGAATACCGAGCACTAAGCGTTGTCTCCGTGCCCATTTGGGATCCCTCAATGCCCCTCCTGTTGCGCGCTGAACAATGTCGGGTTTGATCCTGTCCGGCAGTCTCGCCATCCACCGGTCGAGCTCGTTTTCGATTTGGAGTGCGAGATGCAGCTTCTCTTGTAACGTAATGCGCGAATGATATATCTGCACAGAAACCTTGCGGATAATGTATGCAAAATCCACCATCCATGGGATGACAGCGTACTCGGAGTCGTCCCGTTCAGGTAGCGCTCGGTTGTGGTATTCATCCATGCCTAGAGTATCCGGACGGCCTACTGAAAAGCTCATTTCACTGGTATGGTTAGGATCATGACTGAGCCCCATTTCCAGCAAGACTTACATTTCCAAAGAGAACAGTCCCCTGCTAGAGTTAGCGTAAGATCTATCCGAGAAAGGCACGAACTCACCACCACGTCTTTGAAATCCACTCCGAGCGTTGCTCTGTCGAACTGCGCACTTCACGATTGAATCCAGCAGCCAGACATGTGCGGATAGCCAGTCCCAGGTACATGTATGCCACTAAACATGTTGGATTATCAGTCGAAAAGCAAGTAGCGATGTGATTTACTTACGGTTTGGGTTCAGTTCGTTCTGGCAAATTTTAGCCTAGACAAAGTTAGCCCGTATTTCGCCCAGGAAGAGTAAATTTCATACCATTAGGTATAAACACTGCACCGTATCCAAAGTATTGGAGAATTGCAGGTAGTTGAGGTACATCTGGGCTTCTCCAAACAGCTTTCTACTCCATTCGAACCGAGTCAGTCCACCCAGCCTGTCCTCATCCCAAACCCGGACCAGGGCCCCAAACGACAGGATACTCAGATACAAAGCGACAAAACTGGGCTCCGGCTGAACGCCACGGTTGAACCAGAGACTGTGCGCGCGTAACAAAAAGTCCTCCTTATCAATGAGAGGGTGGATGAAATGGATATTTTCAAAATAGCCGTTGATAAAAGCATGAGCCTGCTCAAAGTAATAGTTCTGTTCCCGTAATGTCAAGGGCTGGGCGGAGCCTGTGCCCGAGGGTGAAAAGCTCGAATTATGCAGCGTGGAGACAATTGAATACCCCGGATCCTCAAAACGTGCGTCCCGTCGCTCCAAGGACCGTTGCGGTTCCCGGGCCTTCTGGAGATGTCCTAGGAGAGCTGCAGATGAAGTGCTGCCGTGAAACTCGATACCGTTGGTGTGATGGTTCAGTTCGCTGATTTCATCCCCTACCGACTCCCCAGCCTCCTCGTGGTGTTCGTAAATGAAAGGCGCTTCTTCCCTCGGCGTGGATGCAGCGCGAGGCAGCGACAATGGGGTCGCCTCAACGCCTACGGGAGGAGGAGGGGGAGGAGCTTGTTTGACCCCCGAGCTTGGTTGTACTACTACCTTCTGGGACCGTGAGGAATGCTGAGATGTAGTGTCCGCCTCTGCCGACCTTAGTCGAGCCGTCAGCTCGTCTACTTTGCGCTCTAGATCAGCAACATATCTGCCTGATGTGTCAGCAAATTCCAAGATACTAACTAGCTAGCTACGATTTTGATGAATGATAATATACATACCGTGCAGACCGGCTGCTTTCGCGTTGGCGGTAATTCCCCTGATAGACGCAATTGAGTTGACTTTCTAGAACGAGGTTAGTTAAGAAGGGGACAGCTTATCGCGATAGACGGCATACTCTTACAGTGCGAGCAGGGATACTGCTCGTCGCACTTGTACTTCTTGGCCCTGCAGCGGTCGCATGCCTGTGCAGCGCGAGGGCGTTTGGCCCGCGGCGGGGGAAGAGAATCATCACCCGCGGTGTGAATGGGGGGCGACTCATCCATCATCCATCTAGACGAACGACGACGACATAGGGAAGACTGGGATGTGTATCCAGAGCGAACTATGAGGACAAGAGTGGAGGGCAAATTGAAGATAAGAGAACGTAGTAGATCGTAGTTAGAGGCCGAAGTTAATCGCCAGGATGAAGTTGGAAGTTGAGAATCGGCCGGGATTTCCGACCGTGGACGTCACGTGGGAATCTCTGCGGGGTCCCCGCGGGGTGCAGAGGAAAATCCATTAATTCGAAAAGGATTCGATTCCTTCCACTGTCTAAGCAAGCTAACTAATACAAAAGAAGGTAGCAAGACAGGTATCGCTAATAGTTCCAGTTCCAATAGAAATAGTCGTCACAAGGGCTCAAGCCACGCTAAGTTCATGCATGCATCCTCTTCTCCCCTCCTCCCCCGCTTACAGTTCAATGGTCACATTCAACTCTGACGCCACAGACCCGACTTCCGCCGGGTTCCAGTTCGGCACTTGATCAGGTAAGACAGCGCCTTCGAACTGTGTGCCTAACCGATGGATCAAAGTCTCAATTCCATCGCCATCGGTAAATGACCAGACCCGCACATACCGACTGGCAAATCTCAGAGCAAATGCCTGGCCAGCCGGAATCACAACCGTTTCCCCTTCGCGGAAAGTCGACTCGGGGCCATCCTTCAGCTGCACGGTTAACGTCCCTTCCTGAACACATAAGCAATGATCCACCGATTGAAAGGTCAAGAATTTAGAGAGTAGAGTTTCGCCGTATGTTTTGGAGGATTCAATGCTGGAAATGGCGCAGACACCCTGACTCTGACGGGTGGTGATAAACGGTCGGGACATGACACCTCCCAGCATCCATTTGGGACCCGTGTTGGCACGCAGGAAATATGGTTGTGGCGACTCGGGGAGCTTCTCCTCGTCCGCACTCCAGTCCCCAAGTGCAGGAGGTTGGTAGTTTGGCTGGAACACGACGTCAAAGTCCTGCTTCGCAGCCATCACTTTGGGTATCAATAGCGCCTTGAGGTCACGTTCGTCGTTCTCCGGAACCAAGATCCCCTCGTAGGGCTCGGAGACGTAGCGGAAGAAGTCGACCCAGTCGCCGGGAGTAACGACGCCGTAGGTCTCTGTATGTGGTCCTAGCAATTCCGGGTTATGAACCACAGTCTATTGTAGGCATTGGAGGGTCAGCCGGGAGCGAAGAAAGGAAGGGCAGGGAATGCAGCAGAGCGAACAGGTTCCAACATACGGGAGGGACATAGGCGAAATCTCCAGGCCCCATTATCCGACATTTGTCTCCATTCCATAGTTTTAAGAAGCCCTTGGTCACCAGGAAGACATCATGGGCGTGGTTGTGATAGTGAAAGCCTGGGGCGTCTGAAAGGACTGCTCCGCTCTGAAAGACAGCCATGAGGCCATTGGTCTGCTTGGAGGAAGCCAGAATGCGAAAGGCTCCTTTGCTGCCGGGGATTGTGATGCGTTCGCCCTCCAATTGCGGGATCGCATAAGGGACCCTCCCCTGCGGGGGCTTTTCAGTGAAAGACAAGGCCATGTTGTGAGAACAGCAAAGTGTTAATGAGGACTAAGGAAAGAACAAGCAGATTTTGAGTTCAGGGGCAGTCATGGTTCCTACATATAGGTTTCTGGGCGGAACAGCATTCGGAACCGGTGGTGGAGTGATCGTCTTCGTGTCTTGCCCCGGACTCCAGACCTCCATTGTCGGCTGTCGGATATGCCGTGGAGGAGCGGAGGTCGGGATATCCGGGGGTAGGTGGCTGAGAAGAAGCCCAAAGGGGATCCTTGGAGTAAAGAGGAGAGTTTAGGGGGCAAATGAAATTGATCCTTGCACTTCTTCGCATCCGAGGCAAACCAGAAGTTCGGAATCCAGAATTGGAGAGAGACTTCGGGGAAACTCACCCCGGAAGCTGACGTCACTCCATCCAAGCATCTGACATTTCATTTCCCTATCGGTACCTGGCGTATAACAGTAAGTACATCGAAACGAAGTGCGATGAGAATAGGGGCATCGTGACATGGTGTGAAATCAAAGATCCTCGACACGTTTCCGGCATGGAAGACCATGCTTCCCTCTACTTCCTGATGCGCCTGCAGTTCGCCAAAAGAGAGTCTTAGCACACCCGCCCTTGTAGTCCCTCATAAGTTAAGAAATGTACGATAAGCACATCGTATAAAGCAACTGAATGAGTATGCCCGAAAGCCCACTGGGCACAGCAGCGACCAGCGCCCCTGGCCCAAGTCCCCTAAGAATCCTTTATACCGTCCGTGGTGGATTAGTCCCTGCTCCAATGTGTCCGCCTGAAGAGCTCTCATCGCTGTCCCCCGACCGCCTTTCGTTCCCCATATGCCTGGTATCAGAGGACAAGGTGGACGAGCTCCTGCTCAGAGATGACGGCGAGGCAGGGACGGAAGAATTCGGTGTGGTGCCTTGTGATGATCCAACACAACCCTTGAACGCCGCCGCCGCAGCGGCTGGATGGCAATGAGGACATATGAACACATTAAACCCACGGCCATTGCAGCTACTGCAAACAGAGTTTCTGATTCCGATTAGCATTGGCAATGGAGTAAATAAAAGGCCATTGGATGTATCGACTAACCGCGGTGCGTTTCCCGCACAGCTTCGGCATGTTACCACTGTCCGTCCCCCAATGCAGGAGGTATGCCCCGGGTCTCGTTGATACATTAGCCCAGATTGGTGAGACATGTCTTCATTCAGAAACAAAGACGAGGTGGTAATGTGCAGTCCAATAAAAGGCTATGTTTAGAGACTGGTCCAGAACTTCTGGAGAGGAGTAGTACTTTATCGGACAGAGAGAGGGAATCAAGAGTCGAATATGCTATTTTTCATGACCAAACGCGCTATTTGTAAAGGGGCCACTGGGATTATCAGTTATTAAGATGAGACATGAAATCAGCAAGACTTCCCGTATAGGAAGGTATTGAGAAAGAAAAAGCAATGGCTAATGGCTTCAGCCAAGTCAGCCAGCTCCCTGCTTAGTGCCAAGGGCAAGCTCGCGGGGGACGGGAACCTGTAAGACTCATTCGGTCATCGATGTGTGCTACCTGCTCTCGAGTCAAGTGCACTTCGTATCAGCAACGTCAAATTATCTGTCGGGATTTCATCGTCCGAACAAAATTCAAGGCACGAAGGTTCAATCACATCCAGGAGTTTTTATTTTCGATATGCCGCACCAATAGCATGAGGCCGGACGGTGCGGTATTGCCCCAGGATCATGAAGGGGCCGCAGAGATAGTCCCAGGCCGCCTGAGGAGATGCAGGATATGCCTGTCGGGTGTGTCAACACTTCAGATTCCTTCAAGGAAAGACTCCGCGCCCCAGTGGAGCCCTTCCTGCACTCTTGATCCATAGGGCCGGGTCCAGTTTATGGGCGCTGTGCCGGCCGTTGCCAACTAGACCAGGTGCCTAGATGCACAGCTTGCCCAAGCGTATCGGGGAATGATGGATCTCGATTATCATGGATTGGGAAACCGAACAGGTGATTACAGCTGCGTGGTGCGCTTAGTCTAAAATACCGAAGTCAGTCCAGGCTCGAGTATGTGACCAAGCAGAAGCCGGAAATGTTATACGGCGGGATACAAGACCCAGAAGCATGGCAGCCACGGAGGATTGTGTTACACGACTAACAAAAATCGCTAAGCTCGGCAAACATCCCATGTCAACTGCTTCCAATGCGACGTGGCCCTTTAAGCCTTTCCCTGGCCTCCCATAACGGATAGGCGCAGTGCGACACGCACCTACACGATCATGGTTGGCAACATATCCTGATAACACGGAATTCTGTTCCAGCGACGTGTTGTGGACGTAGTGACACTGAACTCGCAGCCATACAGAGTCATCGGCGTCCGCCAATACGGTATGCCTTGAGTTCGCCGTGGGCTTCTCCCTATATTCTGGTATAGATCGTAGGTTGTTTCATGCACGAAGCTGCATCACAGCCGGGCTGTTCACCCAATCATGTTATGGTACTTGAAGAGGCTTCGGATAGACTTGACAATTTCTGCCTAACTCCGTGGCCCTGTAAGCTACGCATCAGCTTATTTTCTAGGCGACATTCTCCTCGGGCTTCCCAATGTAATGTGTCCGTAAGCGATGGGGCAACGGTTGTGCGGCGTTTAGGTCGATTTAGCGGCAGCGCCACTGCCCATGCGCTAAAAGCTGTCTTCTCGTCCCCTGAAGAATAGAGCAGAAGGAGGCTGACGAAGTCAAAGAAGAAATAGCAAGTAGAACCAGAGAAGAGTGGGGGGAGAGGAATTTTGTTCATGCGGGCCTGTGAACAATGAGTACAGTGTGACGGGAGCCATGAAACCGCAGGGGCACGAGGACACACGGACAAGCGCCCTCGAGAGAAGGAAAAAGAAAAGAAATTAATGAGAGTAGCAGATTACTGGATGATCAGATAGTGATTTTGCAGGCCGTAATTTCCGTGCCTCGCGAATGGCGGTTCATTCCTGATTTCTGCAGGTATCCGACCCTCTATACTCAAGGGAGAAAGGAAGGTGACATGGGGATCCCATCGCAACCGCAGTGTAGCGTGATTGCTCGGCTTTGGGGGGATTAATCTTGCGTTGTCCTCATGAAAAGGCAAAGGAAATTTGTTCGCGTGGACCAATGGGCGAAGATTCTGGGGATTCTTGGGGTGGCCTATGTCTGCGGATTGGTCACATGTTATATGAACCCCCGTCCATATTATGGGATTCGAACTGCGATTGGAACTCACGCAGTTCATGGCGGAAAACTTGCTTTAATTTGATGCTCCTGCCGCAGGTACAGAACACGGCACGCCCACTTGAGTCCTGGTAAACTGAAGGAGCCAAACCTATCGTTAGAGAACCCGAGTCCGGGATGGAATAGGTCTAAGAAATCAGAGGTGTGGGTTTGACAAGCTTGACAATGCCATCCATGTGGTTCATTTCCGTCTAGGTCATGGGTGGATCCCACCACCAGCGAAACAGGAGTGATTTCCGAATAAAGGAACGGAGAGAACAAGGGGAAAGAAAGGAGCAAGGAGGGAAAAAATTGCAAGGGTGGGTGGCTTACAAGTAAGGTAAGAGTGGAGGAGGGCGAAGTCAGGTCTCTAGTGAGATCAATGGTCGGTGAGCTGCAAGTATCCGGCAGGCATCACGCGCGCGACTGAGGGCCCAACTTGGAATTTGATTAGGGCACGTTCTAGTTGCTATTGTTAACCTGCCCGACTCACAGCGAAAAGTGCTGGCCAGGATAGAGATCCCTGGAAAGAGAAAGGAAAAGCAGGCCAGGCGAAAGGAGTTACGCCTTGGAACTCAAGGCAAGGCCACGGGCACGGGACAGAGACAGGGACACTACTGAGGGAAACCGGATGCGACTCGCGCGCTTGACGGAGTGGAACTGCTGCTAGAGGCACCGTTTGTTGTACAGAGAAAAGCAAGGCTAGGAGGAGGGAAGAAAAAATAAAAGAAAGAAAGAAAGAAAAAGAGAAAGTGGCATACGTCAACCCGGCCGGCCGAAACGGTTAGACACCTTCGAATCAGCTACTAATGCCCTTCGTTGGGAAATCTTACCCCGGGTGCGCAACGACCCCGACAATGGTGGGTTATAAGGGGGGAGGTGGGGGAAGAAGAAGCGGTGGCAGCTCCTCTACGACAGATCAGGATAAATAAGGATATGCAAAGGCGGAAAGAGAGAGGAAGGGGGGGGAGAAAGGACCGAACGAACGAGAAGCCTTGATAGAGGTGCCGACGTGGTGGGCATGGTCGACTTCATGGCGGTCACCAAGTCAGTAGGCCAATCGGCCAATGCCGATAGGCTCTGCTCAGCAGAGAGAACCAAGATGAACCCCCGGTCGTAACTAAAAGCCGGCCCACCGATCATGAGAGCGAGACGAGCCTGCCTTGCGGCCGTGGTTACATTGGCCCGTCTCATACACCCCGGAACAACACCAACTAGTGTGCCATCGGAAGAACTGGCTGTAATATTTGCTAGAACAATAATTACATCCAGGTTTCTGTGGGCTGGCCGGTTGTACCTCAGTTCTGAGAAGCCCATTAGAGCAGGAAGATAAGAAAACAGCGAGAAAACACGCCCGAATACCAAACATAGGAAAAGTGGGAAAAAAAAAAAAAAAAAAAGAAAGAAAGAAAGAAAGAAGAGTAAGAGACAAAGAAGTACCACCCGCCATATCCCAATTCGGAAAGGTATAAGAAGAGAACGCCGATAGCACCACGACTCGGTGTGGTTCATCAGCACCGTGTTTCATCGCAAAAGCGCATGGTTTCCAAAGCGAGTGACCAATTCCGGGACAAATCCTGTGTCCTTTACTGAAAGTAATCTGGGGGAAGCGACGCCAACGCAGCGATAGTACCAAAAGCACCGATGGCTACACCCAAAGCAGCTGTTGCAGCATGGCTGGCAAACCTCCCCGCACTAGAAGTCTTTGCTCGCTTCGTGGGAGGTGCGGTCATCCTAGCATCATCGATAGGGTCGTCAACTGACAGCAGCTCTTTCGCACTGTCCAAGTCTGCCAACTGGGATGGAATTTCCTGTTGGTCCGCTAGCATCTGTGGCTGAGCATCTGGATAGCAAGTCTCTTGGTCAGACGATTGGCTATCGCTTGCCATAGATGAGTCAACTCCGTCTCGATGATCAGTAGCAACGTATGGTTCGGAGCTCCCAGACGGGCCATCAACATCCCCCGCCTTCCTCTTCAGTGACTTGTTTGTCTGAACGCTATCCAATCCCGTCTCGGACCTTTGCATCTGTGGCAATGGTGTTGGAGTGGGATCTGGCTGTTTCTCAGGCATGGGTGTCTCTTGGATTTCTTGTCCGTCGCTCGGAGCTGCTTCCTCACTTATAAGCCCAGGGGTACCCATAGATGCAATGACTGAATCAGCACCACGATTGCAAGCAGAACCAGTCTCACCAAGCAGGAACGACTCGTTGTTGACAAAAGGTCCGTCGGCATAAGGCACTTGCGGAGTTGGGGGAATATTGAGGGAGTACGAAGTGTTTGCAGTGGTTCGTGGATTCCACCAGTCCATGTGCATCATAGGGGGGCTATTCTGGTAGCTCGGTACCGAACGATCAACTGTCTTTCCGTAAGAAAATGATAGAGTCGGCTGCAATAAGATTGGCGGTGGTGGAGCTTCAGTCGACATTATTTTGGAAGGGCCAGTGCTCTGAGAACGCAGATCTGATGTGGGATTCCTAACGGCCAGCAACTCCGGCTCACAGGGCTCAGCTTCACAGGCCATGTCCTCCCCAAGTCGATCGGGCTGAGAAGTATTATTTCCCAATGGCAAGCGGGTGTGTGTTTCCTCCGCAGTAAAGCTCGCCTCTGTTGCTATCAAGTCACGAATACCTAGGACATGAAGGCTGCTCGATCTCACAGACTCCTCATCTTCATGGGACTGTTCTGCTTCCGATCTGAACGAAGACTGGGAATCCACCTCGTCATCGTCATCGTCGTCCGAGCCAGCACGGTCATCTTCACCCCAGCTGGAATCTTCGTCGTCAGAGGAACTCATCGCAGACGCACTGTCCGCCTCCTGAATGAAGTCATCAAAATCATGAGCCGTGTTACTCGGATCGTCGACGAGATCTATGACGGAGGGTGGGGTCATTCGGGGGGTTACCAGAGGCTGTTCAGGCTGTCCATGCTCAAGATCTATAGGGCTCAGTTGGGGTCCTTCCTGGCCATCATGTTTACCCACTCGATCTGTGTTGGAGCAGGCACCCACGTGGGAATTCCTTGCGTCGTCCCCCTTCAGAGGAGACGTCAAAGGCGACGATATCTCCATGACAGATTGGTCGTCTGAATCTGAATCTGGGGTAGAGTTATCAATCTCGGAAGCACTGCCGGATGCGACCACCATAGGAACGGAATCTTCTTTTGCATCACTGTCATCATCGTCAGGAACACAAAAGGTATTGGTTGCAAGCGCAGGTCTCTGGCTGTCCATGGTGTCAACACTGCTCAAAGTCGGTGGAACACATGTGGCATACAAAGGGTCAGGCCATTCGAATTCACAACGAACTTTTAGTGGAGGGAAGGTATCTTATATGACACGTCAATAAAACATCTGTACCTTTCTCAGTAGTCGGGCAAGACTCACCAGAGCCACGATACACTGTGGAGCCAAAGGTGACCACGTCATCATGATTGATGACCGAGTCCTCCTCTGTGGGGATTTTCTTCCCATTTATCCAGGTACCATGCATCGACCCACCATCACGAATATAGACGAGCTAAACAACGTTCAGCGACGTTTGGCCTGAAGCCCAACTACTTGTAACTGAGATGATAGCCACATGAACCACGTACCTGCTTGTCGAAGCACACCCATAGCTTGGCATGGTTTCGTGACATGACCCTAGACTCAAATAATCCATTGTTTCTGGCGGGGATTAGATTCTTGGATTGACGCTTAGACGCCCGACCAATGTTGACTTGATTATTGGTAGAAGTGAACTCTAGGGAACGATATGGCAAATCATCGGAAATAGACAAGGGGCGGAGAGTCACAATAGCTGCCCGAAGAACAGGTGTTAGTTCGATTTGGCTTCGGTGTCGTATAGGCTAGTGCAGAGCAGGCACTTACCCTGTGTGGCAGGCATGGTGATAAGTGGCGGTGCCGTCAGCGCAGAGAGATAGAGCGACAGTTGTGAAGACGTGCAGTCTGGATCGAACCAAGGCATTAGTGTCTTATATCTCAAACTCCCGGGCGCTCGAATGTCAAGTTTGGATGCCAGAGACCTGAGAGGCTGCCTGGGCGCTTACCTACTACTTAGCATCAACGTCAACCGACAAGACGGCAGAGAGCGGAAACGGATCTCAGTGTAGCCTTTAAAGGTAGGTGAAAAACCAGGATAAAGTCGAGAGTGGAAGAGCAGGAAAGTGATGAGGTGTTTACAGCAGGCTGACGAGGCGGCCAACGGAGGAACCCGAGGAAGCTTTGGGTAGGAGGGGCAGGAGCATTCAACCGACCCGATGGGATCAGCCTGAGGTCAATGGGCGGTCGCTGTCAGGCACCCGGGAAACGTAGAAGAAAAGTCACTGGCTTTTAGACGGTACCAAAGTGTTAGTTCCAGCAGTAAATGTCAGAGGCAGCCTAGACGGTTCCCAAATAGTTGCCTGCAGGAAGACTTGACGGCGATCAGGCCGAGGGTGTAAATCATAGTGTATTTGATAAGGGATATGAAGGGGCAGTACCTACTACCAATTTTGGTTCACAAACAAAAGAGAATGGGGCAGTTTAACACACCTCAAGAAAAACTGAGACAGCGTCTCATCTCACTCACAAGGAATACGGAGAAAGAAGTAGGAAGGGTGTCACTCAACAGAGAAGTTGGAGAGTGAGTGTCCGATAGGGAGTAGATGAGTCGAACGATAACATGTTCGGACAAGATGGATGACGCCGATGCGGGCGAGATAGCGAGTGCTGATAGGCGGGTGGGTGGGGGGAAATACCCGTCAGGTGGACCAGCACTTCTTAGTCGGACGGAGTACGGAGTAGTAAGGCTTGTTAGAGTTACTACTTACTACGGAGTAGTAACTAGTCAGTTACTCAAAAGGTGATCCAGTGACTTGGCGGGAACTATCACTCTCATCAATTACTCCCATCACTCGACACGTCTCATCATTACTCTTTCTTGACTTGAAATTAATCATCCCACACTTGGCTTTCCCTATACTATGGTACATACATACATCGCTCGTTCTTGCCCTTCTCCCTTCAAAACGACATGCTCGGATAGAAAGAATATGTGTATCTTCCGGTCCGCAGACCTCCCTCATCATGCCTGCATTTCGTCCTCGACAAAAGAGCCCAGTGTGGCCTCGCCCAGAACCAATGGAGAGAACTTGAAGACAAACAGCGAGGGGAAAGAAAAACCATCTCGCAAATAGAAAATGGAAACACAGTCGCAGCAGGAGATAAAACAGTATATCAGCACAAAATGAAAATAAAAAAAAGATCCAGACGTCAAATGAAACGAGACATAGAAAACGAAAAGAAGAAGTCCTTATAGTAAATACACAGAGAGATGAATGGCTCAGGCGCCCATGCACCTACCTGAGCAGACCAGGCATGACCTACAGCCTGCAACGCTTCAAGCACCGGAATTCCAAGACAGAGGAGAATGAGGGAGAAGAGATTAGGTCGTACACGTCTTTTGGTGTCTTGACGGGTGTAAATGAAGATATATCAGGACTCAATCTTACAAAGAGGGAGGGGGGGCAAAGCCAGCACCCATGCCTTGCAGACGGGCAGCAAGCTGGGGGTACTTCTCCTGGACCTCCAGCTGCGTGCGGGTGGCCTCAGCATAGGAGATGGCATTGATAATCTCCGCCTCGGTACGAGCAAGCTCAGCGGCACGCTCAAAGTACTTGAGGGCCTGCGAGACCTTGCCCTGCTGCAGCAGAAGCTGCGCCATCGTTCCTACGGCGATATCGCATTCAGGATCAACTGCAAGCCGGTTAGTGTTCCAAGCTCTCACCACTTTATAGCAAAGGACCGCAAGACTTACTGATCAGGGCTTTCTGGCAGAGGTTCTCAGCCTCCTGGAAATCGTGCTTCCACTGGAACAAGGCAAGAGCCTTGTTGATCAGGGGCAGAACGTTGATACCCATAGGCTTGCTCTGTTTCTCCATCTCCACGGCCTTGTCGAACTTCTCAATCGCCTCCGAGAAGTTCTGCTGGTCGAGAAGAAGTTCACCGTAGTAGTTGTAGACATCGGGCACTTCTTCAAAGTTCTTCACGGATCTTCTGAAAGTAGCCATAGCGGACGCAACGGAGCCCATCTTATACTGCGTAACACCAAGTTGGATGTGGGAGTAGATGAAAGTACGGTCGAGATCGATGGATTTCTGGTAATCCTTAGCAGCCTCGGCGAACTCTCCGAGAATGAAGTGAAGCTGGGCGCGGTGGTAGTAGATGTCGGGGTCATCCTTGTTGTGGGTGATGGCGAGCTCGAAGTCGTCGGCAGCGGCGTCCTTGTTTCCTTTTCGACTTGTCAGCAAAGCATCTACCATAAAGAACGGCGTTTGACATACCGAGCTCGAGGTGCAAGCTGGCACGCTTGATGTAGCTCTGAACCAACGACGGCTGCAACTCAACACTCTTGTTGAGATCCAACAATGCGGCCTGGGCGTTACCCTCGAGATAGGTGAAAGTGGCTCTCAGGTTAAGAGCAAGGGCTTCGTATTCACCCAAGTCTCCGAGCTCCAGGGCCTTCTCAAAAGCAGAAGCAGCCTCCTCATAGCCATCACCAGTTTTCAGGGCCATTGCAAGCAGACCCTTGCGGAGTTGGCCCTTGCCAGATTCTTCGCTCAGATCCACAGACTCATCGAGGCCTTCGGGCAGTGCCTGGGGGCGGAAGCTCTGGAGATAGTTCGAAACGAAGGTCGGGCTAGGGAGCTTCTTGCCCTTCGCCTCAATAATGGCCTTTCCTTTCCTCTCAGCAACCTTCTTCAGGAGTCTTTCCAGAGCAACACGGCTGATCTCGTTGGAGAAGCCGTCAATGATGCAGCTGGCAGTAAAGTCAAGAAGAGCCTCGCTGAACTTCTCCAGGTGTTCGTATGCAATAGCTCTCCGGTTCAGGGCTTTGACGTACTCGCTGTCCATGGCGAGAGCGGCACTGGTATCTTCGACAACCTTCTCCCACTCCGACAGAACGTTGTAGCAGGCGGCACGGTTCGAGTAGAAGACTGGGTCGGGCTTGCAGAGAATGGCCTTTCCGTAGAGCTCAATGGCTTTGTTGTAGTCCTTGGAGCCATACGCCTTGTTTCCAGCAGCCTTGAGCTTGGCTGCGTAAGCCTTCCTTGTCTTTGAAATGGGTGTTAGCATTTGCGGTATCGGCGCCTGGGTGTTTCCATTGTAAAAGACCAATGACTCACCTCTTCCGACAGCTGTGCAACGGATTCCTCGTCAACTTCTGGAAGTTCTTCAGAGGCTTCCTCCGGCTTCTTCGCCGCAGGCTCTAAGGAGATCGTCAGCCCGAACCGGATGCTTGTCGACGGGAGAGGCAGAGTGTGGTTCTCATCGACATACCCTCTTGAACGGAGGCAGCCTTGGCCTTCTTCTCCTCTTCTGCCTTCTTTTTCTCCTTTCTTCTCTGGTTCTTACTCTTCTTCTTCTCTGTGGGAGGGGCCGGGGTAGTCCGACTCGAGTCGGAGAGGTAGTAGACGACACCCGCGCTCGTCACGACCACAGCAACACCGGCAATGGTGTAAACAAGGGCCTTATTTTCCGACACCCATTTCGAGATGCGGTCCCAAACTGATGCTGATGAAGATGGGGGAAGAGAAGTCGTGTCAAGAACGACGTTCTTCGTAGGCTGGGGCAATGGCGACTGGCTTGACATGATGACCCGACAGAGGAACCCGTCTTCTTATCGCTTTTCCTATATAATCTACAAGCGAGCTCGGTCAGCATCGTGGCAGCGAAGGGGCCTGAGGGGACATTGATGAGGAGCACAGACGGTCCTGAGTGCAGAGCAAGTGCTTGTCGGCAGGGCGAACAACTTGTCTTGGGGTTGGAAGAGAACGAGGAGAGATGCGGCTTGAAAAGTTATGCGTTGCGATGTTCAGGTTCCGGCGACGCAGCGGGCTTTCCGAGCTGTTTTGGGCCAATCACACTCGCCGCAAGGGGATGGGCTCCGTCAGCTCCTGCTTTCTCCACAACATCATCATCCGTGATTCCAAGGCAAATGGACCAATGTCTCGTTCCCTGTGCTGGATCATGGCCCTCTCACCAAGCTCAGGCTGGCACAAATTGATCTTCCCAATTGCGCAAACGCCTTTTTTCTAGTGTGCGACCGTCTAATGTGCCGAGTTGTTCAACAGCACGGCCAGTACTTGCTAACAGCTCGGTGCTTTGTCTAGCTACTACTACTCACAAGTGTCTCATCTCCTACCCTCGGTCGCAAATACCGCGACGGCAAAGAATGGCCTCGAATCTGCTGCCACAGGACTTCAAAATCATATCGTCTTTACGCTACGATCCTGCACTTTTAACGATAGGCAAGCGGACAGCGGCAAGAACTTCACCCGATCCATTAACCACACCGTATTATCTCCTCCCTTATCATCAAGAACGCCTCCGAAATGCAGCGGCATGTTTCAGCTGGGGAAATGCTCTCACCTTTCTGAAACAAGACACAAATCAGTTCGTCGAGTTTCTGGACACCTTCATTCCGGATATTTCCAAGCCATGGCGCCTCCGAATACTCCTCGATAGCACGGGCACTTGCGAGGTTGAGGTCAACCCGACGACATCGATAAATCCGCTGAATTTTCTAACTCCATTCGAAACGGACCTCCAGTCTACGGCCTGGCGTGTATACATTGATTCCGAACGCATATCCCCCTCTGCATTCACCACACACAAGACTACGACTCGCGACTTTTACACAGCTGCGCGTCTTCGATCGGGAATAGTTTCTTTTGTAGAGCCTGCGGAAGTTCTTCTGGTAAATCCGGCGGGTGAGATCATGGAAGGAAGCATTACAACACCATACTTCAGGCGACGAGATACGACGGATGGGGAGGGAAAGCCGGCTTGGATTACACCGCCGCTTTCCAGCGGTGGCAATGCGGGTACCACGAGGCAATATGCTTTAGCACAAGGATTCTGCACTGAGGAGGCAATTGCAGCTACTGACCTAGTGGATGGCGAGGAGTGTTGGCTCAGTAATAGTGTCCGAGGTTTTATCCGCGGTCAAATCGTACTAGGAGGGTTCGACGAGCCACACACCTAACGTCTTTCTAAGCCCGCCAAAAGAAGGATTTCCGAGGGGAGTTGAGAATCCAGAAATCCCGGACCCCGATGAGACACCAGGCCTTCCCCATCGCTCATGTTGGGAGTATGGACTTGCGGGCATGTGTCACCTTTGTTGACATATCTTATGCATAGAAGCGCCAAATAGTACTACTCCGCACCTACCATTTATATTGCAGGGCCACGTCAGAGTCCGACTGTACTGCACCCGATTATGATGAAAGGCTGTTATGAGATGCAGCATATCCAAAACGAGCAGGGTTATATAATTCTGCTAGTACTCCTATGATGAAATCGGTACTGCGTGGATTCTTCAATGCTACTAGTACTACAGTACTACCCCTCGTATATAGTTAGGTGTGACTAGTAGTGGGTACTAAGTACTACTCTGCTGTTACTAGTACTAGTAGTAGTTGATAGTACTGGTAGAGTCAAAAAGCTTGGCTGTCATGGCTCCTCCGTTTCGTCGCAAAACGGCACTGATAGTACTAGCAGTACTGGTACTGGTAAGTACTTAATATATAGTATTGAAGCTCTACTACTGAAAAGTAATACTCCGACTGTAGTAGTAGTAGTAGTAGTAGTAGTAGTACTTGCGGCATAGTTAGTTGGTGTACTTGCTTAGTTACAGCTCGGATATATAAATTGACGGAAGATTGGCTGATAGTTCCGTAGCATTTGCAAAATACCCATCCCAGACAGGCTGTCCATCTTGACGTCAGGAAGTGATACCTCGAACATGATCATACGAGGATCAGCATAGATTTTGCTGTCTGCCACGCAGTCCTGGTCTATAGTAGCAGCTGAAGAAAAAGAGTACTACTAAGTACTACATGATGATTGGCCCGTGGGGGGACAATCAGATGATGCACCGGCCCATCCCCGCATTACCGAACAGGCTTAGCGGCGAGCGGCCAGAAGCTGACAGAAATTCTTCCCAGTCGGAGGCTCGGGCAGATTCGTCCGGCCACTGAGAATGGCGATTGAGCAGGCGAGCACTGCAGTTCATTCACTTTAAACCAAGCAGCATCCCCAACGCCACCCTCTGCTCCAGTTCCATCCTCTTCCTCCACCCATCCAGTCGGCGTGACTTTCTCATCTCAATCCTCCAATCCACTCTGTATGCATCATTCGCAATTATGAAATTCTTCGAGAATGTCTTCACCTACGACTACTCCTTCCCGGCCGTGTCGCTGGCCTACTTCCTTCGCTATCCCAACCCTTATTCTCGCCATGTGTTGACCACCGATGTCATTGACCGTTACGTCGACCCGACGACCCAGCGTCTCCACACCACTCGTCTCCTTCTCAAGAAATCCAAGGTTCCCTCGGGAATCCTCAAACTCCTTCCCAAGGGGATTGGCGGCTCAGACAATTCCGGCCAGAGCTATATCCTCGAAACGACTGTCGTCGACGCCAAAGAGGGTTGGATGCAGACGGAATCTCGTAACATGGAATGGACCGGGATATTGAGCGTGGTCGAGAGACAATTCTATCAACGCCAGCCCCATGAAGGTCCACTCGGCACGCTGGAAGGGCTTTCGCTCGATGACAAAAAAAGCGAACAGACTACGGTGCGCACCACAGTCACTTTCCGCTCCAAATTCGGGCAAGGAAAATTGCTAGGTAGAAGGAAGACCGAGCCGAGTAGCGACCACACCGGGGATTATGAAGAAGAAGCTCCGAAAAGAGGCCTTTTCACCTCCCTGTCCACTGCGGGAATCCAACGCACAATTGAGCTGATTGGATTGAACCGCACCCGGGATGCCGTGCTCAAGAGCAAGCAGGGCATGAATGTGGTTCTCGAGCGCTTGCGTAATGGCGGTATTGTGGGTGTTCTTGAAGGGATGCGTCAAGATCGAGAGGCAGCGTTCGGACCGGAGGGTGGTCCCTGGAAGCGAGTTTGGCTATCCGGCCATGGGCATGCGTCTATTCAAGATGACGACAATTGACTTCGAGCTTCTCATCGAACTGGAGAATAAGGCGACCAACACGGGAAATATATATGCGACATTCAAGCGTGGAGCTCTGGCGTTTTTGGGGGTTCTCCTTTCTTTTTTGCTTTTGACGGACACTCTCCTACCCTTCTGAACCTTTCTTTTCCTTCCTTTCACGGTCACACTCTGAAATTTCGGACCACTTTGACACCTGCATATGATCTCACCATGTATACAACGAGAAACGTCACGGATCAGAACATTGTGTATATTAGGAAAGGGCGGCCGGTCGGATACTCTTACTGAATTCGGCTGCACCTCTGTACAATATCGATGCAATTCACATCTACTTCTTTCACTTGCTTCTATTTATTGTAGTCGCATGTTCCATGACTACCATAGTGGCTCTTATATGAAAAGCCCTCTTTGGTTTTACGCTTCTCTCACTGATACCTCATCTTGACTTCCGCTCACCATCCCTTCACGGGGAAGATATCTCTCAGTTTGAAAGATCATTGGCATCAAATAACCGTAAGTCTTCTGCCAGATACCATCGACTCTCGCTAGCAGGGAGTGCAAGCCATCAATAGGAAGGAGACGACGGCTGAGGATCAGAGACGAACGGTCTGGAAATGCACGTGATCATTACCTGAACCAGAACGTGGTAAGCTTTCCGCGAGAAACTCCTCGAACAGCTGGATGACAGTCGGTGTGACCCCTACGGAATAATCACTAGCCCATGAACTTTCTTTCACGAACTAACATGAAACGATTTCTGCCAGCTGGCTCATAAGGTGTTGTCCCATCTCGGTTCTTGTCTCTTCAGACCGTCCGCATCCAAAACTCAGATATCCCTACATAGAACAAGATCCGATACGGAAAGATGGAACGTCAACTACCGACGCGTGGGGTACGCGTTCTTGATACACAGATAGCACCAGAGCGCCATGGAGTGAAGCGTGAATACCACGACCAGAGTACGCCTTCTGCGGACAGTACACAAGTAAACGAGGGTTTCAAATTCCTGGCTGTGCCTACCGAGACCGATGATCTTGAAGCGACATGTACGAAGCTTAAAGAGCTAGCTAAAACCGTCGAGCAAGGCAACAGTCTCGCACTATTCACGGGACTGAAATTGGCAACATACCCATCGAAAAGCGACCCGGAGAGCGTGGCCATGAGCCAGCTGACACCGGAAGAGCTGTGGATGTATGAGACCTGGAAGGAGATGAAGATGATACAAGACGCCGAGTCAACGAATGGTGACCGTTCCTGCGGCGAAGAGGATCGCAATGGTATGAAACTCCCATACTTCGACTGGGAACAGAACGTGGCGCCGGTGCCCCAGGGAGCTCAGAGTCTCAAGAGGTTTACGCAACGGGCGGCGGCCATGGATGTGGTCTTTGGCCATCAAGGCGCTACACCTGAAAATGCTTCCTGGCTCACGTCGCACATGATATTCATGTTACCCCTTGTCAAAGCTGTTACAAAGATCACCAACATTAAGAAGAACCTCAAAAATAATCATCAGTCGCGGCATACGCGTGGACTGACAGACATGGAGGCGGCTGAGGTTGAAACGGCGCGCAAATTGGTAGCTATCGCGACTAAAAATCGGGCTCGCGAAATGGAGAAGATTCGCCGGTTAACTAAATCGATCGAGGAAGATGCTTTAATAATCAGAGGCCGCGCCGAAGCTCTGGAGAGATCGAGGCACACCTCGACTGTGCCTCATCGATGAGGGTATACTGTGCGATCTATTTCGTATAGATCAGGCACGAGAAGCCCAGGCCAAGGCAGAGAGTCCCAAGGGTTGTAAGAGACATCTCCAGAGCACGCGACCTCGTATCAGAGGGTCTTTTCCGATGGAACCCGTATTATTGCAGTTGTTACCGTTCGTATGTGCTTAGCAGGGTACGAAGGGATAACAACGACTAAATGAAGTTATAGTACCATAGTAGTATTTAGTATCCGCTAACTGGCTATGACGCCACAGCGAATATGAAACTGGGGTACGGACACCCCATCTCTAGTCTTTCTTGACTTTCTACTGTATATGTTCCTCGGTGTCACAGACATACATAACTACTCACATCTTGAAGACAGCCCGACAAAAGGCAAGGCTCGAATCCGCGGGAAACCTCCATCCGAAGAAACCAACTAACTAGGGTTTAATTGGTTTCTGAATATTTCTCTCAACATGACAGCGGTAGGCAGCCTAGTAGTACTAAATTACCGTACCAACACAGATTACCATATCACGATGATATGTGTGTGGGGGGAGGAATCGTTCCGGAAAGACTCTCTAGTTAGCTGCCCACCCACATCCGAGAACCCCGAGGCGAATTCGAAGAAACCGGAAGCGAAAGGAAATGTGAAGAACAGGAGGTTTTCCTTTCCTAGACAGCCAAGAGCGGATCTACTAATCATCTATGCCAGGAATGGATTGAAAGGGAACAGTTTCTTCATCATAATAAGAAATCAAAATAAAATTAAAATCACTCATTAATATGGGTAATTAGGGGGTTCGTGACTAGGCAGCAAGTAAGCAAGCATACCCGAAATCCCACTTGCTTTCGCCAAGCGAGTCAGGACAGGCAGATAGTAGTCCTAGTTGGGAGATTCAGTTATGGCATTCCGGCTGATGACCTCATAGGCATTGTTGTCGCAAAACTAGTGCTACATGGCATACTACTACTGTATGTAGTACCCTTCATTTAATTGATCCTGGGAGATGGGATGGGACGAGGAGGGGAGGGGAGGGGTAAGTAAGTAGTAGGACTCAGCTCTCAATGTGCATGGATGTAATGCAGAAAGTATAATAAATCCTTTCCTCATAATTTGAAACAGGATTCATTCATACTTACAAGTTGAACAAATATCTAGTCGCCTGACCAAAGTAGTAGGTAAATAAGTAGTAGGTATTCATTCAGCTATTATGTACCCTACGGACTACTACTGTCTATGTATCAGGTGGTTGGTCGCACATGGTATGGTAAACTGAGTAGTAAACCAACAGAGTTACTGCCTACAAAGTATGTAGTAGAACTCACGCATTCAGACTATTCCTGAAAGAGAGGATCGGATGTTTGGTTATTTTTTTATTTTATTATTATTATTATTATTTTTTTTTTTTTTTTGGGAATGCGGGTTCGTGGATGATCAGGGATGGGTATCGCTGATGTCATTGCATTTTTTTTTCCCCCTCTAACGTACTCATCCATCCATCCATCCATCCCTTCGGTCCATGGAAAAAAGGGAAGGGAAGGGGAAGGGAAGGGGGGAACAGGTTGAACAAATTCCCCACCCGCCTCTTTCTTTGGAAAGACATCATAGTTCAGAGAGAACTGGGAAGCAGCAAATGCGAAACATTGGTCAATGCTACGAATTGACGGAGAACTGCTATCTACTTTGATTTAATGGCCGCTTGGGCCTCTCGGATTGGTTAGTTAGTGTGGTAGACTAAGTACAAAGGAGTGATGGTGGTGGCTCTAAAAACCAGGGATCAATTTCAGTCCAAGTTCGTGTTAGTCCTACTAGTGCAAAGGGAAAAAGAAGTGCCAATGTTGACTGATTTTCCACATGGGAGTAATCAAAACCCGCCACCGGGGATTTTCTTTATCTTTTCTTTCTATTTAGTACTTAGACCAAGACAGAGACCCATCTCAAGCTCTTATGGGGAGACCGGAATGCTTGGAATCGAATTTACCTTAGTAGTCTTTTTTGTTCCCTGCTCTAATTTCACTGCCTGTCCACTTGCAGCGAGATAAGCAGTGTTTGACCAATTCATACTGAAGTAGTGAGAAGTGGACATATCACACGCCTGTAACAAAGAGGCGTGTGAGTGTGTACCAAGTGATTGAAGAAGAAAAGAGAGAAAGAGAGAAAGAGAGAAAGAAAGAAAGAAAGAAAGAAAGAAAGAAAGAAAGAAAGAAAGAAAGAAAGAAAGAAAGAATGAATGAATGAATGGTATGCGATCGATCGCTACGTACAATACTTGTGCAATACCTACACACATGCATGCATGCATGCAAACAGAGACTTTTTCTGCAAGCGAAAGTGATCCCAAAAACCAAATCCCACCCACCGGTGGCAACGACGGCAATAGCCGATCCAACAACAGCACGCGATGGGTTATGAAGAAAAAGAGAGAGCAAACGGAGAGAGGTGGGGGGTTTTGAGCAGAAATGCAGCAAACCCAAACGAAATAATTTCGGAGGTCCCATTGAAAAGAGCAGTGCTCATTGCTCGAAACCTTCATAGCGGCCACTAGTGGCGCTTGTTTCTTTAGCTACCTAGGTCGAAAATAACACTAAAAGTGTAACCCTGAGAATTGTCAACTTCTGTCTAGTTAACCATTGGATGGAACGATTTTTGTCGGTCCATAAGTAACTCCATCGCAGCAGGGGGGAGGGAAAGAAAAGCAGGGACTGCTGGCTAAGACGCTAAGCTGGGACTGGCTACTTTAGTACTGTTAGTTTAGTACTAGATGGCTCTTACTAGTGTGGTGTGCCTGTGAGTTGAGTTGAGTGTATCAGGGACCACTAGTAGTGCTGTTACTGAAGGGAGGGTGGATCTCTCCGAGGGACCACGCTAATCGTATCGGTCAGGCTAACTAACGGTTCTCCGACAAATCAACAAACCCCTCTTGAGCTTTTGCGATGGAAACGGTCGACCGTTCCAGAGAACGTCTCATCTATCTAGTAGGGTAAACGATTGACATTATAGTAGCATATTGCTTGAGATTTTGTAATTGGACTTACCTGCCTTCTTGTAGTTGGTATCTAACATCGCACTCATCGCTACAGTAGCTTTGGCAGGATCACCAGCCACGCTCGACTATCCTGTAGATCAAAAGGTAGATCTACCGCGTGTTGGCATTTTATGAATATGCCTAGAATTTGGGAAAGCCATGATAGGTTATAGTTAGCCTCGGGCTTACTTTGCTTGCTGGCTAGCTGTATGGACACTTAATAACCTCACTTCATTTATTCCGATAGTGCTACTAACTGACCTATGTCGCATCCCCCAATACCATTGGTGCGATATCTGGGCCACCCCCTACCAACGGCGTGCTACAAAATGACTCCTCCGGCAACCATCGCGCTTGACCTAAAGCACAACGAAGTCAAGGGTGTTCAGACATCCGACATTTAACCGTGGTTGAGTCCGTGTCTCGTTACAACAAGACCCTGCAGACATGGCCTGAACTCTGGGCTGTATCATTGATTTCACTCCATTCTGAGCCATCCTTGTTCGAGTAGGTGTTCATCTTAACGCGTTATGCAGCAGAAAACCCCCGAGACTGGGCGCATTGATTGACAAAAGCAATACTACACTAGTAGTGGACGAAGTAAAAGTCAACATGCCGATACGTTGCCACGTGCGGTTGGCATATAGTAACTACTGTCTGCTCAGAATCCAGCAGACTCACCGCACTTGGGTAGACCGGTCTGCCGCAGGAGAAAACTATGAGAGGCTTGTTATGATGAGTGAGTGGTTTGATGGGAGTTTCTAGGTATCAGAAGTGAGAGCATCTACTCCGTAGTCTGCTAGTTTCGGGAACCGTTTTGTACGAACGGAGTAGGCGGGTCCGAGGCCGAAAGAGTCGTGAGACCTGAATGCATGCTGGTAGTCCTCCATAACTGCTAGTGTAGTCGAGTCAACAGCTCAGCAGAGTTCAGGAGTCTCCCATAAACTAGATAATATCAGATAAACGAAAAAAAAGCTTGTTCGACATTTACCGCAGGACACGAGGGATCGATGAAAACAAGCCCGGAAAAGTTACAATCACGGGCGACAGGCCCAATTTGGGTTAGTGGACAATTTGACCGAAGTGTCAATAATTCATAAGTTGTCCACTGTAAAGTGTAGATTAAATGTGCCGGTCCTCCAATGTCCCCCTGCAAGCAGACCTTATCCGCTTCTACTGTTGCGCTCATAGGGGGATTGATTTTTGGGGTGGTAACTGGTAAGAGTAAGACCAGTGTATTGACCCTTGACTGCCTCCTCGAAAAGTGGGAGATGGAGATGGACAAATCATCGAGCATATGTGTTCGGAAGGAGCTCCGAATGATTCGAAAGGCAGGACTTGAAGCATTCTCGATGTCACCGGAGGGGCCGGATGATGGTGGAAAAAGCCAAAAGCGTGATAGTTACTGTACCAAAAAAAGAAAGTGCAATTTATCACCAGTTAGTTTTGATTTGAAGGACCCGCTACCGGCCACTCTAGTCAGGTAGATATTAGATAAGTAATAATCCCATAATCGGATTGAGTGACCAGACCCTGAAACCGGAAGATCATGGTGTTTCCCGAACAGTCAAGAATAAGGATAATAATAACAAAAAAAAAAAATAAAAATAAAAATAAATAATCAGTCACTTCAAACACTGGTTCCAATACGGGGCTTGGTATGAACTACCACAATATTACCTGAGATACGAGATACCGACCGGTCACAGTACTGGGAGCAGTACTAGTTGCCATGTCTCTGAGCTCCACCACCTCGACGCTGCTCATATTCTAGTCAGCACTACAGATTACTAACTAGTTGGTTAGCTAGTTACCAGGAGACAACCTTGGACCCTGAGTCAGGGTGAAAATCTCACCAGGCGCACAGCTAGATTGTTGGTTACTTAAGTTAGTACACAGTAGTTGTGAGCAGTAAGTAAGTAAGTAAAGACGGCGTTTTCTGGCTGTCACCGGATGTGGGAAGAGAAAAATACCACCTAACCTCCTAGTTACGATGGTGGCTGGAACATAAGCGAGTCTATTGGCCCCTGAAGAGAGACGAGGAGCGGCGCCAGTCCCGAAATATGTGGTGAATGGGCCCTGTGACTGGCTCCCTGCTGCGACCCTGGGCGGGATTACCCTCCGGAATTACCGCATTCGGCACAAGGTATGCGGGGGCTGCCAGTTAGCGTCGGTGACCGGGCAGCGCCAAGAATGCCTCGAGGATTCTGGGAAGTCAGGGAGTCACCGAAAGCCAGGCACCTTGGGCCAATCCCCATGCGTATCCACACGCCTTGTTTCACGGGCAAGACAGTCCAACTCGCCCTGGCAAGAAAAGAATAATCTGTCCAGGATTGAGCAGCAGGGCATCATACTACTACTACTTACTACTACTCCTTCTGACTTAACCTCCAATTCTTAATGAATACTAACTCACACCCTCACTACTTTACTACCACACTGGGAATCACACCCTGATTACCTTATGCTTACCCCCTCTTTCTCTTCCCTCCTGTCTCTCATCTCTGGCTAAATACCTCTTCTTGATTCCCTTCTCCGCAACCGATCATCGGCCCCTGTTGCTCCGTCCGCACCCATCATTGACCGTCGCTCATCACCTCCCACCACCACTACCACTACCATCACCCCTCTCCCCATCATCTTCAAACAGAGACCCTGGCGCCTTGGGGCAATCTGCTCGTCTATCAACTGCCGGAACCCCCCAACGACCCGGTCTGTTCTTCCAGCCTTGACTTGATAACCTTCAGCATCCTTCGATTCTGAACGAAGTTCTCCTTCGACCGATAAGCCGTCAGCCTGCCGCCCTGTCTGTCGCGACTCCTGCACCCGATCGTCGCGGCTGCGGACGCGAATAAATCTACACATATCTACTGTCCATCACAGGCAAACAGACGAATTGAACTTTTGTTATGAACCCTTGAGAACATCACCCGACACCTTTGGACTTTGCGAACCCGTCGTGTTCCGCGCCTTTTATGTGTTTATAGCAAGTCCAGTTCTGGCATGATTCAGGCGACCGCCTCCCGACTTTGACCTTTTCTTAAGCCACCACCTATCCCACCGCCTCTTAGTTGACCTTGATTTACACCGATTGACGGTTATGAGCATGGTCTTCGCCCGCTCAACGGCTCCCATTACATCATTATAGTGTCTGTGAAGCAGATCGGTCTCTCTTCTCAGCACGATTTCCGACCGTTCGTGGTACCAAATGGCCGGCCCTATTGGAATGGGGGCAATCCTCCGATCTTATTTAAATGCCTTCGTTCTTTTACTTGTCATTGGATCGCCAGCAATCGCTCAGTTCTGCTCATTTTGGAGCGGTAGCTGTCTCGATGCCCTGGCTCAGACTGCCGTCTCCTTCAATTTCCCCCCTCTGTTTGAGGAGAGTCTCAACCTCTACTATGGATTCGACGCCAACTCCCGAGGAAAAGGCCAAGAGCCCATGACTAAAGTTAGCTTTTGGCTCGGATACAGTGCTCTTCTCAATAGCTCTGTCATCAATTCCAACCGCACCTCTGAGATTGCTTTGCGGGTGGGGAATCTTACCGGAACTCCGTCAGGTTCCAACAATGGCTGCGATGGCGTGTGGGGCGCACAATGCTCGTACGACTTGATCACCTTGTTGAAGCAGGCCTTGTATGGACTCACCACGAGTGGAAGTTACTATGATGACCCACTGGATACGGTGTTGAGTGAAATGCTCATCAACCAGCCCGTACTCTCCAATTGCCCTCCGCCTCTGTTCGACGTTGCTGCCATACCTTCTATCTGTATGTTGGCTCCGCTGTTTGTTCTGCCTTCTGTTTGCAGTCCTTACTGACTGAATACAGCTTTTGCTCAGGAAACTGATACCACCCGAATTGCAACCCTCCAAACGTCCGGATCCAGCAGTGAACCCTGGAAGACATGGTTCATTGATAATATGACTGCTAATGACCAAGCAGCTCAAGTTGCAGTCGCCATTATTAGCAGAGCTCCATCCTACAACGGCAACCCTCCCAAATATGTGGATGATATACAAGTAGAGCTCGTTTGTACTCAGGCTCCATCTACAGGAAGCTCTTCGTCAAGTCAAGGCTCGTGACCTACGGTTGACCCCATATTTTTGGGAGAACAATCGACATGAATCAACGCAATGTGTATATCCATCACAGTCTTGGAGATCACCCACGGACTCATCTAGGTGCACTTAGACACAGCTCCCGACTGGCGAGCTATCTCGCCATGAGATGTGCCTAGCCTGAGTTGACTTCGACGACCAACAGGGTACTTATTCCTACACGACCTTATATGATGAACAGCTCTGTGGTGCACTTCTACAAGAAGACCTAAAGCAACCCGAAGAGTTGGTGACATGATACTGCGACAGACGCAAACTATCCCGTCAGTCGTTGAGAGGTCAGCTGCTGTGATATATGGCGCTGCAATGTCATCTGAGGGAAAGGCCTACGATTACGGATGATGACTCGGCTGGCTTCCGTTACTTGGCGTCTTCCATGATCGGACCGGCCTCTCTCCCTTCGTCAAATCCGGTGGCACAATTCAGATGCACATAAATGGGTCACCCATCTACATCCTACATGGAAAGAAGACGTAAACCAGACAAGCATTGCATGTTTGCTAGTGACACGTCAAGGTCACAAGGGGTATACTGGAAATTTGCGAACTAAGTACAGATTAGAATGCCATTCCAAATAACCACCACTCTAAAGCTCCCCATTTCTCCTATAATCGATCCTCAACCGCATACCCCTCTTGCGGTGCGTACGTCCCCGCGAACCTGCCTCGCTTATAATGTCGGCCATTCCATGTCAATTGGCTCCAAATCGCCCGGGCCTCGGAAATCCTCGAGGATGTCGGCTTGTTCGCTCAGGAGCTTCCTGTCCGTTTGCTTGCCAATCGTGGCCAATCCCCTCCATCTTTCCAAATCCTTCGCATTCCTCTTGTCGCCGTGGGCCGCCTCACTTTCTTCCCAATGCCCCTTGGAGAACCCCAGCAACGTGGTGATGCGCTTTCGTGGAATGTCATACACCAACGAGCATATGGTGCCGGTCTCCTCGAGCCAATTGCACTGCCAGAGTTCGCCCGGTCGAATGCACTGGTACGTGGCCGTTTGAAAGTTCTTCCGGCCGGCCATGGGCCCGCCATGGATGGCGTAGACGATGCGGTCCTCGTTATAAAACCACATTTCATAGCGCCATTTTTCGGGGTTTCCTTGGGCGTCCTGCGCGGCGTAATCGTATATTAAATGACGGTCACGAATATCGGTGTCGAACGGGGTGTCTTTCAGCGCAGGAACAACTGGCATGATGATCAAATCGAATACTTATGGATGTGGATGCGGGACGAAATGTCAGGTAGAAGGATGATGGCTAGTATTTTCTGAGAATAAAACAATCGCCGTGGCACGAGAATTGGTCGCTGGCCTCAATTTAAACCTTAATCACAAATCATGCAGTATAATTCAATACAGGAATTGGTCACCACGGCCCTTTATATATGTAATTTGTCCTTGTAGATATACACCGTATAAGTTAGTAGCTGCCTGCCACCTCTTCCCGGTGCCTCTCTTTTTGTTCAACTTGCTTTGCCGGGATTCCCTTCCGAGTTGGACAGCGATGACATCACGACACAAGCGAGACGGAACTGCCCCCCTTCGGCTTGTTTGTATGAATCTTCTTAAAGTGATGTTACTGTGTTTGCTTGCCGAGTTTACCGCTGGCTCTTTCCATTCAGTCCAAACACTGGGTGTGAATTTCCATGCTTTCGAGAAGTTGTGGATCCACCGAGCCTACAGTACAACTATCAGTGGCGAATTGAGTCGTAAGGCGGGATGGACGATTCGGCAATTGGCAGCTTTGAGCCTAGGCTCGATGAATGAATTGAGTTTAAGCCTAAGGTAGCTGGGGTTGTATTGCCTTCTCTTTCGGTACCCGTGCATGATGTTGGAATGGGTGGTGGTAAATTAATTCAGTGGTATACTAGTAGTGATTGCTCTGTGAAACACAGTTGTATGATTGATGATGCCGTTCTTCCAGTGTGTCGTGGTGATGCAGTGGTATATGTGCATATGTAGACATGTACTACGTACCTACTAAGGCTCTGGAATTTTGGCTAGTATCTATTCATCTGTGTCTGAAGAACTCTTATGCGTAATGCTTGATAATCCCTGAACGGGGAAGACAAAGGGTGAGCGGGATTCTCGTTGTTCCTTCTGCGTCTATCGTGCCCATAGAGGGGATAATTCGATTCTCTCGGAGATGTTAACATCTCCCCAATCGAAGATTGCCCCTTTCCTAAGAAACGCATGGATACGTCTAGTTGAAGGTGACCAGCGCAGCTGGCTATATTCATCTGCTCAGTGAATTACTTTCTTACTTCTAAGAGTGGAGGGTATGCATAAGTTGTGTTGCATTCAAAGTCCACAGGATGTCGGTGAAAGATACCGTTTGTTTTATAATTGTATTTGTTGTATTCATTGATTACACGAAATTGAATGATGGTGTGCTAATCTGTCCTTCGTGTTGAAGTCCAGCTCGAGATCTCGTTATCGACAAGCTGATCATCATTTGTTAGGTATCTTGGAGTATCAGATTTACAAGTGATGCTTCCTGTTCAATGTCCAAAGAGGATAAGACATCTACGTTTAGGACACCTCCTGGAAGTTTGGAAGCGTGGATCTTGAACACAAGAGCACAGAAGAGGAGGCGGAACGGAAGATAGACAACGTATAATCGGTAGTGTTATCCGCTACACGAATATTGCCTCCAGATGCTTTCAATCATCCCGAGATTGGCTAGCAGCCCGGGGTCCGTGGCATGCTAGTCTCTCAGAGAAGGGAAGGTGGGCATATAGATCTTTCGGCACTTGTTTGCCAAGCCTGTCGATTATTGCTTAAGTTGATCGTCCTTATGGCTTCTCACTGGGGTATATTGCGAGCTAGCATTACCCCATCGATGGCTTTGATCGACCATCTAGCGAACAATCTGCGTCAACCGCTGCCGATATGCTGGGAATATTAAGTGCCGGCGCATCTCCTGCATACACATTGGCGCCAATTGAGTTTTCAAGACACAAGAAGCCTTGTACAGGTGGCCAGGTAATTCGGCACGCATTCCCAATGATCGAGTTTGGAACACCCACAGATGGATATTAGATTGGGCTGGGCCTTCGGGATGACTGGTTATGGGGGTCGTACCACCGACGCAAAGTCGACGGGGCTATCCGTCATAGGAAGGTAGATATGGAAACGTTTGCTTTTCTTACTCTCACCTTCCCCGTGATTGTGACTGCTGAAAACTTTTGGTTCCTATTTATCTATTTATTAGTTTATTTATTCAAACAGCCTTGCCTAACCGAGGCGTGGGTTGGGCTTGCGAGTGTGTGGGCGGGATCCTCTCATGGCCGCTGGAAGAGAGTGAACAATTACACTTGCGGCACAAAGCAGATCATCCGGTCAAGGATCTGTCGGCTCCTGTTTGCTGCATGTGTGGTTCATGGAAATCCAGCAAGCTCTAGTATGGTCGGGCATCATGCTTGGCCAGTCGAAAAGTGAGAAGCTCTTTCAGCTACAACGTTTAAAGTTTGCAGACCCACTGGTTGGAGAGCTTAATGGAGGCTCGCATCCCCATCACAAGCTTGACTAGTGCAGCTTGACTCCGCCCATAGGTGACGGCATCAATGTTTCATGCTCGGATGACCTCGGAAGCGATGATTGTAGAGCGGCGTTCTCTATGTGTCTTTCAATCGAAGCGGTCGATCGCCTCGAGGGAGGGAAAAAAGGGTTGTAGGATTTTCTTCAGTATGAATGGGGCAATGCTTGGAGCAGACTGCAAAAGCGCCCAACGGCGCCAGGCTGGGCATCTTTGGGTTCATCATGGAACTACGAGTCAGTGCTGAATGACAAACCACCTAGACCGCTCTCTGGCTCTATCCCACCTGCTTGATGTTCTGTGGTGGAAAACCCCAAGGGTGCAGCAGTGGTGGTGATTTCATGAGTCGGGCCGGCGCATGACGTAGCAGATCCCTGAACCGGCGCATATCGTCATCGTTCGTGTTGCCCGATCATCCCGCACTGAGATGATGTTTCTTATAATTATCAAACTCCGTCTAAACTAATAACTACTGGCCCTCGTCCCGATTCATTAATTTCCCGGTGCCGGATCTACTGAAACAGATCGACAATCTACAAGAAGCACAGCCCACCAGACACGCACCCCATCGGCAACAACTCTCATTCACTACCACCACTCATCACTCATTCATATCACACCACCAAGATGGTTGCCAAAGCTATCCAGCTCGGCCTACGGATCTGGGAGGTATGTCAATCTGTCTCGAGCCGAGAGCCTTGCTCTGGCTGGACCTGCAAAGCAAGCAAGTGAAGCAGCTGGGAATTCTGGACTAACGCTGAAGATGGCATCAGTTCATCTGGACTCTGCTCATCATGGCTTTGATCGGTAACATGATCGCCGAAGCGTTCGCCGGGAACCCGGCGACCATCAACTACACCATGTTTGTTGCAGCCTTCTCGATGTTCACACTCTTCTATCTAGTCCCAGCGTCAATCAATATTGACTGGGCTATTCACCCAATCTTCTTGATCGCCATCGACACGCTCAATGCGATCTTGTTCCTTACGGCTGGTATCGCTCTGGCTGCGAAATTGGAATGCCACAGCTGCAGCAACGATGTACGTATAGTGCATGATTTTCTGCCTTATCAGTCGGGGAAGCTATCCACTAAAAAAAGTGGAGAGTGGAGTTTTCGTCCCGCGAACTCCAAAAAAGATGATGCACCACAGTAAAATAATATTAAGGCAACGCTGACTTGTGGATACTTACCCTAGTCCTACACGCTGAACAACGAAATCACCAATGGAGCCCATAACCGCACGAAGCGTTGCCGCGAGGCTCAGGCCTCGACGGCATTCCTGTGGTTTGCCTGGGCTGGCTACACTGCCTCGATGATTCTGTCGATCATCATGTCACGCCAGACAAGTGTCAACCTTCGTGGACGCACCGGTCCTGCCCGCGGCGTTACTCGCCCCAGCATGGCCCAAGTTTAAAGAGTGGTTCATATCCACTTCTCCGCCTCGGCTGAGATTACGTTGTTCGATGTGAATGTCACTCTCAGGAATGGAATGGAATGAATGACGAAGCGCAACTGGGCCAACTATGAAATCAGATGCAATTGGACACAAGGCGCTGATTCTGGCTGATGAAACCGACTTAACAATCTTCATCAAACTCATTACTAATTCAGAGAAAAAAAAGAAGTCCTGGCTGTACTTGGCCGGGAATCATGGCCGGGGATAATTATAATCGGGAGGAAAGGAGTTTTGTGTGTAATTCTAATTATGTTTTTTTTCTTTTTTTTTTTTAGTCATATGTACTTGATAGTTCGTAATACTGATCGATCCAATGTGATAAGGCTCTTGGATACTGTCAAAATGTCAGATGATATTTATTTCCAGTCAGATGCCTACCCACAACCCACAACTCTTGATTTACGGTGGTATGTGGGATGCTGCTCCGAAACTCTTAGAGAAACGCCGAGACGCGATGACCTGGACGACGATGTCTACATGCCGACCGGGGAAGAAGCAAGTAGACCGATTGTTTAGAAAGTCAGCTCACTCCGGAGGCTCCGGAGGCTGCATTTCAGCTCCTCACTAGTCGCCGGACGATCAATTCAGAGAAGTCAAGCATTCTCCTCTTTCCCTTCCAACAGCTACATACATAAGACTCTCTCGTCTGCTCATGCTCTATAGTACCTTCAAAATCCTCAACTATTCTATGATTTTCTCCGCCTCGGTGCATTAGTCACCCGGAACATCATCACCATGGTCAAAGCTATAGCCGTCACTGCTCCCGAGACTATCTCCGTGGTGAGCGACTGGCCCAAACCTACCCTTCGTGATGACTGCATCCTCGTCAAAGTGGTGAGCGTCGGGCTTAATCCCACAGACTGGAAGAATGCCCTTCGAAGCACTCCCGTCGTTACTGTTGGCTGTGACTACGCCGGCATTGTAGAAGCTGTCGGCTCTGCAGTCACGAAACCTTTCCGGGTCGGTGATCGTGTCTTTGGCCTCATCCGCGGCTGCAACCCCAACCTCCCCTACAATGGAGCATTCTCAGAGTACGTCCTCGCTCTAGGTGACCTGCAGTTCGCCATACCGGAGAATCTCAGCTTCCAGGAAGCCGCAACCCTAGGAGTCGGCCTGGGCACCATTGCTCAATCTCTGTACCAAAGCCTGCAGCTCGCATCATTCGATCATCCCCTTGCCCAGCCGGAACCCATCCTCGTCTATGGCGGTGCTACGGCCACAGGAACTCTGGCAATTCAATTTGCCAAGCTGTCCGGGTACGAGGTGATCACGACGTGTTCGCCCGAGACCGAGGGGCTAGTGAAGAGCCGTGGTGCCGACCATGTAGTTGACTACAAGAGTCCTGGGGCGGCTGACAAGATCCGCGAGGTTACGCAGGATCAGCTGAAGTTGGTGCTGGATACCATCTCGACGGAGGAGACGGCGGCATTTTGCGGAAGGGCTATGAGCTCCCAGGGCGGTGATTATACTGCGATGATAGACAGCAAGGTGCCTCGTGTGGATGTGCGCAGCCGCTGGACGCTGGGTTATACGGTATTCGGAGAGGAGTTGACGTTTCGGGGTGTGCATATCCCTGCAAAACCAGAAGATCGGGCTTTTGCGGCAGAGTGGATCGAAAAGGCGGCCAAGTTGTTGGCGGATGGCAAGGTTGTCCCTCATCCTGTGCAGCTTGGGTCTGGTGGCTTGCAGGGTGTCATTGAGGGACTGAATTTCTTGAAAGAAGGTAGAGTCAAGGGGTGCAAGTTGGTGTATAATGTGAATGAGACTGCCTAACTCTATGGTAATATGCTATCATGACTGCACGGAGCCCCGACGGCCGCGAGACTTATAAGGCGGCCCCAAGAAAGGACGGTAAAGCTTAATGGTGCGTAGCAGCCTCGCAGGGAGAGTACCAGGCAGACATGAATGGGGAATGGAAGAGGCTAAAATCAGTCTAGAACCCAGATTCTCTCCGCGCTGTGGGTTATTGGATAGGACTAAGTAGACTTGCGACAGGGGTTTTTACACCCAGTCACCTTATCGCTGCCATCTAATTGCTGGATTTACAACACCGTCCAAGATTAAAGAGGTGGATGGGCCAGCGAGATTAGCTCCTTAAAAGGTACTGCTTCGATTTCACCTGACACTCAGCCTCACTTCACCTCAGCACTCCCTCGTTAACCTCACCTTTCAACCGTTACAATCCGGGTCCCATTGCTATTTAGCATTCCCTCGTCATTAACCTGCGTATCGAGGATATTCCACGAGGATGGACAACATTCATGTTTGCGGAGACGATGAATTCGGTCCACGAGTGGTCCACTGTCGAGGGAACTTCGACTTCACCCTGCTTTTTGAAGAGTGCTTCTTTTCGATCGCTCCCTCGGCATTACTTCTGCTTGTACTTCCCTTGCGCTACAAGCAGCTATGGAAACATCGGACAGTCATCGTCTCTCAAAGCTGGGCATACTGGGCTAAGCTGGTACGTGCGTCTTGTCAAGGAATGAACTGTCGCTAGCTAACTCACGCACCGCTATCTACTAGGTTTCAGCACAAGTTTTCGGTGCATCCCAGCTTTGCCTTCTAGTCTTATGGCTCCTCCCTCACACGCCACGGACACAGGCATCCCTGGCTGCTGCGGTTCTGACTTTAATTACATCTGTTGGCCTGCTGTTCCTGTCCCATTTGGAACACCTATATTCTGTGCAGCCCTCTTCCCTTCTGAACCTGTTCCTATCATGGACAATTATCTTCGATGCCGTACGTGCAAGAAGCTTATGGCTGGCCTCGTATACCGTTATTGCTACTCTCTATACAGCAAGCATTGCGGTCAAATCGGTTTGGTTCTATTTAGAGACGAAGTCCAAACTGGCATATTTCATGAAGAAAAACGTGCAATATGGCGACGAGGAAATTAGAAGATTCTATAATCGCGCCTTCTTCTGGTGGGTTAATCCTTTGCTCTTGCTCGGTTTCAAGCAGTCAGTGTCTCTCGAGGAATTGCCGTACCTTGATCGGGCTCTGTCAGCAAACGAATTACATCGAAAGTTTTCCGCTCACTGGGCTTCAAGTAAGTAGCAGCCAGATGGCATTTTCAGTGTCTGCTGACTAGTTTCAGTGCCAAAAACATATGAGAACGCGTTGGCCTATTGCGCTGTCCGTGCATTCAGAGCCCCAGTCTTTTACTCCTTCTTGTCGAGGTTGATGAGGATTGGTTTGGATTATACGCAACCTTTCTTGATAACCAGATTAACGATTTACGTTGGCCAGAAAATTCCTAGTAAAGATGATGGCTATGGCCTGATTGGTGCATTTGCACTGGTCTTCATTCTGAAAGGCGTATGCTATCTAGCCCGCTCCTTTGATATTTATCCTGATCAACTTCATATAGGTCATGAATTGCCTTTATGAGCACTATATATTTCGTCTTATAACGCAGATACGCGGCGCTCTGGTATCTGTCATCTATGATAAGACGCTTGAGCTAAAGTACGATGAGTACAGTGACTCGGCAGCGCTGACTTTGATGAGCAATGATATCGACAACATTGCATCGGGGATCCAGAATGTGCATGAAGTTTGGGCGAGTCCCATAGAGGTGGGCATTGCACTGTACTTGTTACAGCGTCAGGTAGCTTGGGCTGCTACAGTTCCGGCAGCCCTTTCTGTTGCGGTCTTCTATTCCACCCATCTGTTGTCGAAGTCTGCACCGGGGAGGCAAAAGGTTTGGATGCAGGCTGTTCGTGACAGAGTTGCGTTTGCTTCGAGTTACCTCGATGCGAGTGTAAGTATCAAGATGCTTGGCCTCCAAAAGCATTTTTCTAGAATGCTACATCAACTGCGCATTGACGAGCTGAATCGACAGTCAAAATTTCGCCATCTGATGGTGAAGATGAATTTGCTCGGTAAGTTCAGTTTGAGCGAGAATAAATTGTGTCGAGACTCACGGTGTTTTCAGCGGGCACAACAACCAATCTCAGCCCGGTCCTCACACTCAGTCTCTTCACCGGTGTTGCACTCCATACCGGAAAAAGACCATTGACAGTGGCTCAAACATTCACATCGCTTTCGATAATCTCTCTATTGAGTGGCCCTCTGTCAAACCTGATCTATTCGGGCCCGAAAGCTAGTGCGGCGCTGGAATGCTTTCAAAGGATCCAAGCTTACTTACTAGCAAGTCCCAGACTCGATGATCGAGTTATACCCCCGAGTCATCAGCATGTCTCCCCGTATACAAATTGGACTGATATGGACACCGAGGGGGTGGGCCCCATTGAGCTTCAGCAGCCAAAGCCATCGGATACAGGCATTGGGCATCGTTCTGTCGCAGCAAAGTCGGACTTGCTGCAAATCCACCAGGCTGATTTTGGTTGGGATCGCAGTTCGCCAGCTACATTGCGGAGCATCGATCTTAGATGCCCTCCTTCTTCGCTTACCATGGTTACCGGGGCCGTTGGATCGGGCAAGAGCACTCTGCTTCAAGGAATTCTGGGTGAGGTTCCCTGCTTGAAGGGCTTCATTTACAGCAACGTTTGCGAAATATCTTTCTGTAGTAGCAGGGCTTGGATTCGCAACAGATCCATCCGTGAGAACATCTGCCAACCCTTGCCTTTTGATGAGCAATGGTACCGAACTGTGCTTTATTCGACTGCGCTCGACCAAGACATTGAAAGCTTTCCCCACAAAGATCACACAATCATTGGTAGTAATGGTATGGCAACTAGTGGCGGACAAAGACAACGCATTGCTATTGCCCGTGCAATCTATGCACGCAAGCAATTAGCTCTTTTCGATGACGTTCTAAGTTCTCTGGATGCGAAAACTTCAGAGCAAGTTTTCCAACGCGTTTTCGGGGCACAGGGCATCTTGCGCCGCCATAGAGTTGCTGCTATATTAGCAACGCATGATCAGAAACTTCTTGCCTTTGCCGATAATGCTGTCTTGCTCCAAAACGGAGTGATCACGAAACAAGGCCATCCTCAATTGCTTCAGCCACGGAATTTATCGGGTGAATCAGCGGCCACTTCACGCTCAATCGAGGAGCGCCAAGTAGCATTGCCGGGTAGCCAGGCGGCTGCAGGCATTGCGTCTTCGAATGCTGACGAGATGAACAGGAAGATAGGCGACCTGGGCATATATGCATACTACCTCCGAGCAGCCGGCCCTTGGCAGGTATTGATCTACTTCGTATCCTTAGTGATAGGTGTGTTCTGCTCTCAATTTCCCAGTAAGTCTACCTCCCTTCATGGTCGACTTTCATTGATGAAAGGAGCGAAGATCTTTGGGTCCAATGGTGGGGAGAAGAAAATGCCCGGACGCCGTTCGGAAGGCTAGCCCTCTATATCAGCGTCTATGCTCTTCTGGCTGCTCTAGGAGCTGCCCTATGGGCATGGTGCATGTGGCTCGTCTTCTGCCGCATTGTCCCCACGTCTTCCAACAGGCTCCATGATTATCTGGTGATGAAGATCGATAAGGCTCCTTTGTACTGGCTCACCTGCACCGACAGCGGCATCACTCTAAATCACTTCAGTCAGGACATGACTCTAATTGACCGATCACTTCCGGCTGACTTTCTTAAAACATCGAAAAATTTTACACAATGCTTGATGAGCGCCATATTTATCTGTGTTGGTGCCAAATACATGGCTCCCCTGATCCCCTTATCAGTAATTGTTGTTTACTCAATTCAGAAGTTCTACCTCCGAACATCACGACAACTTCGCCATCTGGACCTCGAGAGCAAGTCACCACTATACACCCAATTTACCGAGACCATAAATGGGCTTGTCACTATCCGCGCGTTTGGCTGGCAAAACAGCTTCCGTGAAGAGCACCAGGAACTGCTCCAAAAACCCAACCGGCCCTACTATATGCTGGTTGTCATACAGCGGGGGCTTATTCTTGGTCTAGATCTGTCTGTTGCTGGCATTGCAATCTTGCTAGTGATACTCTCAGTTTTTGTGCGCGGAACTGGGCCAATAGGTGTTTCGCTTGTCTCTCTAATCACGTTCAGTCAGCAGCTGTCGGAATTGATCAATTTCTGGACATCCATGGAGACCAGTATTGGTGCAGTTACACGCATCCGCAATTTTCAAAAGGTTCCCTGAGAGGATCTTCCTGGAGAGGAAGTAGTTCCTCGTACAGATTGGCCATCAGAGGGCCATATAGCTTTCCAAAATGTCAGCATATGCTATGATCTGAACTCTCCCCCTGTTCTTCAACAAATAACCCTGGCCATCCCTGCTGGTTCCAAGCTAGGGGTATGCGGGCGCTCTGGAAGTGGGAAAAGCTCTCTACTTCTTCCCATTCTTCGCATGGTTGAAATACAAAGTGGTGACATTTATATTGATGCCGTGAGTTTACAATCATGCCCTCGTGACACCGTCCGCGATCAAGTTACAGTGATACCTCAAGAGCCTGTCTTATTCCGGGGCACTATCCGTGATAATATCGCTGGGTTCAGCCCCATGGACGATGAGATTGTCCTCAATGCACTACAAAAAGTACAATTGTACGAACATGTCCAGAGCTCTGGTGGTCTCGATGCTGAAATCGATCACCTCCCCCTATCAGCAGGCCAGCGACAGCTCATTTGCCTGGCTCGAGCTATTGTCAAGAAAAGAAAAATCTTGCTCCTGGATGAGGCCACTAGCCATGTGGATAACGAGACAGATTCCCTGATGCAAGATATAATTCGCACTGAGTTTGCAGGCTGCACTATTATTACAGTTGCGCATAGGGTTTCTACCCTTCTGGATTACGATCAGATTGCTGTCATTGATGGAGGAAAGATGGTTGAATATGGCACACCTAGTGAGCTTTTCGAAAGATCGGGGTCGCTTCTCCGGCAGTTGCATGATCAGCAGAGGCTCAGGGTGTGATGATGCTACGATATTTGGCTTTAAGGTAGTGCTTGTATGAGATATGGCGGAAGGAGCTCGAGGGGACAGACTGGGAAATTCAGAGCTCATCCTCTTCATCATTACCCAGCATCATGACTTTGATTGTGGGTTTAATATCCGTAAATATAGAAACAAGAGGGATAGCCAGTATACCGCTTGTCCCTGGCGCCAAGCAAAACTAGCGAAGTGCTCGAGGTTGTCCACCATCATCGAAACAGATGCTGTAGAATCGTCAAGAGTATACGTTACGTTAGCAGCAAACCAGTAGTCAATAACATGGGGTTAGGGCCATATCCAATATATTTCTGGGACTGAAGCTTTGGACATATAGTATGGAATCTAACCGAAGGTCGCATACTGCATTGTCTCCCATTTCATTTTCCGATGATGTCAGGCATAGCCTAAGTAATGTATTCAAAGCTTATATACCTCCTTCTCAAAGGCAAACGACAACATCATCTGGGGATTTAAATGTAGCAAAAATACTCGCTAGGCACAAGAAGCTAGCTAGTACTGGAGTAGTAGTAGTAGTTGTTGTTGTTGTGGCCCCCTGCCCAATCAGGTAAACCCGCTGACAACGTGACAAGCACCGTGCAACCTCCAGCACTTCTTCCCTCTCTTCACAGCAACGCATGGAATACTGTAGTTGTTTACTACAATACGTCTATATCGAGTTATAGTTCGTTCATAATTCTTCATTAATGGCCGACTATCACCAGCGCTATACTAACTGCAAAACAAACTATTACCATGTCCAGATTGGATACCCACGCTGAAAACCAGTCACCCGCAACAGAGACAAACGCCAATAAATAACCTGGGAATAAAGGAATGGTCACCATAAAACGCGCAAACACCTCGCAAATTTGGGTTTGATCAAGGAAAAGCTACTGTCTACGCCATAGACAGCTTGAAGTCGGCGTTGTTGCCCCGCACAGTCACCATTCCGGTCTTCCGCACTTGGTCGTTTGCTTTCCCAAAGTATCGCCCGGACCGGAAGCTATGGCATCATCGTGAGTATTTTGGGTAACAAAGATCGCTAGTCAACACCTACCTCCAGTGAAGATTAGCGCGAACGACATTCTGCACGCCTCGGATGTATTCTTGAACATCTGCATCGACCCGTTCCCCCCAGGTTGGCAGTGCTGCCAAAGCAAGGTACCAGTCTCGGTAGCGCTCAATGAGCATTTCGCCGACATGATTAAACGCTACCTGCGCTGGCATGCCATTGTGACGGCAGATGGCCACTAAGTTATGGCTCACACCTTCTTTCTGTATTCTTTTGTAAGTCATGCGGGTCAGAGCTGGTATTTCAATGTAGACAACTAACCTCTTCTTTGCAGTATGATAGTATGTCGTTTTGCCTAGGATACGTTAGTGAATTCAGATGTTGGGTGATGTGTTGGGGCAGCCTACAGTAACACGAGGTCAGTACCAATCCTCTCGATCTCTTGGATGCTCTTGCATTCAAACACATGATCTGGGATATCTAGTTTGTGGGCATATCTGCAATATCCCTCAAGTTAGTGTCATTCACAGGCAAGCAGACGTCATAACATACTCTACTAAGGCAAAGAGCGGCGAAACACCTGCAGACTGCCTACGCAGACAGAGCATTTCTTCAAGCGAGGGCAACTCTCCCTTGGAGCATGAGCGTACTTGAGCCAAGCATCCGGTGCAGTAGTCATTCATGGCACGTGCAAACCTGCGACGAATCCCTTAAACGACGTTAGCAGATACCCTAAAGTGTGTAGAGGAATCCCAGCGCTACATACCGATAGGTTGAGCCTGCAATACCGTCAGACGTCAATATGCACTCCCAGTACAGTATAATGATCAACGTACCTGAGTGATTCGGTGCCATACTGAGTTGTGCACCTGTACTATTGGGTAATCTGAGAGTACTGGCCTCTGCCCAGCTTCGTCGGCCATGCCTGCTCGCAAATCCTCAACAAGTATTTGGGCACGTTCTGGGTCGTCCTTGAGGCTTCCATTATCGAAGACTAGAATCGAAGCTCAGTCATCACACAGAAGCCTTCCAAGAGAGATGGTGCTTACGGTCATCAAAAGGGAACACCTGCTTGGGAATTAATGGTTAGATCTAGTCAGTGGAACTTTATGCGGTCGGTCGTGGTTATGAAACGCACCCAGTTTCCCCAGTCAATAACTGTCCGCAACTCTTCGGGCTCAGCATCTGGAGCTGCGATGGAACAGAAATAAGCGAAGTCCGTCTTTTGTAGTCGCCTTCGGCCTCTTTCATCAAAGTAGCATTCCCTGTCATGGCGGTGGCTAGGTTAGAGAAAGGTGATGCCCACATTAGGGGGCGATATGCACCTAGAGATCCATGCTTCTGACAGCTCTTTCACAGACTTATAGTGCCGATTTACTATAGGTTCGCCCGACAAGAACAACACGAACATTTCAGGGAGGCGGATGGTGAGAGAAGTATCTTGCCGGGGTATCTTGACTGTTGGCGAAGATATACTCTGCTGGACTCTTGTGACGGCCATGTTCGACTGATAGCGACTGTTAGAACTGCGGTGGTTCGAGCACAATATAGAAGAATTTAACGGATCGATCACTATATACATGAAAACGAGGTGGATCTGGACAGCACCACGACATGTGCCGGTGCATGGTACTTTATATACAGACGAATGCTACGACCTGAGTTCACCAAGCCTGGAACCGTACGAATGGCCAGGATGATCCTACAACTGACCTGGCTGTACAAGGCCCAGACTTCGGGCTTTGGTGACGACCTGGGCCCACAGGATCGTCCAGCCTCAGGATCTCGTTTCCCGGTACTCGAATTTCAATGGCGCCAGACAAAAGGATAAGGTTTCAGTTGGTAACCTGCAATACCCGGAAGTCAGAAAAAATAATAATGGCGTCTGTTATACATCAATTAAGGACTGCAAAAGTCTAGCGCTACTCAGCCCGAGGAGCTAGTGCCTGGATGTTCTCCGCCGCCGCCGGAGCTGAAGGCTTCTCAAGAGCAATGATCGGTCGTCCACCAAAGCGCGGTATGGATTTGACGATCCCTGCCCGAATACGTCTAGAGCACCCATTTACGGCCTCTGGATCTTGGCTTTTGATCGGCCCGGAAGCCGGATCTCTCCCCGGTATCCGGGATTTAGCACGGTCTCTCCATCTTATTCTTGGCGACCTCTCCCGGGGGATTGGCTAACCTGCATGCTAGGACGATTGGGCAGTCATGACAACGGGGCCCAAGACATTGATTAGCGCCTCTAAGTTCGAGACTGGTACATTTTGTTGCTTTTTCCTTTGCTCTTGATTTTCTCGCCGGCTCTGTCCATTGATCACCAGTCTGGCCATGGTGGAACGAGTACATCTGATCGTGATCATACCATTGGGCCACTCTGCTGGGGCACTGCGGTGGGTCCCACGAGGTGTCTCGCCTCGCAGCCACGGGACTGGGCTCGAACATCCGCCCGGAGCACGATGCATCGTTAGTAGCTTTCACTAGAGATCATGTCCCAAAAGGACGGGTGAACGTGAGGGGCGGCCCAGGACCCAATTGCTTTTGTCAGGTAACACTGGCGGAAGGCAGGTCCGGTACATGGAGTGGCCATTGCTTTCGTTCAGCTCCATGAGCTCTACAGTCCGTCGAATCCTAGCTTGGTATCTTGAATTGCGGTATAAAATGCGGGTGAAGGGCGCAATGGACCAACTATCAATGACTAGGCATTGGCCTAACAGACACCTCATTTCAGTCAATATTGGCAAGCATTGCTCGTTAACTCATCAATATGGCCTCTTCCTCCCAACCACAGGCTGGCGACAGAATCAGTAGCTGGGGCTACTCCTTCTCCTGGACAAGGGATCATCTGTCCAGGGAAGAGTTAGAGCCGTTGCGCCAGCAGTATGATACCTCTGCGGCTAACGCGCTGGAGAGGCTACAAGCAATTAGGGCTACACTGATGGAAGAAAGCAAAGCAAAGGGGACGAGCCCACCACCTAGTGATCTTTACGTCCTCCTACGGGACCACCGGGGGGATGACGATATCTTAGCCAAGTTCTGGACCGAAGTGAACACTGTGCCTGAGTGGGTGGACTGGGAGCAGCTACAACGTGGCCAGCAATTCTTCTATCGCTATGCCATTGCCAATATTGTGGGGTTCGCTTTGCAAGGGTTTGTGGCGGAAAACTCGGTATGTTCTTTCTTGCACAACCATAGGCGAGGGACGAGGGATCTAATGATGCTCATCAGGCTGCACCTGGGGTTATCGAGGTCCTTGTCCGAACAGGAGGCTTCTCCACCCGTATGCTTCTGGGCAGATTGCTTGAGACCTTTCAGTGGCTAATCCAAGTCACCCATTGCATTACATCAATTCGCCCCGGCGGCGAAGGGCACATTGCCAGCGTTCGGGTCAGGTTGCTTCATGCCTCCGTTCGCCAACGCATCATTCAACTCTGTCGAGCCAGGCCGGATTACTTTGATCTGGCACGCTTTGGAGTGCCGGTGAACACCCTGGACTCTGTCCACTCAATCAGCACCTTTTGTTGCAACCCTATGTGGCTTCAACTACCCAAGTTCGGCATTCAGCCTACTCCGGAGGAGGTCAAGGACTATATTGCGCTCTTTCGGTACCTAGGCTTTCTCCTTGGAACGCCCACATCGTATTTTGAAACGGTGGAGCGGAGTAAATGCACTATGGAAAGCCTTCTCGCGCACGAGCTCCGTACCACAGATACGTCGCGAACGGTGGCGTTCAACTTTGTGGAATGCGTGACGAACTTGCCAGGGCCATTCAAGGTCTCCAAGGGATTCATTGAAGTGGGCAGCCGATGGATCAATGGTGACGAGCTGTGTGATGAACTGGAACTTGGCAAACCAGGGCTCCTGTTTTATCTGGCTTTTTGTGGGTATTGTGCACTAGTGGTAGCTATGGCGTGGGTCCAGCGGCTATTTCTCAGTCTGGATGAACTACTGATTGCTGTAAGGTGGAATCTTATCCTTCACGGTGTGCACAGATACTAACTCTGGGCAGGGGTTCCGAAGTTTACTGTATGGTGGAGTGGTCCAGCGAAAGTCGCGCACTCGATTCGAGTTCAGATATGTGCCCCGAATCGGCAAGCAGACGGGGAAAGAAGCATACAGGGTTGGTGATGCGGCCACGACAAAGGCTTCCTGGATTTATCACCCGATGTGGACGATTCCCTTTAAATGCTTGGGAGTGGGCCTCTTTGAGATGGTGCTTCTCGTGATGCTTGGTGTTTCCGGGGTGGTGATAGTGGGAGGTGCGCTCAGAGTCATGCAGGGGGTGCATGGGTATTCCAAGGCGTATGCATAACATGCTGGACACAGTGATGACGGGTTCATGCGAGATGATTAGGATTATGTTGACTTTGATTCTTACAATTCATGATAACAACCATATGAACGATGCTTATGGTGTATACCCTGGTTAATTCGTCCATTGAGTGTCCGACATGTAATTGAAAGGGTTCGTATGAGTGAGTGGTAACGTTGAAGCTGCCGCGTGATTCGCATAGATCGCATTTGAGGCAGGTGACCAGACTGGCAAAGTCGAAAATCCCAACAAAGGAACCCTGGACCGGCAGTCCAGGCACGACCGTGCCCTCCCAACAAGAAGCAACCGGGAGGGAAAGAGCGAGAGAGCGACATAGCAGGAGATGGATACTTTCGGGCTTAGAAACTAGTACTTAGTTCGTTAGTTCTTGATCTGATCGCTGGCCCAAAGCTAAGGATACACTAAGAGAACCGTGGGGTAAGATCCCTGCCAACTTGCATCTGGCGGCAGATCCTTCAATGTCTCCCTCTTAAGTAGAAAAAAAAGCAAATCCATGCGCCAGTCCTTCAGCGCTTCCCGGTTTTCGTCAGACGAAGCGAAAAATAAGAAATTAGATAGGAAATGGAAAAAAAAAAATTCAAAAAAAAAAAGCAAACTACAATCCTCCGGTAAATCGCCATCTTTCCCGCTCCCGATGGCGCCCGGAGAGATCCCAAAAAGACGATGTATCAATTCTGTCCATCCCAGTGTGCCCGATAGAGACGTACTTTTTCGATGATTTTATCCCATCATGAGATACCCACTGGTCGATAGTAGTCTAGTAGTACTTAGTTGACTCCCGAGAGGAAATGAGGCGCACTAAAGAAGGCCCGATCCACTCGGAAACTTAATCCCCCTCGTGCTGCTGCTGCTGCTGCTTCGGTTGCTGTTTTGCGTTGTTTTGTGTCTGTTTCTGTTTCTGGTTTTCCCTCAAAGTACAATCTGAGGGCTTGTCGGAGGTTCCTTCCGGAGTGATGATGATGTATGCCTTCCTTCTACTACCTTTCCTAGCAACAAGTACGACTTCGCCTCCATTTCAGTCCTATTATTCAGAGAGTGTCTGTCTGTCTGTCACCGACTCCCCAGCTGGGATAAATATAGTATGTTCACAAAGTACTGTCTACACCGGTACTCATGTGTCTCCACTTGTTTATCGGTCTGTTTGTTGGCTGTGGCAATTCCTGTTCTTGGAACACTCTCCTCTGACCCCAAAAGTACAATGTACTTCGATATAGTTGGGTGGGTATAGGTTCGGGTACTTAGTGAACCTGGTTACTTTCATACACCTGGAAACTGAACGAAGGTCTTGCCTATCCTGGATAGGATGTAAATAAGCCTTGAATCATATTTCATCCAGCCATCCGAGACTATCTCGTTCATTTTCTTTCCCGGATAGGATCGTTGCCGAGATGACTACTAACTATTAGTTACTATTTCCGGGACTGGGGGGCCCTATCTGCCGCACGATTAGGTTATAGTGGCTGAGGTGGCGCAGTGGAGATCCCTTTCCATTATGCCGTATGTTTCTTTGTGAATATTGGAAAGGAGGTGGTGGGTGGGAAGGTTGGAGGTGTTACGATCCGTGCGGTGTTATTGCAGTCTAGCGGATGGATGATGGATGATAAGATGGGATGAACCTTGCTGCCTTGGTAGGTGGAGGTGTGGTGGGGGCCATGGGTGTGATTGATCCCAAAGTTTAGAGACGGATACAAGATAGCATGAGGCTTAGTACTCTAAGCACTACTATACTACTAAGTCAGTCACAAGGCCAGCATGGTCTGTTTTGTGGCTACAGGGGATCAATGTAGACGCATGCGGAAACAGAGAAGTTAGTCTAGCGGAGACACATAGTAAACATAACTAGCGGAGTATAGATAGACGATGGTGGTGATTCATGTACGAGACAACCGATAACTAGTAGTGTGTTCCGGACAAAGGGGAATGAATGGAAATGGGCAAGATGAACTGTATACTAGTATCATGTGCCACGTCGAGTTTTGACTTGATTCAGGCACATTTCCACTTTCTTCTTTTATTTTCGTCTTTTGGAGCAGTTTAGTTAGTTCATATCCCGGGTACACCGCAGGAAACTCTCGGTACTGACTTACTTCCTTCAGTTGAGTCTACAATATGTATGTATCTCCTTATGGCAAGTCAGTTTAAATTGTAGTACTTGGATATCCCCTGTCAGATTCCCATGTCAAGTCATGATAGTTTGGGGGGGCCGGAAAGAACGTGTCGCTTTCATATTGATTGGGGTTTCTGTTCGGTCGTCTCGGGACCCATTTCTAGCCCAGATTCCCCGTCCAGGATATCCCTGACAAAGAAAGAAAGCGAAAAGATTGAGGGATCAATGATTACTCTCTTGGGATGCGTACAGATGTGGTTCCAGTTTATATTTTCTTTTTTCCCCTTCTTCCTTGTTTTCTTTTCCCTCTCGGTCCTCTTTCGGCTCTCTTTCGGTTTTTGGTTCCGTGTGTGGTGTGTTGTCTCTGAACTATGCGACTTGCAGATAGATACTCGTAGTTGTAGTAGTAGACTTTCGGGTGATGATGAAAGCGGATATTAAGAACCACCACCAGACAAAGAGAAGTGCTGTGATCGTGATCGTGATCGTGATCGTGATCGTGATCGTGATAGTGTGTGATCTGACTGACAGCTGCCAGTTGGCCTGAATGACTGATGGGACGGGCCGAGTGGAGTTGCCAGCATGCTTCATTTCTTTCTTTCTTCGGTCATCTTTCTTGCTTGCTTGGTCGTTATTGTGTGACATGCCTGGTTTGGGAATGTCTCAGGATTACTTTTTCCCCTTCATGGGCTGATTTCATTTTCTTTGTTCAATTTGTGCGGGAATTAGGGGATGTGTGCTATACTATAATGCTGTGATTATGGTTCTGGGGTTGGAATCAGTTACACTCCTGATAGTAGATGCCAGTTCATGCAGTAAGTGCATTGGTGGATTCAGTGAGGCTGAAATAGTACATACTAGCATCATTTCATAAACAGGACTGGTATACATTTTCTACACAAAATCTGAAAAGTGCCAGTTACTAGTAGTAGTAGTAGTAGTAGTAGTAGTAGTAGTAGTAGTAGGCAGCAGGGGGTGTGAATCCCAGTCCAGAGGATGCTGAGATAGTGAGCACATCTTGCTCAAGAGCATCTCTCAGTATCTTTTAACCTTCTAGCCAGTCCTTTACAGTAAAGTACGCTGAGAATCATCATAATCCGAAGGTGTCCATGTCGCTAGCATGCTGTTCCATAGGTGCTTGGAGAGAATGTCCGTCTAATTGAGAATGCCCGTCTACTAGATCAGATTTCTCGAATTTGGCCTTAAAGTGCCTCTGTGTGAGCATCAATGACTCATTTCTGTGTTGCGAGGCTGAAGTACCAGAATATACAAGACCTCGCTGACGGATAAGCGTTTGTTTATTTGGAGTCACTTCATCGGATGTGGTGGTCGAAATGGTTGATGCACTTCAACTTCTCAGAAGTCATCCTTCCCAAGTCCATATTTCTCTTCTATCCTAGTCAGTTATTTTATTTGGCCTGTTTCTCCCCATGAGCAATTTGTAGCAGCAAATACAGAGTAGACGAACTACACGAAGAGGCAGTGAAATCGGCGGGGCAGCAACACCAGGGCGGCCCGTGCAAAGAATTTCTCCAGAGCTCGGCCGGCTCTCCCTCTTCCTCCCACAACTTCCCTCGTGGCCTTTCTGCCTCTCTACCCCCCTTTTCCCCCATCCCCACTATCAAATTTCTTTCGCACAATGGCAATCCAGTGAGTCTCTCATCGGCTACTGAATTGGCCGGAAATGCGCTGACCTTTGTTTTCCGCAGCTACTTGATTCTCCTGTCGAGGCAGGGCAAAGTGGTTCGTTTCGTGGCCCACCCAACTCTGTGACCTGGCTGGAAGCGGAGACTAACGCAACAAAATTTCCCAGCGCCTTGCCAAATGGTTCACCACTCTCTCTCCCAAGGAGAAAGCCAAGATCATCAAGGATGTGACCCAGCTGGTTCTGTCGCGTCGCACCCGCATGTGCAATTTCCTCGAATACAAAGGTTCGTCGGAATCGGCTTCACCCCTCACTTGGATCCTCCCCGCAGCTCGCCCACCAGCCCCGATCGGACTGCATCTGACTTGCTTCGTCTTCGCCAGACACCAAGGTCGTCTACCGTCGCTATGCCTCCCTCTTCTTCATCGCCGGTTGTGCGTCTACCGATAATGAATTGATCACCCTCGAGGTCGTGCATCGTTACGTCGAGCAGATGGACAAGTACTACGGCAATGTCTGCGAGCTGGATATTATTTTCAACTTCCAAAAGGCATACTTCATCCTCGATGAGCTATTGCTGGCGGGAGAAATGCAGGAGAGCAGCAAGAAGAATGTATTGAGATGCATCAGCCAGCAGGACAGTCTGGAAGACATGGAGGTGAGTCGATAGCGTCTATTGCTTCGTGACACCCTGCACCCCCTATTTGGAACATGAGCACGGAGTACCGGCATCTGGAGCGTCGAATCGCTACATTTTCTTTTTTTCCCGGCGCTCCCCTTTTTATACCTGCGATGTCCCGACATCTTGATCAGTTCCTGCGATAACCTCCTTTCTCCCCTCTCCACAACATCGTTTCTCCCGCCCTGCCCCCTTCCTCAACCAATTCCTCCATTCCCAGCGAGCCATACCATCATCTTCTGTCGACGTCAGCTAATGCCGCCTCAGGTTGAGGAAGACGTGGTCACGAAGATTATGTAGACGCCTCTCCGGCCCGCGAGCGTTTCTTTGTTGTTTATACTGTTTGGGATGTTCGTTTCTGTTTTCGGGGCAAGCTGGACTGCTATACATACTGGCGTTGGACGTACATAAGCGTTGTGTTCTACTGTCTCGCGACTTGTTGCCAAGAACTAATTAATACCA